>NC_082637.1:41683320-42009820 GCF_030936135.1 Gavia stellata
TTGGCTGTTTAAATACAATTCAGATCCAAAGCCAAAGTTTCAGTGCAGCTGCAATAGTACCGCTGATCATTTCTCCATCATTAATAATTGTCTTCTATTTTGAACTCACTTGTTTAAGAGAATACTGGTAGTAAACTGACATTACTGATGAACAGTCTGGTGATAAATGAACAGAACAGATACATTTCACTGTTAGAAACAGGGAATCTGTTATCAGCAAATGAATGGCGACGTCCATGCAAAACCAACAGCATCCTGGCTTGTATCAGAAATAGTGCGGCCAGCAGGAGTAGGGAAGTGATTGTCCCCCTGTACTCAGTGCTGGTGAGGCCGCACCTCGAATACTGTGTTCAGTTCTGGGCCCCTCACTGCAAGAAAGACATTGAGGTGCTGGAGTGTTTCCAGAGAAGGGCGATGAAGCTGGTGAGGGGTCTGGAGCACAAGTCTTATGAGGAGTGGCTGAGGGAACTGGGGTTGTTTAGTCTGGAGAAGAGGAGGCTGAGGGGACACCTTATTGCTCTCTACAACTACCTGAAAGGAGGTTGCAGAGAGGTGGGTGCTGGTCTCTTCTCTCAAGTGACACGTGATAGGACAAGAGGAAATGGACACAAGTTGCACCAGGAGTGGTTTAGATTGGATATTAGGAAAAATTTCTTCACTGAAGGGGTTGTCAGACACTGGAACAGGCTGCCCAGGGAGGTGGTTGAGTCACCATCCCTGGAGGTTTTTTAGAAGATGTGTGGATGAAGTGCTTAGGGACATAGTTTAGTGGTGGACTTAGCAGTGTTAGGTTTACGGTTGGACTTGATGATCTTAAAGGTCTTTTCCAACCTAAACGATTCTATGATTCTATGATTCTATGAATTGGAAGGTGGTAAAAGCAAAGAAGATTGAAAGGGATTCACAGAAGTCCCTGCTACGGCATAGAGAGCTTGGCTGTTCCCATCACTATGCTGCCAAAGAATAGCATGTTTTGGACTGTAGATAAGTTAATTTTACTCTGAGCTTTGATATAGTATGTGGACTCACTGCCCTAGTTTAGAATACTTAAAGCTTTACAAACCATACGGATATCAGCTTCAGAAAATCTCATCTGACTTCTCTTTGTTTTACTCTTTTCCATGAACTTGTTGGAAAAGAATATATTAAAATTTCTGTTTATGAAGTCCATGTGCTGTGTATAAGTGAGATCAGAAGATGTCAGGAGGTATAACAGTGAATTGTTTCAAAAAACAGTAAAATTAAAAGCCAGGGAGCATTTAAAGAAAATTAAGAATTACAGCCAAAACCTGATTAGTTCTTTGTAGACCTGTAGAACAGTAAGTGCTGTTTTGCTTTATTTGTTCTTGGATACTTTGAAAGCACCTTTTAGATTATCTCCTTGGTGGGGGAAGAGTGGAGAGCCAGCTATAAAGGCCTGTGTAAAGCCAGAGAGACACTGCCACAGTATTTCTCTGGGAATTAACAGAGAGTAAAAAAAGCCAAAGATTAATCTGATAACAATGTCATTAGGGTCTATGTAACTTAAATGTATCATCAAAGTAGATTTTTAAAAAGTACAAAAAGGTGGAATTTATTTTTTTAAACAAATTGCACACAGATAAAGATAGGAAAAATATTCTGTAGAAGATATAATCAGAGTATGCAGCATGGGTGATATACTTTCTGGATAAACCAGATAACCTCTTTTCCTTACATTTTCTAAAGGCTTAAAGCTTTATAGATCTATACCATCAGAATTTAGTGCTGTAGCCTTCACCTATACCAGAAGTTCTGTTAAAATCTAATGATGTGAAGAAGTATTGTGATATCTATCTATCCATCAAAAAATGCTAAACCTTTTCAAAAGGTAAATCTTACGGTGGGTGTTCAGATAAAGTGTAATTAGGCAAAAAATACCAGTAAATCTATATGTCTTGATTATACCGCTATAGTGACTGAGGTTCTACAAAAATATGACACCTAAATATGTAATTGTTCATGTGAATGCATATGCACTGAACTAAAGGAGATTTATGTGCATAAATAGCATTACTCATGTACACACATTTCAAAATAGGAAACCAAGAGTATTGTCATGCTGAAAGATTTAATGTAACACTTCTGACCACTTTTCTAAGTAGAAAGATCTTCTCTCCTTCAGTCACCTGGAAGACTTTCACACTTTATCACAGCAAATCTTTCCCTCAGCAACAAAAATTACGGACTCCCAAAAAACAACTTATCTTCTTAAAATAGTTACACTTTAAAATTTCATAAAGGATGAGATATTTCCTACTTTCTTGGCATCTCTGTTTGAACCCACTAAATATACTGAGGTTTCTCTGAATATTAAGTGTCACCTTCTTGCTAGCTACAACTGAAATAGCTGTGACATGAAGTCAGTCAGGCATTACCTTTACAACGAATTATTTAAGATCTTGAGTTCTGTTATAAGATATACTGGAATTTGAAATTTTCTGGATGACAGGAGTCATGTTCAGAGATTATATAAAGTCATGTGAACATAGAATTTTTCATGCAAAATACTTTGGCTTTGGAAGAAAACCACAAACATTTATTTTAGACATATCTTTCTCTCTGTTATTTCTTCCAATCTCAGCATTTTTGCTGACTTTTCTTACAGTAGGCTTTCTGCTTGTGTGAAGATCGTTTACACAAGCATTGCTCTATGCTAACTGTGATTCACTTACGGTTTTTCTCTCTTGTTGAAATGAAGTTGAAAATCAAAGAAATCAGTAGCAGATCAAAGTTTTTGGAAATATATTTTTGCTGGAGTGTATGCAATGGCTTGTAACTGCTGTTGCCTGAAATGAGCTGGCTTGTTCAAGCTTCTCCTAAAGTCAGCATTGGTAAACAAGATATAAACCATTACTTTAGATTTTCATGTCCCATGGATTGACTTGGAAACATTTTGAAAAACTGACAGAGTTAATTCAAACGAACTTATTTTTTCTCTCTTTTGCATTCAATGGATATTTTTTCTGGTTCTGCGTTAATGGTGTCTGATATGCTAACATGAAATACTGACAGAAAGCCCAGCAAATGTCCTTCCAAATTGTCACCAGAATCTGTCCAAACAGTATGATAAATGTCAAATTTCAATCAAAAAATAAATGGTTCTGTCCTGTAGAGACAGCTACTGAGCTGATGAGATTCATGTTATTTCATATGCCATATAGAGGCAATCTCAGGGAGTAAGTAGCTGTTGTGGATATTTAAAATGGCCAGAAATTCTGGCTAACTGCTTTTCCTGTTTTAATCTAAGAGTGCCTACCTGGCACATTCATTTTTAAGGTTGGTAGAATAGAATTTCAAACTTCATATCTAAATTTTACATAGCTAAGAGTTCTCTTGAAAGAGCACAGAAGCTCTTTAGTCCTGCTTTGAGTGTACTCATACCCTTTTAGATGTCTTTGCAAGTTTAGGTTTGCCTGTTCTCTTCTCTTGCAAGATTCATTTTTTGCCCACTTGGAGTAAACTCCGCCATCAGTCTCACTTACTTCCACTGTAAAACATGTCTGACAACTAAAATGACACCTCCAAACAAATTTCACACATTGTAGGTAGAGCTTGCTGGCCTTGTATGACCTGTAGTTTAGGAGACAGATTTAGGTGGTGCTCTATCTGCACAGAGTAGGATGGAGAAATTGAAGTCAGGTTTCTTTCAATATTTATAACTTTTCTGCCTAGCAGCAGTGATGAATAAAGGTCCTTTGTGGATCCAATTTTTAGGTAGATTGGATATCTTAAAATCTGAAGTGTTGTCTTCTAGAACTTACTCTTTTTTCCAGTAAGACTGCCTGCAAGATATTCCTATTGAACTAACAGAAATTGCAAGGAGGCTGTGTGTTGCTTGTATGGGGTCAATAGTCATAGAATGGTTTGGGTTGGAAAGGACCTTCCAAGATCATCTAGTCCAACCTCCCTACGATGGTCAGAGACATCTTTCCCTGGATCAGGTGAAAGATATGTAGAATAACTCTTTTTCTCTGCCTGTGCTAAAGCTAATGTCCTCTAAACTCTGGTTATTCCAAATAAAAAATTATAAATATAAGACTATGATAAAGAGAGATTGCCTTGCAAAATACTAATGATTATAAATATAATTAAAATTCATGCAAATTCAGTGATACCTAGAGAACTTAGGTCCACAGAAATCTTTTCCAGCCGCTACTGTACTGAGCATCCCTCTGTACAGGATCACACCCAGGGCAGTGTTTGTCCAAGCTAAATGTCTCCAGTGACCGCTGTTGCGTCTGTTTCCCTGTGCAGCTTTTAGGATGTTCTCTGAAAATCTGTCTTTTTGCTGCTACGTTTGATCTTATTATGATTAGTTGGAAAAAAAAGCCCTGTGCTTGAGCTTGCTCCAGCATGTTGGCATATCTGCATGTGCTCTGACTCACTCCAAACTGTGATGCTGACAGATTATCACTTGCTTTAGCTTTTCAGGTACCAGTCATGTCAATATACTTTTTCATGATGAAAATCTGGACTGTTTGAGTTTCGTGATAAAAAAAATATGTACTTAAATGATGATGAACCATTTTAGATTACACTTTACTTTTCATGGTTTTTTGTTTGCTATTCGAGATTGAGTGTATTTTACTTGGCCAGACTGGAAACAAGTCCGGGAACAAAATGGCTGCCGTGTTGGGTACACACAGAAAGAAATGTAATATTTTTATGTTCAGAAAAAAAATAGCATCAGACTTTTTGAGATATGTGTGCAAAAATACTCTGAAAACAATACAGGAATGTGAGAAGAGCAAGGGTAATGTAACCTACCAGCCCTATCTTCACATGAAAAGAAATCATGTCATTCACAAAAGAAATCAAAACAATTAAGTAATTTTACTAATGCTGTTCTTAAATCTGTGTATGTGCCAAAAATATTCTGAAGCTTTCAGTAGAGAAAATACGCAGGATTTAACTGAACTTTCATCTCACAGAAGGTCATTGTGGGTTGGATATGTCCAATCTCATATTAATAAACACTTTTCTGAAACAGAGGAGAGATTTGGAGGTAACCAGGTCAACCTTTTGGAGTTGTTCAGATAACTTTCAGTGCTTATTTTCTCCTGCTCTGACTGTGGGAAAAGTTGGAGATGGTCACTGTGGTAACTTATTCTGGGAGATCAGGTGGATGTTGTTAACCAAGTAAAGAGGCTTTTTCAAAAAGGGTGGAAACAAAGACAGTTTGCTTAGGGGTGACTTGCTGGCTGGTGATTCCAAGATTTAACAGAAATGTTCTTTTCTGTATGTTTGTGGTTGCTTCTTCCTGCTGAAACCTGGGGGTAATATCTGGGAAGTGGTCCTAAAAACTTAATACAGCTTTACAATTACCTCTTTTTGCATGTTTCTCAGGAAAAACAGAAAGGAAATAAAAATGTTCTCAATTTCCTTTGTGACCTGTAATGACGCCTCTCCAGTAGCAGACCCGAACCTTTTGGAGAGAACCTCCTAATCATCCTCATTTACCTTGGTTGGCTCCATCCTGGAAGGATCTCAGAGAACACCATAGCAATTTACTTCAGATGAAACTAAACAGGAAAGTGCATAAGAGGACCATGCATGTTATGCTTCAACTTCTACTAGGCATTCACTCCCCGGGAGCAGAGTAGAACAAGTCCAAAGTTAAACCCTCCTAAAAGCATACGTTGTGGATCCTCAGCACCAACTGTTTCACTCTACTGATCTTCTCCTCTGGGCTAACACTCTCTATTGTAGACATTGTCTAAACTTATCAGCTGCACAAATTTCAAGACTCATAGTAAAACAAGTTATTTAGAAATTAAGAAATTATCTTAGTATAAAGAAACAATATCCTTAATATTGTTTCTTAAACAAACATAATACCACTAGAAATAAAAAAAAATATATTAAAACAAATAACATTCTTCACAAATGCTTGTTAAAGAAATGTTGATTCCGCTCTCTTCTTCCTTCTGATTTTGCTCATTCAGAGGTCTCTGTAAATTCTTCCAGGATGCAAATTTTTTCAACTTTTAGTCCATGCGAGAAGCAGTGCATGCTTCTGGATACATTGAGATTAGCAGGAAGGGTATGACATTTTCAGCTCTGCCACACTAGCTCATGCAGCCCAGCTAACTGTAATTGAAAGTCATTAAAGTCTGAAGGTCTTGACCCAGCAAGCATAAAACTAGTAACTTTGCCATATTCTAATGATTACAGAATTGATTTTCCTTCTTTTTTTAAGATGAAACCCAGTACACTCTGCAATCACCTTCCATGGAAAGTATGGGTGCATGCCACTTCTGAAAACCAGGTATTAAGTGTACGTCTGATGGCAAGAATCCTGCCCCATAATGGTATATTGCATCCATTCTGGCAGAAGCCAAGATCTGACTGTGGAGAGGTTTGATAAATCACCTTCCAGTCCCCAGTAAGGCAGTATAGATGCTTATGCTTGCATTGTCTGTATTACACTTCTGACAACTGGGATTAGACATCACTCTTGAAAGTTGTCATGCTCTTTTTTTCCATGAAAAAGAAACTTATTCAAGCTCTGTCTCCTTTTTTCCACTCTTTGTTGTAGTACATGGTATCCATCTATTTTTAGCATTATCCACTTAACTCTGGCCCTCGAGACCTCTGATTGAAAAGAGAATGATAATGTGAATATAGCTACTGATGATAAAAAGTAAATGGATCATTTTGCCACTCCATCACTGATTTTAAAATCTCTAATACTTGGAATACATTTGGGATTGCCTCTGGAACACTTCCCACCACACTGCGTTTCGTGAGGGAGGGAAATGGAGTACTTCTGTTAAAAGAGCTGTCAGTTTGGTAGCAGGAAAACAGGCATTGTATACGTAATGAAAATACAAATTATTTTGGCACAAAATTGTAGCACTTTCAGAATATTCTACATTTTGTGCAATCGTAAGCCTCTAAGGAGTGCTTTTAAATGCTTTATTGTTGTTAGATAACTTTGAATTGTTTTGAGATAGGGATATCTGCATTTTGAGGTAACCCCATTTCATTTCTTTAATTTTTCTCTCCCTGTGGACATTTCTTCCATTATTGGAACAGCATCATTTAAACAAGTGTTTCTGCAAGTGTTAAAACCAATTTCCTAGATTTGCCTTTCTTTGGAGACTGCCTTTGGTCTTTAAAACGCGGCAATATTTATTTCAAAGTTTTCCTGTTTTGAGGGCATTTCTCTCTTTGTCTTTTCTCTTCCTTCCACATGGACCCACTGTGCCAAGTAATCCATATGCTACTTCTGCATTTTTCGTACTGTTGCCAACACCTATGGGGTCACTTTCCTCTTCTCTACAGGCTATTTTAGGACCTCACTTCTCTGTGACCTCTTTTATCCTGACCAGTTTGGATAAACTCAGTCACTTGGGTCAAAAGTCTTGGATGCAGGGAAAAGAAAACATGACTACCTGACTCTGAGAAGCCAAGCTAAAAATAGGAAGAACACTTGCCTGACTTGCTTTACTTTCTAGTCTCTGGCAGGCCTGGGTCTGAAACTAATGGAAATTTTATAATGGGAAGATTCAGGATTTTTTAACAAAATCCACTCAGCAGCAAGTCACATACCAGTTCCAGGTCTATTGAGGTGCTTTCTGCTATGTTTCCACTAGGAACTTCATCATATTTTTGCATTTGAGGCCCTGCAGACAAGAAAGATGCTGAGAAATACTGAATTTCCCACAGGAATGCAGAACATCTTACATCTGAGATGGTGACCAGGTTTAGCCAAAAATTTATTTTGGCTCCATATCCATCCTGGTTATTGATATTATTGATATATTGATATATTGATAGAATCCATGGTTATTGACTTCACATATTCTGCACCTGAATTTTACCAAGGTTATGATATTGAAACCTGTACCTTATGCTGAGCTTAGAAACTGGTTTCAGAGTCAACAGGATCTGAGGTTTTGCCAAGAAATAGATAAAGAGAAGGGAAGGTCACTACAATGGCAGATCCTGGGACTGAGAGTTCCTGTGGAATAGAGTTAGATCAAAAGGGTAGCCACACAGTCAAATGAAGTCATCACCTCAAACAGATATATACATAGCTAAATATACACCCTGAAGACATATAAACATAAAATTGAAAATTAAGACACAGTTTCTAAACCTGTGGAAAAGGGGAATCAGTAAAGCTGGTGTTTTGGGTGCATGGTTCAAGTCCAGGACCCTAGCAACTGAAAAACTAAACTCTTTTAAAATAAACTCAAGCAGTCAATCAAGGTATCTGTCAGCCTCCTGAAATAGAGAAACTGGAGCTTGCAGGATGGAAGACACTGAATCAGATTTGTTCTTTGGCAATGGATGCAAATGAAGTTTTCCTACCACCTTGGGTCTGAATGTCTTGTTCAGGTGGCAGTAAGGCATTCAGGAGTGCTCTTTGCTTCCTTCAGTATCCCTGCCAGGAACTATCTTGTTTGCAAGTTTTTTTCGTATGCATTTGTCCAGGTGAGCAAAAGAGACCAAATTCAGTGGTTACAGTGCATCCACCTAGGAGATGAGTGTCTGACTGCAGCGAACACCTATGTGTCTGAGAACACAAGCTTAAAAAGAGTCTAGAGTACCTGATCCCATGGTATCCTAGGACTAATAAATAACAGATTTAGATTCAAACCTCAGGCTGAGGGGGGAATTGAAGTCGGGTTGTTCATTTATGGAGGTGAAGTGTCTTTACCACCATAGTTCTTTGTGGATATTTTTTTCCATCTGACTGCATTTGAAAAAATCTGGCCAAATTCATTAACATTTTTTGAATAGCTAGGGTTATTTTTGTTTTTTATTTGGGTTTTTTGTTTTAATAGCTAAACTGCTTACCATAGACTGGCTGTTAATGACTGATGTATTTCAGTCCTCCCATTACCTAGGTTAATGGACTACTCTCCTTGCAAGCACATATGTAGTTTTGATTTGGAAATAATGATGTCTTAATGAGGATGCTTTTTATTTGAGGGTTGAGCTTCTTCCTTTTTTCAGATATTTTGAACCAATTTCATAGCATGAAAGAAAGTTTGTGCTGAACTCCACAGTCAGACGTTGAACATTTCTGTAGATGTGCCTGTAATCAAAGACCTGTAGAATTTGGTTACTTCATATTTCCATCTGCAAATATCCTAAGTCCAGAAAGGCAAATGGAAAGAAAGAGGTTGGAACAGGAAAGAAATGAGACAACTAAGAAAATGAAACAGTAAAAGAAAAGGCTAGATGAAAGAAACAATGTGATGAAGAGGAATTCTATGGAGAGATATTAAAAAGTGACATAAACAAGAAAACCTGCAGAAAGGAAAATTTCCCAACTAATCTTTTTTAATTGAAAAGTTTTGTCAACACATCAGTGAAAAGAGAAACAATGAAGTGGCAAACAAATGGCAATCATAATTTACTATCTCTCTCCAATTCCCTACTTTTCTTAAGTGGGTTAATCAAGTTGGTATGGCTTGAGCAAAAGGATTGTGTAGAGTCATGTACAAATGCTCATGAAAAGATGAGGAAGAAAGACAAGAGGGGAAAGAAATTACATAAATTGTTTTCAGATGGCTTTTTTGTTGTTTTGTTTATTTTTCATTTTCAAGATAACATGGTTCCAGATCAATGTTTTCTTTTTAGAAAAGACCTTAAAAATTATCAACACTTCCCGGGATTCATTACCACCAGCTGAATCAACTGCTTAGTTTTACATCTGTCATAGCCTCCTCTACAATTTGAATTAAAGACTCGATGTAGACTTTGATAAAACAGAGCAAGGGAACAAAATTTACAGTTTTCTTGCTAACTGCATGGATGTTCCCAAGAGTCATTGCCTTCAGAGCAGCATCTGGATGTTCATTGTGCTGAATCAAGTATAATGAGAATAGAAACTGTATGCACTGCTCTAGCAATTGCTCTGGGAACACTGTTGAGATATTCTCAGCCCAGTAATCTCTTGCAGAAGGGATGAAATTGAATCTGTCAGTTCTGCTTACATGCTTATGAAAAGAGGCTTTAATCGTTGCTTGATTAGATTAACATTTTACTTATGGTACTTACATGCACAGAATTTCAGGTTTTCTATACTCTAAAAGAAAAAATTCTCACTTACTCAGTGGTGGAATGAGTTAATACCTACCTGACATTTACTTTCCCCTACTCCCTTTGTAGTCTTTTACTATTCATTTGGTGTACATTATCTGATGAATTATTTTCAAGGAACAATACCTTATTAAAGGCTACATTGTATTTGGTTCACAGGTTATACTATTAAATGGTGATAATTTCCTGGAAAATTCTGTAATATTCGGTGTTAGTGCCCTGAAGTAATGCTTCTGGTAAAACTGATGGTGTAAAACAGTGTTGGTTAAATTGAAACCAAGTCTGTTCTGCCTGTAATATAGCTGTTAATTACTGCATTTAATATACCACAGATAACTCTGCCATCAGAAAAAGTCTTTCTTTCAAATCAACTTTTGTGAACCCATTTAAATTTAATTTCTAGAGAAATTGTAACTGTAGGTGGATGCTTAATGAAATAGCAGAAGCCAGATTTTTATTTTTCTTCTAGTGCATGTAGTATGTTGTTGTAGAGACTTGCCTGTGGAAGGATTAATTTTATTTTTAAGGGACTTATAATTCTTTTATAAAAATGTGCTTGGGGTTGAAGATGGGCCAAACCAGTTCTACGACTGAGAACATTCTTTATGAAGCTGAACTAAGATAATTCATTATGTGCCTTAAAAAAAGGATCAATATTGCAAATTCAGTGAAATAGCAATAAGTCTTCACTTCGCCATACAAAATCCTTGAGTCCCATACTGGAAGTTTCACAGATGTCTGCTACTTGGTTGAAGGAACATCTGAAGAGAGACACTTTTCTACAGTCCTACTCTCAAAAGTTAGTGTTCTATGCTTATATTTTTAATTCTAGAAAATGAACAATAGTGAAGCACTAAAATAGAAAGAATGGTGTCACTGCAAGAAACAAATTCATGTAGCTCCAGGCAAAAAGCATTTCAACAGAAGAAGAGGTTTTAAGCAAATGTTGTATTTAATTCATACCTTTGGTTGTGCTCATGAGTCTCAGTTTCCTTTCCCTGGCAACAGTGTAAATTAAGAATGACTTCACTGAAATCTATTGAGTTTCACAGACTCAAATAAAAGAAGAATCTGACTGGGTAATGATTATTCGTAATACAGAAGTTTAATATGTAGGCTATTAAAGCTGATCAAAAATGGAAGCCATAAAAGGCCATTTTTGCAAATAATTTTTGGATTTTGAATTCAAAAAGAAGACATTAAATAGTCTCACTGTTTTTTTTTTCCTCCCCATCTTCTCACTGAAGGAAGAAAAACAAGGAAAGAATAAGGGGCAGCAAAAGAGAGAATCAGAATTCAAAAGAATTCCTTTCTTTCTTATGAAGTCTGAGAAAGAAATCTCCCTTACTTATACTGTTGGGGTTTTTCTGTTTTAAGTGAAACGCTGTTGATGCTTATATTTAGTTCCAATAAGGGCTACTAGTCATGATGGATGAACTGTTTTCATTTCACCTGTGCTAGCCCACCTTTCTGTTCTTCTTTACCAGGCAGTTTCTCAAGGTGCCCACTTGTGAGTTTATAAGACACAAGTGCATATGGATGATACTGTTTACATACTCTCTGTGAAATGTATATACCAATGCATGTATTAGAAATTCAGAATTCAATTCAAGTAGCTTATTTTTAGTGTACGTGTAGCCTCTAAGAAAAGCATTAGTGGGCATTATTGTACATAAACATTTTGATCTACCTAATGTATCCCAATGTTGTTCCCAGATTTGCATTGTGGGTTTATATGTCAGAAGAAGTATTTGTAAAATTCTGTGAATGTGAGTAAATAGATTTTAAAGAATTAGCCTCATATAATCTTGGTCTGAATGTTTCATTTTGCAATTGGAAGGATGTGTTTAAAGTATTGTAGGAGGACAGGGAAACAGGAAGAAATAGTTATTTTAAAACCATAAGGAAGGATTGCATCTGATGTTTTAAGTATCCTGAGGATAAAATTATGAAACTTCCCAAATATTATTTAACTACAAATATAAAAGAACTGCATACTATTTAGCTAAGTGGGTAAAACTTTTGTGAGAGAGGAAGGAAACTATGATTAAGACTGTGTGTAGGAGAGTCACCAAGAAAGAGAAATACAAGTTTTGGACATTATCCCTGACTTTTCTGTTACTGTCTTTAGCAACAGTGCTTGTGAGACAATATTCATGGAGTTTTATTTGCTGTTGTCTTGTACCCACATCTCTTCATTTGGGTACAAAAGTGGAAACAAAAACTTTACAAAATCAAATCACCAGCATGTTGTACTAGCTTTCCATTTGCAAAAATAACTACATAAAATGTTAGGCAACTGATGAATTCCCTCTTTGTTTTTGACAGGATATGCTGCTGATCTGGCAGGGCAAGAGAGGGAGGAGAAGAGGGAGTTGTTGTCTGTTTTGGACAAGGACCCTTCTCTAAAGTCATGTCCAACCTGTACTACTTAAATGTGGAATCTAGAAAAAAGTAATTCACCTTTCTCATCTCTAGACCATTTCTTTTCTTTTGATGAAGTCTTTTGCAGTGGGCTAGAGGGAAGAGAAAGCTCAAAGTGTCTTCACTGGTGGGATTCATTAGTCAGATGACTTTTCCAAATTTGGCAGGTGGCAGGAAAATTGTGACATTTGTGTCTTAACACTGGAAGAAAAGTCCTGTGTTCCTCTTCATGCGTGGGAAGTGATGGTATTACTATCAGTGTATTTTTGACAAACAAACAAGAAAAATTGCAGTTTCTTAGAGTGAAGGGAGTACAGTGTGATGTGCTGTGTCACGCTTCTGTGCCACATTTTCCTCCACTCCGCAAAGGATCCCTGTAACTGCCCTATCTTGCCAGCATGAGAAGAGGTTCTCTCTATTTAAGAATGCTGTGGGCAGGAATAAAAGCAAGACCTCTTTACATGCTTACATTTTTATAATACTCTTCAGGAAGTATATTTTGGAAAAGTAGAAATCCAGGAAGGATGGAAGCAGTCTCCTAAGTTTTCTTTAACTGATGAACTGTAATGACATCAGAAGTTTAGTATTCATTCTGAAAACTAACTTTCCTTGCTTTCTGTTTGAGATTCGATTTCAATTCTGTTAGAAGAGGTTTATCTACTGGATTAGATTGCAGAGCCATAACTTCCCAGATTTATATTACATGCACACATACAAGGGAAATGGAAAAATGTTGAATTCAGGACTTCTGTTTTCATAAATACTGCACTGAAAGCCAAAACAGTGCATTTTTTTACTGTATGAAGCTGCAGAAATGTATTTTTTGAACTTTGATGAACTTGACAAATCTATCAAATTTCTCTTTGTAAGTAAGGAACAGTGAATTTCTGTAATTACTGACACAGACTTACTACATGAAAGGTCTTTATTTCTCCTAGCCATAGTAATCTGCCTGTCAGACAACTGCAAAATGTGGCAACCACTGGTGTCTTGAGCTCTTCGCTATCCAAACTTGAAACAATATAAACCCAAAATAATACCTATTTGAGATAATACAAATGCCAAGGAACTTTTTAAAGGTGTATAACATACTTTAT
Source organism: Gavia stellata (assembly GCF_030936135.1). Lineage (NCBI taxonomy): Eukaryota > Metazoa > Chordata > Aves > Gaviiformes > Gaviidae > Gavia > Gavia stellata. The sequence goes on from NC_082637.1 coordinate 41,696,922, forward strand.
AAAGGGATAGTGATGCCCTCTGAAAAACATTTTCTAAACTCTAGGGTTGATGTATTCAAGTTCTGTGCATATGTCTGTGGTGATACTTGAATACATAACCAAAGATGTTTCAAACAACTTGAAGTTCAAGACATCTTTTTCAGATGCTTTGGCATCAAAATTGTTCACAAAGTTCTGCTATACAAATCCATATACGGAAAAGTTGTTACAAAGACGTCATATATAATATACATTTTGAAGAATACTTAAGTTTTGAGAGAGTCACTTCATATATTTCTTTAACAGTAAATCCCTGTTTTCTGCTGGTATGTTTACACACAAGTGAGTGTATATAAACATGCCAGCACTTTTTACAAGAAACATTGTGAATCCTATTTTATTTTTTGGAAGAATGTCTGCATATATGTATGCTTAAGAAATGCAACAATTTTATATAATGGCCTATATTTATACATAATACATGCTCTTATCTTCTTGAAAAAATAGAGAAAAAATACCTGAGATGAAAATCTGATAGCTCACAGAGCTCTGAAGTTGCATAGGAGCTAAGACATAATGTAGTCACCAATTCACCCTAATGGTATCACAGAGTCACAGAATGGTTGAGGTTGGAAGGGACCTCTGGAGATCATCCAGTGCAACCACCCTGCTCAATGAGGGACATCTAGAGCCAGTTGGCCAGGACCATGTATAGCTAGCTTTTGAATATCTCTAAAGAGGGCAACTCCACAACTTCCCTGCACAACCTGTTCTAGTGCTCAGTCACCCTCACAGTAAAAAACTGTTTCCTGATATTCAGAGGGAGGCTCCTGGGTTTTAGTTTGTGTCCATTGCCTATTGTCACTGGGAACCACCCAGCTGCATCTTCTTTACAGCCTCCTTTCGGGTATTTTATATACATTAATAAGATCTCCTCTGAGCCTTCTCTTCTCCAGGCTAAACAGTCTCAGCCCTCTCAGTCTTTTCTCACAGGAGAAATGCTTTAGTCCCTTCATCATCTTAGTGGCTGTTCACTGAACTCTCTCCAGTATATCCATGTCTGTCTTGTACTAGGGAGACCAGAACCAGACAACAGACACAGAGGTGTGTCTTCACCAGTGCTGTGCAGAAGGGAAGGATCACCTCCCTCGACCTGCTGGCAACACTCCTCCTAATGCAGCCCAGGGTACCATTAGCTTTTGTTGCTGCAGTGGCACATTGCTGGTTCATGTTCAACTTGATGTCTGCCAGCACTCCTAGAACATTTTCCACAAAGCTACTTTCCAGCTGGTTGACACCCAACCTCTGCTGTTGCCTGGGTTATTCTTCCCCAGGTGCAGGACTTGACACTTTGCCTTGTTGAACTGCATGAGCTTCCTGCCTGCTCATTTCTCAATCCTGTCTAGGTCACTCCAGGTGGCAGCACGATCATCTGGTGTATCAAGCACTCCTCCCAATGTTGTATTATCTACAAATTTGCTGAGGGTGCACTTGGTCCCATTATCTTAGTGGCCTCTCACTGGACTCCAGTCTATCCTTGTCTCGCTTGGGCTGTACTGAGGAGCCCAGAACTGGACACAGTACTCTGGGTGTGTCCTCACCAGCGCTGAGTAGAGAGGAAGGATCACTTCTCTCAACCTGCTGGCAACACCCTCCAAATGAAGCCCAAGAAATCATTAGTCTTCTTTGCAGCAAGGGCACATTGTAGGCTCATGGTCAACTTGGTTTCCACCAGCACCCTCAGGGCCTTTTCTATAAAGCTCCTTCCCAGTATATACTGGTGCATGGTGCAGTATGCAGAACTTGGTACTTCTCTTTGCTGAACTTCATAAGTTTCCTGCCAGCCCATTCCTCCAGCCTCTCAAAGTCCATCTGGATGGCAGCATGACCCTCTGGTATATCAGTCACTCCTCCCAGTTTTGTCATCATCAAACTTGCTGATGGTACACTCAGCCTCATCATCCAGATAAGGATGTTGAGCAGGACTGGACCCAGTACTGATCCTGGGGTACACCACCAGTTACTGACATACAACTAGACTTCATGCCACTGATCACCACCCTCTAGGCCCAGCCATTCAGCCAGTTTTCAATCTACCTCACTGTCTGCTCCTCCAGCCCATACTTCATCAGCTTCTCTATGGGGATTTATGGGAGACAGCGTCAAAAGCCTTACTGAAATCTAGGTAGACAATATCCAATGCTCTCCCCTCATCTGCCAGGCCAGTCATTTCATCAGAGAAGTTTATTAAGTTCGTAAAGCATGAATTCCCCTTCATGAACCGTGTCGACTATTCCTGATCATCTTCATGTCCTTCATGTGCCTGGAAATGGTTTCCAGGATTAGCTGCTCCATCACCTCACCAGGGACTGAGGTGAGGCTGACCAGCCTGTTGTTCCCTGGCCAGTTCTTCTTGCCCTCTGGGAGGTAGGAGTGACATTTGCTTTTCTCAGGTCCTCAGGTACTTCTCCCAATGACCATGATTGATCAAAGATTATTGAGAGTGGCCTCACAATGACATCAGCCAGCTCCCTCAGCATTCGTGAGTGCATCCCATCAGTGCCCCCGGACTTATGTGTGACCAGTTGGCTTAAGCATTTATTTGCTGACCTGATCCTTTTCCACCAAGGGCAAGTCTTAATTTCTCTAGACTTTCCCCTGGTCTCTGGGACCTGGGAATCCTGGAGGCTGGTCTTGCTAGTAAAGGCTGAGATGAAGGAGGTATTCAGTACTGCAGCCTTGTCCATGTTCTGTGTCACCAGGGCCCCTGCCTCATTCAGCAATGGGCCCACATTTTCCCTAGCCTTCCCAGTCACCGATCTACTTCCAGGACCCTTGCTTGTTGCCTTTGACATCCCATGCTGGATTCAGTTACAGCTGGGCTTTGTCTTTCCTAACCTCATCTCCAGATGCTTAGATGATGTCTCTGCATTCCTCCCAGAATGTCAGCATACACTTTAAATAGCTGTTTCCCCATGCCTATTCTTTATTTGTCCATATGGAGACTATCAAGAGTAACGCAAATCTGACTAAAACACAGTCTCTCTGTATCATGAATACTGACTCAGTAGTGAGTGGAACACCCACTACTTCATGTTGTAAATTTTCCGCTATAGGCAAGACATAGATAGTACTTCAGATGTATTTACATAATTTTGCAGAATAGAGTAACCCTCAAAAATATGTTATTAGGTGTACATATTAAAAAGGTTGTTAACTGGTTGGTCTTAATTTCCTTATTTTGGTACATTTCATATAGATACTCATGAGCACAGAAAGTGATTTTAGTATGGATTTGAGCTTTCACACAGGTGAAAGACTATTGCACAGTGTTGTACCATCAGTACGATATGTGAGATGACCTATTCGGCCGCTCCTATTTCTCAGAAACAGCTAATGTTGCTTTCTTGAGGGGGAGCATATGCTGCTCTGCATCAGTATTTTTGTATGTATGTCTTGATCTACTTATTTTAAGTGACAGTCTGCTCACCAGTCATCTAGTGGTAGGTCACATGATTACTCCAAGATTACAGATAGTTCATGTATGTCTGGCCTTCTAACTGTTTTCATGCAGTCTATTTAAGTGTTTTTCACCTCCATGCCACTGTCAGCAGTGTAGACTTTTTTTATTATTTGATACTCTAGCCCAAAACATGCAGAAGGTGTTAGGAATGGATTTGGAAAGAAATTCATTGTGGTGCAGGAATGTATACTGAGTTTATGATAGGAAAATACGATATCAGAAGGCTTTATCCTGAAGGGGTAAAATGGTAGTGAAAAAGTGCTCTTTAAATGACAAATTATGCTCTGATGTATATTGTAGCATTTTTTATCAGAAAGGTTGTGCTCAATTTGTTTAATAATCAGTCAGCTCTAGCAGCAGAAGTTTTTTATCTTTAATTTAAAATAACATGTGTTTGGAGCACATGCCTCAGCCAGTTCAAGGATCTGGTCATAATTAGGAAATCTTTCACAGAAAGACAGAAGTAATTCTAGACCATTTAACAAGCAGGTTTCACTGAAGCCACATGCATTTATGTAACACACAGTGTCTTGTCACTGTTCCGGAGAGCCATTTACTGCCAATTGTAAACTGCTTTGCAGGGGTTCCTGTTATGTGCAGTAGTAGTTGTAGCAGAGGACTGCATGGTGTTTAGACCAGGCCTGTGATTTACTCATCCTGACAGGTGATCCCCATTTACTCGCAAGGTTAGAACAAATATTAGGCAGCCTCTTGACTGACTCCCTCCATGTGCTGCTGCTTTTAGCTCATTTGTTAAGAAGTACTTCTAGGCAGACATCATTCTTCTAGATTCTTTACAGGGTGGCTTTTTCAAAGCAGAAGAGAAGGCTTCACTAGGATGGAAACTGCAGAAAGCAGGTGTTAAAGATGTGTATTTTGATAGTCTTAGGAGTGGGGGTTTTTTTCATCAGTTTGTAAGAGCATAATTGGGACTTCTCTGATCTTGTAGGTGTGAATAAGACCTTAGGTTTAACTGCTTGCTGGTTCATGTTTCACCTCTGAATCTACCTTCTCATGTTCTGATTACTTTCTTTGAGATTATATTGTATTTATCATATTCTAGTTCAGTTTCCAGTAAAGTATCAAATGTAAAGATATGGTGAAATAAGACTAAAACTTGACCTTTGTGCGGCACCTGAATTCCGGTAGGACTCAACCTGCTGTTTCTGCTGCCTGCCCTTTTCCGCTGTCCTGCCTCAGATAAGTCAGTGTCGTATTCATAGAGGTAGCAGTACTGTGAATATGCATACTGTTGGCTCTGAACAAGAAACAGTGATGTTAAATATTGATTTGTGGCAGGCTGGTATCTTGAAAAAGAAAAGCACACTCCCAGAATTCGAAGAAAAATATCATCATCAAAGGTTCAGGCTGTAGATTTCAGGCTGTTAGACAAAAGTGTTTATAGTCAAGGACCGATGTGGACAGCTGTACCTGTTACCGAAGAACTGTGATGCCATGAAATGAAGTCTGTCTTTATGTACTTTTGGCTGTAGGTCTGCCCAGAAAAAACTATTTATAAGGAATAGCTGATGACTGACTCATCTACAAAAATTAGTGAGCAAATATAGCTGACAGTAAACAGGTAATTCAAATATCTGCTTGGGTATTTTCAGTGCTGGAGTGTGCTGCTGCCTGATTCTTTAGTTGTCCTTTTCCAAGAAAGAATCCTGCATCACCCATGTCCACCAATTTCTACACTGAAAGGCCTGAATTAACTTGCTGAAATCTCAGCTATGGCAATCTGCTTCCTCAGGAAGACTGGACACATAATTGTCTTTTCTTTTACAACTTCATGAAGATCACTGCAAATAGCTTTCTGGGCACTGTTGCAGTCAGATTGTCCCAGAGCTTTCTCAACTTTCCATTTGTCTGCTTAACTTTATGATGCACTGAATTCTTGATTCAAAGCAAAGGCTGGTTTTGAGGTCTGTTTGCTTTATTTCTTTACAAACTGTTGAAACATCTGTAGCCTTTCTGTACATTTATCAATTACTCTTTTTCTGTCCTGCTTCTGTAATATCTGTAATTATACCAGATGTGAGATGTGTTTTTAGAGGAAATGTGTGAAAAAAGCTTCCGTTTCTGCAACACTCAGAGTGTGCTTGGCCTGCTAGACTTGCTGACCCTCACCTCTGTGTTGTTCGTGTCATTAGTATATTGCATATTTTAAGTCCCAAGAAGCACTAACCAGGGAAAGAAAACATTGTACATGACGAACTTTAAACATTATGCCCTACTTTCTCTGTGATGGATTGTCTTGTTTTTCCAGCATTGGATGAGAGGGTAGAACTAGATCTAGAACTGAAACAGCGCATGTTTTGAAGCACCCACAATCCCTTTATATCTTTTTTTTTTTCCATTTTAAATTCCCAGAGGCCTTTCCTCTCCAACCCCCACTCATGTTTCACATGTGCTTAAATGTGGAGGTAAATCTCCTACCGAGTGGCACGTCCTCGTGAGATTTTTCTAAATCAACAAAAAATGATGGAACAGAAAGAATACCATATAAAAGAGAAGTTAATGATTTTTTGTTGCCTCTGTTTTTCTGGTGAAGAGTCAGGGGCAATTAAGTGAGAGATCAGAATGTCTAGGAGTGCAAAAAAACTGAGATTAGTATGAGCAAACTTTTACTGAACTTGTTCAGGTAAAATTTTCATTTTTCGTCCTTGAACATCTGAACATTCTTTTAATTAATACACACTTCATTTTTCTTTATAAAGAATGTAATACTTGAAGGAATAAAGGGGCATGGTGGGAGGGACAAAACTCCAGTCAGTACTTACTTAAGACAAAGACGTATTTATAGTTAATAGAGGGTGAGGTTTTTGTCTCTGATGATATTTGGGGCTGCTTATTGACTGTCACCTCAGAAAGATTTTTTCCACTATGTTAGTAGAAGAGATACCAGGATTGAATCCCATCAGCTAATAATAAGCAAAAATGCAGATCTGCAACATCTAGGGAAGGACAATTAGGATAGGTGGTGGTGGATTGTTTAGTTTGGGTTTTTTCTTTTTTTTTTTTTTTTTCTTTTTATGAAGGGGTATAGCAGGCAGCATTGCCAAACTTGGAAGTCATTCAGGAAAAGGAGGCTTGATGATCTGTGAGGGTCTAGAGAATATTTTTGAAATACAGGATAGAGGAGAGTGGCTCCTTCAGCTTAAAAAAAACAAATGTTTGGGAAAGTAACTGTAAACATAGTTGAATAAACAGGGGAAAGGATGAACTAGTTAATCCAGCAAAAGTTACTGCTATTGACAGAGAAACAAATGGTGAAAAAGTAGATTAATAATAAATATACCTTAGGAGGGGGGAAAAAGTTCCCTGACCTTATCAGCAGTAATATTCTGAAACAGCCTTACAACGAGAATTGTAGATGTGTCCTTAGAGGAGCATAGTGTTTCACATCCCATTATACAGTAAGGGGATTATGTGATACGATGTCTGTGATAGGTACACAGGGCCTAGGAACAACTGGATGCTTCAGACACCAAGTCTTGTTCCCTGTCATGTCAGCAAACAGATACATCACTGGGTTAGTGGAGATATTCACTGGTTTATCCTCAAATGGCCAGTAAAGGATCAGATGGGTTTTGGATTCCCTTCTCAAAAATGCAGGAAATGATACTGGCAAATTTGCTTAAAGCTGGCTGCTGAGGCTTTTCCAAGCATTAATGCTAGTGAAAATTAGTGCTAACCAGCTGTGCAGATTTGAAGGGGTTCCACTAATTAGGCTGTGACTCCTTCAGTCACCAGCTGGTCTGCAAAGGCAGCCAGCAGTTTTCTAAATCACTATTTCCCAGTTTAGCCAGGTAAGTGTTAGTTCCTGGAGTAGCTGTTAGACCTTTTTAGGGCAGATGGAATTTTGTGTATTTGTTTTTACTTTGTGATGAATGAGTTTGTGTAGAAATAGTAAGAATTCAGAATTCTTAAATAGTTTTGTCTGAATGACTTTGGAGCTGTGCTCTGCAATCCCTTGGGAACAATTTTGTTTAATTGGATTGAAGACGACACCACATGCCTGGAGCTCCTTCCAAGCTGTAGTCAAGAGTCCTTATTACTCAATTACATGCTTTTACATTGACTTTATGTTAATTCTCCTTCTTCCATCCACCACACATCTGCCTCCACTCATTTCTGGGTGTTTTTTTCAAGAGCTTCAGATATCGTGCTTGGAATTTCTCTCGCAGATTTGTGGTCTTAAAATCCATTTCTTTTACAGTAGACTTTTCTTCAGTTCAATTGCACATCTTCATGGTAGGTCACCATTTTAATTGTACAAACTAAGGCAGACTTTAATCAAATTTCAGTCTTAAAAACTGACCCATGTACAGCCATGAAGATTGTACTTATTCCATTGACAGGTTTAGTGAATGTCTCCCTCTACGGGCTCTGCTGACAGGGCAAGTAGAAGCCTGCTAATTACAAACTGCCTGTGGCTTGAAGGTTTGGGGCTTGGCTTAGTTCCAACTGTTGGGGGCAATGTCTGTGTACTCAGTGATGGTCCATTACACTTTTCCCCCCCCCCCTCCTTTAAGGTATAAGTATTTCTTATTGCCAAATGCATAAATTTGGACTGAAAACAGTAAGAATATGGTCTTTTGCTTTCCATGCATATCTATAAAAATCTTGTGTTGTAGTCATGTGTCTTCTTTTTTTTAATAACACGCTGGACAAAAAAAAAATCGCAACACCTGCATACGTTTGAAAAAGGGTCTTTCTTTTGAGCATTAATCTCTTCGTTGACTATTTGTGTTCCAGTTTTTGCATTTATATCAAAATAAGAGATCCTTGAAGTCTCTCACAACATACATCAGTATTCTTTGTGGTTTTATTTTTTTTAAATAATTTTCTTAATGTTGCATCTTTTCTGAGGCTTTTCTTGCACCTTTTTTATTTAGCAAATGTCATCAGTGTAGATGGTCAGAAAGCTAAATAATCTGTGACATTACTAAGGTACTACACAATCCTGTTTAACCTTGCTCCTGTTGTTGTTTTCCATTCCTGTTTTCCTCTGCTTCTTGTATGTGTGCATGGGCTATTTAAACTGCGTTCTTAGAGTGGGAAATGTCTTTTTTATAACTATTCATAAGACTCTTTGTGTTTTGGTGATGCTATGTAAACTTTACATAGTACCCATATCTAGCTATAATAAAAATCTGCTGGAGTGAATATGAAAACTAAATTTAGAAAGAACAATTTCAACTTTTTTTTTTTCTTACAGTGTGTTCTGCTTTTATTCCATTTCACCCATTTACCAAAGAAGAAATTATTCTGGTGTTTATAATACTACAAAATATCCCTAATAGCGTTGTCTAGGACTTTGTATAAGCAAGTGTATATCTTTAAAATATTTGTTTACAGAAATTCATGACCATAGCATACACTAAAGTTCATTCTTTGAATAAATTCAGAGAAGTTATCAGTTATGTGTACTCTAAAATTTTATTGAAAGTGATTAAAACAGAGTGTTAAGAAATAGTGCTTGTATCTAATGAGGTCTATCCAAGACATTTTAAAGACTGTATGCTATCTCACATACAGAAAAAAAAAAAATAGTTTTTGGCTATTCATGGACATTTCTTTTTGTGCTGCTAGTTAATCTTCACAGAATAATTAGGGCTGGAAAAGACCTGTAAGATCCTCAAGTCCAACCATCAACCCAACACCACAATGCCCACTAAACCATGTCCCGAAGTGCCACATCTGTGTGTTTTTTAAAAACCTCCAGGGATGGTGACTCAAATGCCTCCCTGGGCAGCCTGTTCCAATGTTTGATCACTCTCTCAGTAAAGAAATTTTTCCTAATATCCAGTCTAAACCTCCCCTGGTGCAACTTGAGGCCATTTCCTCTAGTCCTGTCACTAGTCACTTGGGAGAAGAGACCAGCACCCACCTCTCTGCAACCTCCTTTCAGGTAATTGTAGAGAGTGATGAGGTCTCCCCTCAGCCTCCTCTTCTCCAGACTGAACAACTACAGTTCCCTCAGCTGCTCCTCATAAGACTTGTGCTCCAGACCCCTCACCAGCTTCGTCGCCCTTCTCTGGACACGCTCCAGCACCTCAATGTCCTTCTTGTAGTGAGGGGCCCAAAACTGAACACAGTATTCGAGGTGCGGCCTCACCAGTGCCGAGTACAGGGGCACAATCACCTCCCTGGTCCTGCTGGACACACTATTTCTGACACAGGCCAGGATGTTTTTGGCCTTCCTGGCCACCTGGGCACACTGCTGGCTCATACTCAGCTGGCTGTCAACCAGCACCCCCAGGTCCATTTCTGCCAGGCAGCTTTCCAGCCACTCGTCCCCAAGCCTGTAGCATTGCATGGGGTTGTTGTGGCCAAAGTGCAGGACCTGGAACTTGGCCTTGTTGAACCTCCTACCACTGGCCTGGGCCCATCGATCCAGCCTGTCCAGATCCCTCTGCAGAGCCTTCCGACCCTCGAGCAGATCAACACTCCCACCCGACTTGATGTCATCTGCAAACTTGCTGAGGGAGCACTCGATCCCCTCATCCAGATCATTGATAAAGATATTAAACAAGACCGGCCCCAAAACTGAGCCCTGGGGAACTCCGCTTGTGACCAGCCACCAGCTGGATTTCACCCCATTCACCACAACTCTCTGGGCTCGGCCGTCCAGACAGTTTTTTACCCAGCAAAGAGTGCACCTGTCTAAGCCATGAGCTGCCAGTTTCTCCAGGAGAATACTGTGGGAGACAGTGTCAAAGGCTTTACTAAAGTCCAGGTAGACAACATCAACAGGCTTTCCCTCATCCAGTAGTCAGGTCACCTGGTCATAGAAGGAGATCAGGTTGGTCAAGCAGGACCTGCCTTTCATGAACCCGTGCTGGCTGGGCCTGATCCCTTGGTTGTCCTGCTCGTGCCCTGTGAGCGCCCTCAAGATGAACTTCTCCATAATTTTCCCCAGCACCGAGGTCAGGCTGACAGGCCTGTAAGTCCCTGGATCCTCCTTCCGGCCCTTCTTGTACATGGGCGTCACGTTGGCAAGCCTCCAGTCATCCGGGACCTCCCCTGTTAACCAGGACTGTTGATAAATGATGGAGAGTGGCTTGGCAAGCTCCTCCGCCAGCTCCCTCAGTACCCTTGGGTGGATGCCATCAGGCCCCATAGACTTGTGGGTGTCCAGGTGGCACAGCAGGTCGTTAACTGCTTCCTCCTGGATCACAGGGAGTTTATTTTGCTCTCCATCCTGGTCGTCCAGCTCAGGGAGCTGAATGTCCTGAGGATACCTGGTATGGCTGTTGAAGACGGAGGCAAAGAAGGCATTAAGTACCTCAGCCTTTTCCTCATCCTTGGTGACAATGTTCCCTCCCGCATCCAGTAAAGGATGGAGATTCTCCTTGGCTCTTTTTTTGTTGTTAATGTATTTATAGAAGCATTTTTTGTCATCCCTTACAACCGTGGCCAGGTTGAGCTCTAGCTGGGCTTTTAGCCTTTCTTATTCCCTCTCTGCATGACCTAACGAGGTCCTAGTATTCTTCTTCAGCTGCCTGCCCCTTCTTCCAAAGTTGATAAACTCTCCTTTTTTTCCTGAATCCCAGCAAAAGCTCCCCATTCAGCCAGGCTGGTCGTCTTCCCTGCCGGCCCTTCTTATGGCACATGGGGACTGCCTGCTCCTGCACCTTTAAGGTTTCCTTCTTGAAAAAGGTCCAGCCTTCCTGGACTCCTTTGCCCTTCAGGACCGTCTCCCAAGGGACCCTCTCAACCAGTGTCCTGAACAGGCTGAAGTCTGCCCTCCAGAAGTCCGTCGTGGTGGTATTGCTGACCCCTCTCCTTACTTCACCAAGAATTGAGAACTCTATGGTCACTAAGCCCAAGACGGTCTCCAACCATCACTTCTCCCACCAGACCCTCTTTGTTTGTAAACAGCCGGTCAAGCAGGGCACCTCCCCTGGGTAGGCTCCCTTACCAGCTGCATCAGGAAGTTATTTTCCACACACTCCAGGAACCTCCAGGACTGTTTCCTCTCTGCTGTATTATATTCCCAGCAGACGTCCGGTAAGTTGAAGTCCCCCACAAGAACAAGGGCTTGCGACTGTGAGACTTCTGCCAGTCGCTTGTAGAATGCTTCATCGGCTTCTTTCTCCTGGTTGGGTGGTCTATAACAGACCCCCAGCAGGATATCTGCCTTGTTTGCCTTCCCCCTCATCCTTACCCATAAGCGCTCAACCTTGTTGTCACAATCGTTGAGCTCTATACAATCAAAACGCTCCCTAACATACAGAGCCACCCCACCGCCTCTCCTTCCTTGCCTATCCCTCCTGAAGAGCTTATAGCCATCCATCGCAGCACTCCAGTCATGCGAGTCGTCCCACCATGTTTCTGTGATGGCGACTACGTCATAGCTGTCCTGCTGCACAATGGCTTCCAGCTCCTCCTGTTTGCTGCCCATGCTGCATGCATCTTGTTCCTTACTCTTATCTTTACTCCTTAATATGTAATTTTTTTCTTTCTTTTCTTAAGCAAAACATCATCTTTTGAAGACCAGTTCAACAAGTGTCAGCTTACCTGACCTCTTCTGAGCTTACATCTATAAATTGCCCCATATTCACCTTCACATCCTCTCCATTCCCGTAACTCCCCTGTCCTTAAGCAAAAGACTTCAAGTAGGCAGAGAAAATTCTCTGTCAAACTTGCTCACACATCTTTCCAGTGATTTTAAACAATTCATTTGTGAGCATCCAATAGCCTAATCAGAGACCTTTGCAAAATCATCCCCTTTGATTGACCTCATGTGATGCATCCCTGTTCTTCCTAACATAGACATAACATTTTCATTTGAAATCTACCCATAATCATAAAAGGCCCATGTCAGGCCCTTTCTCATATTTCCTGAGAAATGACTTCAGGTGATCCTCTTTCTAAAGCACACCGACTTTTGCACTTTGCTTTCTGCAGTCTCAATTTAGGGGCCAATAATACAGTACTTTTGAACAATATTCAGAAGATCCTCTTTTGCAGCCTCTTTACTTCAGCTGTAGGTCTCACTGGTTGTCCCTGTTTTACTGCTGAAGGTAGATCGATGTGCCTTTAAAAGCAGCTGAATAATTTACATGAACTAATGACATATAGGCCATGCAGCCATCTTAAGGAGAACTGTGAAATGTGAGAGGGATGGTGTACACAATAAAATACAGCTTTTTCAGGCAGAAAAAAACACAGGCAAACAAAACCACTACCACACCAACAAAACAAACAGACAAAAAAATCCCAGAATTTCACACAGCTGTAGAGAACAAAGAACTGTACATTCCCAGTGCAGTCTGTTACAGATTGCATGGATAGCCCCAAACTGGCTGTTTTCTCCCTGCACTTACAGCCATACTCTGACAAAAATAAAACATGGATATACACATCTAATCAGAATACAGCTTTTAAGAGTGTGGTATTACTAAAAAAAAATATTCCCTTTGATGACAGCTCACACCAATAAAATAGGTTTCAAGAAAGAAATAGGTACATTGATGTCCTGTCAGATAATTAAGTGAATATTTTTGTTTAAATACTGCACAATTGGCTACTTTCTGGTCTTATATAATAAAATGATCCATTGCTTCCTAGTAATTCTTGTATTAGAAGTAGGAGGCAAGTTTGCATTTTAGATGATTTCGAAGGCCAGACTTCCATTGTGTTGAATCTAATATCCAAAACCTTGATTTTGTTTGAATGAATTTTCATAAAAGGCATTACCTGATGAGAGTCTGTTTCACACTCTGCTTCTACACTTTATTTCTGGGGCAATATAGATAATTACTTAGATACAGTTTAAAACATGGGAAGAAATTAAGGGGTTTATGCAGGTTTTTTTTTCAGTTGTGCTACCTATTACTGAGCTAGTAAAATTGCAATTAAATGTAGTTTGAAGAGTTCATCACATTGTAAATTTTGACCAAGTCTTCTAGCAGTTTATTTGTGACAATTTGTTCCTTTGTTCAAATGATTCTATTTTTAACCAAATGTTCTTCTGTTAACATGTCTGTTCTGTTACCATATGAAAGAACAATATATAGACTTGAAAAATGTTATGAGAGAAGGTAATTTCCTTTTACTTTTTTGTAAGCAATCTAAGTATGGGAAAATATTCTAGTATTTCAGCTTATTAACAGATGTTATCTTCCCCATCCCAGCCACTGCATATTGTACAGGTTTGTGGCTAAATGCCAGGGTGACCTGTAGTGGTCACAGAGAGCTCACAACACCTGCATGACATTTTGGCCTTGCTTAAGAAAGAGTCCTAACTAGGCACCAACTTGTTGGAAGCTAAGACATCACTGGAGATCTGCACGTGGAGTTTGCATGGGGTTTCAAGGTGGCAGCCAAGTTAGAGAGGGAATATTTCGAAAATCAGCTGGTTCTTGGCTTCTCCATGCATTCACGGGAAACCTACAGGAAGAAACATATGTGCACAGCCTGCACGAGAGCCGTGTCGTACGGACTGTCCTTGGTGAGCTTGGCCGTTCTTGTGTCTACAGGCAGCTGGCGCATAACCAAAGGAAATTAGCTGTGGCTAGTGTTATATAAGCAAATCCTTAAATAGGAAGCAACTGCTGCAATCGCTCCTGCTTTCTTCTGGCTGGTCACCTTAACAGGGGAAAGGAGGTGTTGCCAGAACATCTCTGGATCACGTTAGAGCTGAATTCAGAAGCAAGAGGCTCTAGAGAGCAGCAGTATATCAGAGAGAGCAGAGTGGTCCCATACCTCGTCTCCTGGCAGCTGTATTGAATGTTTCTCCTAAAAATCAGGCCAGCACTGCTTATTTAAGATGCAAAATCATTATGTGCAAGACAAAGCATACATCTGTTAACTACTCCCAAAAGTATTTCTGTCAAGAATCATCAAATTTCCATATTTCACAAATGCTGTTTTTCCTACCAGCCTTAAGCAACTAGTGATATGAAGCCTTTAAGTATAAAGAATAAAATGCTGGAGAATCTTTTACAGACTTTTTACATCATTTACTTAGAGAATCCCGCTTTGGGCTTTCTTTTTGGCTCACAGGATTTTTGATGTAAAATATACAGACTTCATGTATCACTTTAGTTTCTGTTCTTGAGTACTTGGTAACATTTCTCTATTCCTGTTAAACGTTATGTTGAAAATTGTTTTCTGAATTTCTCCTGCATTCCTGAGTCATTTAGAATTTAGATAAATGTGGCAGCTCTAGTATGCATCAGGGTACTGAACCTTTCCATGATGTTTTGATGAGATGTCAAACCTAACTGTTAGTTTAAGTCTTTAGGATGCTAATTAGTGGGCCCAACTAACATAAACAAGCAAAGGTTTTGTGGCTTATCCTTACTGTGCCATTTGAGAGGGGACATGAGATGGAAAATGAAGGGAGGAGGGAGGCTGAAAAATTGTAGAAGAACATGAGAGAATAGGCACACCTGTTTGGAATATAGCCTTTTATAACATACACAAAATCAATGGTGTTCATCCGATTTAAAATAATCACTCTGGATGCTTGTGTACATGAAAGTGAATCCATAAAGCCTCACGGTATTTCAAAGAGGAAAACAGAAGAAACTGACAAAGCCAAACCTAGAAGTTCATTGAGGAAAGAGGAGAGCAGGAAATAGCATTCCAGTTCTTCAGCAGAGTTTGCATTGCCTCTAGTATTTTGAGATCACCATTACTCTGAATAGACAGGTCCTTCCTGTGGCCCAGTGACAGATGGACATGTGCATACTATATACAGACCACTCGGATTCCTTTCTTGCTATAGTTGGTAAGCTTTGAGAGCTTCCGCCTTACCCCCCAACCTGCTCAGGTTAGCATGTTATACAGTATATATCCTTTTGTCTTTCTGGTTATATTTGCTAGCAAATAGCATATCTACACTTTACTTTTCATTAATTTCAGCTGTTAAAGCTACTGACAAATCAGCAGACAGAACTGCAGTATATTGCCTTAACCAATGCTAGTATCAAAAGTAAGGAAGTTTTGATTTTTTTACGGAAAGGAACTATCCCAAATACTCTAAACTGATAGATATGGATCTAAGTATGGACTTTAAAAGAAATTTGCCAGGATAGTTACTGCACAAGAGCACTTTGGAAACCTATGATATAGAAAATAGTTTCAGTTATTAATTTTGAATACTGTGTGAACTATAAATTGTTAAAGATTATCGAACCTCCAAAGAACTGACAAATAAGTCAGTATTAAAAAATATTTAGTATACATCAGTCATTTAGAATTTGGGGATTATTCATGAACATATTTGGCAATGCTGTTGACAATATACCCATGAAAAATCCATGCAGCAGAGTTTAAAAAGAGAGCTGCTATCACAGGCTTTTATTGATGTAGTACAGATGTAAGTGGGATGCACCTAGAAACAAATGGACTAGACCATACCTCACTGAAGATAAGGAATTGCTAGTGCTTTTACTGCAAGGTTCTAATCTTAATTCAAAAGACTTTTATTTAGACAATCTAAGGAAGTTGGTAATCAAGTATATTTAATATTTAATTGTAAATAAAGTCTTTTGTGTGTAGAAATTAAACACGTTTTATCACATCCCCAAGCAGTATGCAAAGGATGTAGTATGTATAATATGAATGAAAAATGAACATTAGAGATTTAGCTTCCCTGGTGATAAACATACTTTTAAGAAAAGCTGGGGAAAGCGGCATGATTTCAGCAAAATAGACAGTCTTCTAGAGAAGGAAAATAGGAAAGTTATGAACAAAAAAAAAATTATGGAGGAAAAAAAAAAGCAAATAAAAAAATCAGTACAAAGGAAATCTTTATCAAAAGTGTTAATTTCCCTCCAGAATTACTGTTTTCTCCAAGATTTAGAGATACAGTTACTTGTCTAAGGGCTCTTCAATAATTTAATGTTTAAATTTTTTCATGACAAACACTTCATAGTGTAAGATCTGGTACTGAATAAGTAAGTGATAAGAAGTCAATATTTAAAAGTATTCTGCATTGCATTTGCTTTGCATATTGCATTGCATTAAGTTGATGAGATTTAATTAACTCAAATGCAAACATTATCAATATTTCATCAAAAAATATTCTAAAAAATGTTTACATTGAATATCACTTAATTTTTGTTTTCTTTTTCTGAACAGAATAGAAGAAAAAAACAGCTTTGCGTCAAGGCAATTATTCTATTAGACTTGAGATGAAATATATTATTGCTGGCAACAGAAAGGCAAAGCAAAGTAAAGGCTGGGACCACCATTCTTGCCTGTCTGCTGGTTAGATTATTTATTCAGGACATGGGAAACAGAAGTCAACTTTGTTTTAGTTTGTCTAAATAATTAAGTGCTTCTTGGAGTCAGAAGTGTAACTCTGGTGTCCCATTACTATCCCCCTTGAAAACTGTCCAGAGTTTCAGAAAGCCATTCTGATTATTATGGGTTTCCATTCTCTACGTTAGCCAATGTTTGCATATGCAGAGAGAAGTCGTGTCAACCACACAGGATGGGAAAACTGCTCCTAAACACACCAGTGGTTAGCAGTTCTTCTCTGGAAGGTGGGAAATGTAATTCACCAAATTCACCTGTGGCCCACATTTCCCTTTTAGAGTAAATATCATGATCAGGCTCAAAAGTTGCTGAAAAAACACTTTTGCTGTAAAATAGTATCCATAATTCCTCAATATCTATTTTTCTTTGTATCTACCACCACTTCTTGGTTTTTCATTGTTTTTTGGGAAGGCTTTCTTTTAAGCATTATATCCCTTCATTTGACGAAGAACATGTCATTCATATTAATTATTTTATGGTCTATTTTTATTTTACCAAGGGTTTTAAGTATATGTTAATGTATATTTTTCTTGACATACACAAAATCACCATAGGGACATATAAAGTGAATTGAAAATTTTCTTAATTACAGAAGTGGTTTATAATATTCTAATTCAAAATTATTGTAGCACTAAGTCAGCCAGGGAATTAGCTAAATCATTAATTATTGAATAACTAGCAGTGAAAATCACAGATCACTAGTGGCTCAGCACAAAGTAATGCTCTGTGAGGTTTCCTTAGGTGTAATCCCCCTTACACTGAAAGACTAAGCATATTTGAGTGTCTTATACCAGAATATACTGTTTACTCAGAGTTTACTTCAGTGAAAATTCAAAGAAAAAGGAAAATTCAAAACTGAATTTATTATTCTTCAGATATTTTAAATATAAATATTTTTCCACTGTATTATACAGAAGTCTGTGAACTTGTCTACTGCAATTGGTTTTGCAGTCTTGCCTCAGGCTCATTAGCAGCATAACAGGGTTTTAGATTCTGAGGTCTGTATTTCTGCCATCCAGTCACAATAGCAATGATATGATAAGTTGCATGTATCTACAAAATGCAAGAGCAGTTGGTGAGGTAATATTGAATCATATACAACTCATTTTTCACAAAATGCTCCTTTATAGGGTAATTCTGTCTCATAAGGAGAGTTCCCACTTTGTCTTGTAAAAGTCTTTATTGAAGAAGTTAATCTTGTCCTGAAATTATTTGGAAAATGTAATTACTACAGTGCATGCTTTAGATAATTTTACTTCTGCAGTCTGGTTGCCCACAAAAAAAAACAACATTTCCTTTCAATTTTTTCAAGGTTTCCACACACACCACACACTTTCTGACAAATCACCATTATAACAGCCTATGCTTCTTTGTCAGAAATATTGATCTACTTATTTCTCCTGCACTATACATTCACATGGAGAGGTTCTTTAATATAGGTTTCATATGTATGTTTATTTCTCACCGAGAAATCTCATATGCATTTTTCCATTTTTGTGTAACTCCATCTGTGCTACGTGCAATGGAATCTGTAACATGAGGCATGCAAAGGAACAACTGCTCTATTTACTCTTTTAATGGAAGTGTCTTCCATTACCCCTTCTTCAGGCAAAACTGCTGGTTCACTTTCCTAATGTAGAAAAACTTGAGTTCCTTAAAATTCAAAACAACACATCTGGAACTAGTGTGATACAACATCTCTCATTCTTAACTTGTTGGTTGCATGGAGTGCTGTGGGCACCTATCTCTCAGTCAGTGTATGTGCAGATCAAGTAGTGTGTTCTGGCAAAAAAGGGTTTCCACCTGAATATAAGAAATCTTCTTTCCTATTTCCATACAAAGATTTTTATCCCTATCTTAACATCTTCATATTATAATTCCATAAGAGTTTAAGTAAATTCTGAAATACCTTTTCATTAAAAAAAAAATTATTTGCATTAGCATTACAAGTGTACTTGTGGTGGGCTGACCTTGGCTGGGCATCAGGTCGTCACTAAGCTGTTCTATCACTCCCCCTCCTCACCTGGACAGGGGGAGAAAATATAACAAAAGGGTCATGGATTGAGGTAAGGATAGAGAGATCTCTCAGCTATTACCATCATGGGCAAAACAGGCTCAACTCGGGGAAATTAATTTTATTTAGTCTATTACCAATCAAATCAGAGTAGGGTAATGAGACGTAAAACCAAATCTTAAAACACCTTCTCCCCACCCCTCCCTTCTTCCCAGGCTCAACTTCACTCCCGAGTTCTCTACCTCTTCCCCTGCAGCGGCACAGGAGGATGGGGAATGGGGGTTGTGATCAGTTCATCACACGTTGTCTCTGCCGCTCCCTCCTCCTCTTCACACTCTTCCCCGGCTCCTGCGTGGGGTTCCTCCCATAGGAGGCAGTTCTCCACAAACTTCTCCAATGTGAGTCCTTCCCATGGGCTGTAGCTCTTCATTAACTGCTCCAGCATGGGTCCCTTCCATGGGGTGCAGTCCTTCAGGAACACACTGCTCCAGCGTGGGTCCCCCACAGGGTCACAAGTCCCGACAGCAAACCTGCGCCAGCGTGGGCTCCTCTCTCCACGTGTCCACAGGTCCTGCCAGAAGCCTGCTCCAGCGTGGGCTTCCCACGGGGTCACAGCCTCCTTCAGGGCACATCCACCTGCTCCGGCGTGGGGTCCTCCATGGGCTGCAGGTGGATATCTGCTCCACCATGGACCTCCATGGGCTGCAGGGGCACAGCCTGCCTCACCATGGTCTTCTCCATGGGCTGCTGGGGAATCTCTGCTCCGGCGCCTGGAGCACTTCCTCCCCCTCCTTTTTCACTGACCTTGGTGTCTGCATAATTGTTTCTCTTGCACATTCTCACTCTTCTCTTCTCCAGCTACCATTGTGCAGCAGTTTTTTCCCCTTCTTAAATATGTTATTCCAGAGGCTCTTCCACTGTCACTGATGGGCTCAGGCTTGGCCAGTGGCAGGTCCATCTTGGAGCTGGCTGGCATTGGCTCTGTTGGACATGGGGGAAGCTTCTGGCATCTTCTCACAGAAGCCACCCCAACTGTCCCCCCTGCTACCAAAACCTTGCCATGCAAACCCAATACAGTACTGTTTCTCAAGTATTATTCCAATATTGATCACTAACATGGTGCTTAGTTTATGTTTCCAGTTTGTTGTTCATATGGAAGTAAAATTGAAGATTTTGAATTGATAATATATATTTTGAGTTTTGTTATTGCAGCTGCCCTAGGAGTTAGTTTCTTGGATGCTGTTGGAACTTCTCTGTGTATAGTAGGTATAGGAAAGCTCAAAATCAGGCCTTAATGTGTAAGCACCGAGAGCTTTGTAGAATTTTTTTGCACTAATATTTCTTTGCAAATTTTGAAAATTAATTATAAACCTGGTTCTGGAGAAGAATACTAAAACCAACAAATATATAATTTCAACAGAGAAACAGGTTATAGATGGCTGAGAGATGTTTTGTACAGAAAGGTTGGAAGAAAGAGTAGGCAACTTTTGTGTTGGTTAGATTGCAAGGGTAGAACACTGAAAGAAAGGGAAGAGCTGTATTCGTTGTCAGGAAGTAGACACAGAATTTTTTCATTCCAAAAAAAAATTTAGTCATACTCTAATAATCTTTAAGTGCCAAGAGTCTTCCCCAGGAACAGACCAGCTACATAAGATGTTAGATCTGAGACAGCAAGGCACATAGGTTGCAAGTGATGCATCATTAAAAAAATCACTAACTTGTAGCATGGAACTGTCTTAGAAACAAACTTAGTATGTTTCACTAAGTTCAGGATGCAAGAGTCTAGTCCAGCTACCATAAAAGCAGGGTCATGCAACACCCCTCAATGCTATAAAATTTTGTTTTGACTTACCATCATACTCTCAGAGCATAGCAGTTTTGATGCTTTCTGAGAAAAATCCAGTGTGTTGTCTGCAATGAAGCATCAAGGGAGAGAGGGCAAGAAAATAATAAGCCCTGGGCAAATGCTCTTGGGTATCTCTCATACGTGGGTGGCTGGAATATTATTCTTTTGGAGGCACAGAATTGAAGAACGGCTGTTGTTTCTTCTCAAAATTTCTGACAAGAGCAGACTATGGTTAGGTAGCAATTTAAAGTCTTCCTGTTGTCAGTATGCATAAATGCCTTACCAGTTACAGATTGTCCTTGAATTAGAGTAAGCAGTCCAACAGTGTCATTATTTTATCATAGCCCTGTGTAGCATAGCCAAATTACACGTCCTTATCCAGAAGTAACTGTTGGTAAGAAGCAAGCTTATTTCTACTTATCAAGTATGTTGATTTATTTCACTGTTTAAAATCTCATTTTTTTCTGGCATAATAACTGCTTTAATTACCAGATAACAACCATAAATGTGTGATCATAAATATATAAACAAGTCTTCCAATGCCTTTGAATGTGTCATGCAGTTTCAATGGCTTTGTATGTCTTGTTCTGACATACATTTTCTTTGCAAATTATGTACCTTATTACTCTGCAGAAAAATATTTCTAGCTTAAAAAATAATCAAGACAAATAAGTATTTTTGCAGGAAAAACTATAACCATGTGTTCTACTCCAATTGTACCACCTGGCCTACAGATATTTTAGTGATAAGTATTAGAAGGTTAATACTTTGATCAGT
The DNA here is from genome assembly GCF_030936135.1 of Gavia stellata. Classification (NCBI taxonomy): domain Eukaryota; kingdom Metazoa; phylum Chordata; class Aves; order Gaviiformes; family Gaviidae; genus Gavia; species Gavia stellata. The sequence continues at coordinate 41,718,345 of NC_082637.1, forward strand.
GATCACTCATCCTTCAACAGGGCATTCAGGTTCTGGCCAGATTCATCTTTGTGCTGGAATCTCTGCTGCCATTGAAATAAATACTGACAGTTTGATTTAACTGGAAGAAGTCTTTTGATTATTTAGGAGAATGTACTGGCAGCAAGGCAGATGCAGAGAAAATGCAGCACATAAAAAAAAAAAAAGGTAATTCTCCAGGTACCTCACAAAACAGACACAATCAAGCTCATGTAACTGAAAGAGTTTCTTTTGTTGGGAAAAGGGTACACAATTATTTAAAATTCACCAACTTGTAAACCAGAATTTCCCTTTTTACACTATTTTGTGGCAAGTCCCCTTTCTTTTTTTAGCATTTGAAAGTGGTGTTTGAGAGTACTTTTTGGAAAAGCTGTGTTTTGTTAAGGTAGAGATGAATTTCCTTTTAGGTCAAATAGTGCCTAAAACTGGAATATGTTTATCAGAAGGTTCCTACAGAACATTTATTAAGTGTCATCAATATGTACTAGCACATATTTTGATGTGCAGTAGCACATCTGTTGTTTGTTTTGACTTACCATCATACTCTCAGAGCATAGCAGTTTTGATGCTTTCTGAGAAAAATCCAGTGTGTTGTCTGCAATGAAGCACAGTGTGTGCAGTAGCACATCAAAAAGCTACAGTTTCTGGGCTTGGTACTGAGTTTCAGCTCCGTATATGTCACTGAGGTAAGAGCTGAATGCATTATGTGACTTACAGGACTGAATCCTTTCATTGCTTGTTATATAACGTAGGTAGCAATTCAAATACTAAAAAGCTAACAATGTTTTCTCGGGCTGTGTGTAACAAAAATACCTGTCTGAGCTGTGATATAAACAGACATAAATGAATAAATGCTGTTACTTCCAGGGTAACAGGCAAAAAAGCACTAAAACTTTTAAAAAATAGAAAAAAACATTGTTGTATGAGAGTGGATAGGAAGTAGATAACATGAATTGCGTATTTCAGAATGACAGCTCACTAGGTAAATCATAGCATTAAATGGTCTCAGCTTTCCTTTTAGCTAATACTGGGTTAATAAAAATTGTATTGAACTAGCTGTGTCTTTGTGCTGGTTTTGGCTGGGATAGAGTTAACTTTCTTCATAGCAGCTAGTATGGGGCTGTGTTTTGGATTTGTGCTGGAAACAATGCTGATACACAGGGATGTTTTAGTTACTGCTGAGCAGTGCTCACACAGCACCAAGGCCTTTTCTGCTTCTCACACCACCCCACCGGTGAGTGGGCTGGGGGTGCACAAGAAGGTGGGAGGGGACACAGCCGGGTCAGCTGTCCCCAACTGACCAAAGGGATATTCCAGACCATATGATGTTATGCTCAGCATATAAAGCTGGGGGAGGAAGAAGGAAAGGGGGGACATTCGGAGTAAGGCATTTGTCTGCCCAAGCAACCGTTACGCGTGATGGAGCCCTGCTTTCCTGGAGATAGCTGAACACCTGCCTGCCCATGGGAAGTAGTGAATGAATTCCTTGCTTTGCTTTGTTTCCTTGCACGGCTTTTGCTCTACCTATTAAACTGTCTTTATCTCACCCACAAGTTTTCTTACTTCTACTTTTCCGATTCTCTCCCCCATCCTATCTGAGGGGAGTGAGCGAGCGGCTGTGTGGTGCTTATGTGCCGGCTGGGACTAAACCATGACAGTCCTTTTTGAAAAACAAATCTCCCCCCCTTATTCCATACCATTTACGTCATGCTCAGGTCTCACACTATCCAGAACATTCTCATTTCCTACCATCACCCTTCCCATTCTTTGATATAGTACACAGAAATCATTCCCTTAGTCTATGGACCACCCCTGTGAAATATCTGTAAAATGTCCACAAATGTCCACTGAGTTCATTTAGTCCATGTCTTTGGGCTCCATCTGTTATGGTGGTCACTCAGGACAGGACAGGTGATGTATTGCATGGAGTTATTGGGCACCACAGCCAGCTCAGGTCAGGTCACTGCTGCACTTGCACTGCTTCTTGTAAGGCTTGTCCTTCATTGGTTCAGGTGGTTCCTGCTATAGTAATTCCTGTAACATGTAACTCAAATCATGGATTAGTTTCATGCAAAATTAAATCACCTTGAGGTACGTACTGGACTCCCCCATCCTTCTGCATTACCCACCAAGTGCACCCAGGTCCTTGAGCAAAAACAACCCCGCGAATAGGTTTACCTTTTTCTGAGGAAGGAATAACCCAGACTGTTTTTCCCAGCAAGTTCTTTACATGCACTATGGGGATCTTATTTCCTTCCACAGTGCGCAGGGGGTTTGATTGGGCAGGGCCAGGTCGACTGGCAGAGCCTCTTAGCCAAGTGGCTTCTGCTAAATTCTCCCAATGCATTCTCCCAATGCTTGAATGTCCCAGCACCCATTGCTCTCAGTGTAGTTTTTAACAGTGCATTGTATCGTTCAGTTTTCCTGGAGGCTGGTGCATGGTAGGGGATGCGATACACCCAGTCAATGCCATGCTCCTTGGCCCAGGTGTTAATGAGATTGTTTTGGAAATGAGTCCCGTTGTCGGATTCAATTCTTTCAGGGGTGCCGTGTCGCCATAAAACTTCCTTTTAAAGGCCCAAGATGTTGGAGTGGGAGACGGACCCGGAGTAACGATGGAGTCTCAATATGAGTATGGTCGTTCTCCCCTTTATTCAAGCTTACAGAGTATATATAGACAGATGCCAAGAACACGCGTCCGCAACAGTTGTATGATTGGCTTACAGCCTCTGTTCACACGCCAAGGCAGCGAGTGAGATTGGTACAGTGCTCTTGTGCACGCACAGGAGCACTTCTCTTCGCAGATGTAGTTCCTTCTTCTTGTTTACCATTCCACTGTCTCTTATCGCAACAGGCTTTCAAGGACAGTTAACGGTTTCCTCTGAGCCTTCCCCCTCATCAGAGACTGGGTTGCTCACGGGAATCAGATCGTGTCCCTTGTTACTAAGCCATTCCTCCACACCAAGATAGTGTTCTGGGCAGTGGCATGGGTCACAGGGTATGTTTCCAACCATCCAGTAGTTGCTTCCACCATTGTAAGCACATGCTGCTTCCCGTGGCGGGTTCATGGTAGTGTGACATAATCAACCTGCCAGGCTTCCCCGTAGTGATATTTCAGCCATCGTCCTCTATACCAAAAAGGCTTTAGCCGCTGAGCTTGTTTGCTTATGGCACATGTTTGACATTCATGGATAACCTGTGCAATGGCATCAATGGTCAAGTCCACCCCTCGATCACGAGCTCATTTGAATGTTGCATCCCTTCCTAAATGTCCTGATGTGTCATGGGCCCATCGAGCTATAAATAGCTCACCCTTATGTTCCCAGTCCAGATCCACCTCAGCCACTTCAATTCTAGCAGCCTGGTCCACCCGCTCATTGTTTGGATGTTCTTCAGTGGCACGACTCTTGGGTATGGGAGCATCTACGTGATGTACTTTTACAACCAGGTTCTCTACCCGAGCAGCAATATCTTGCTATAATTCAGCTGCCCAGATGGCTTACCTCTGCGCTGCCAGCTGGTCTGCTTCCATTGCTGTAGCCACCCCCACAGGGCATTTGCCACCATCCATGAGTCAGTATAAAGCTAAAGTACTGGCCATTTTTCTTGTTGAGCAGTATCTAAAGCCAGCTGAATGGCTTTCACCTCTGCAAACTGACCCGATTCACCTTGTCCTTCAGCAGGTTCTGCAACTTGTCATGTAGGACTCCACATAGCAGCTTTCCACCTTCGATGTTTTCCCACAATACGACAGGATCCATCTGTAAACAGGGCATATTGCTTCTCAGTCTCTCATAATTTATTATACAGAGGGGCCTCTTCAGCACGAGTTGCCTCCTCTGGTGACACTCCAAAGTTTCGTCCCTCTGGCCAGTCCATGATCACTTCCAGGATTCCCGGGCAGTTGGGGTTTCCCATCCGAGCCCGTTGCGTTATCAGGGCGACCCACTTACTCCATGTAGCATCAGTTGCGTGATGCGTCGAGGGGACCTTCCCTTTGAGCATCCAGCCCTGCACAGGCAATCGAAGGGCCAAGAAGAGCTGTGCTTCAGTACCAACTACTTCCGAAGCAGCTCGAATTCCTTCATATCCTGCTAATATTTCTTTTTCAGGCTTCAGATCCCCTATATCCCTGGCTCCAAAACCCTAGAGGTCGACCTTGAGTCTCTCCAGGTGCTTTCTGCCAGAGGCTCCAGGTGGGCCCGTTATCCCCAGCTGAGGTGTAAAGTACATTTTTCACATCTTGTCCTGTCCGGACTGGCCCAAGTGCTACTGCACAAACTATCTCCTGTCTAATTTGTTCAAAGGTTTGCAGCTTCTCAGGGCCCCATTCAAAGTTGTTCTTCTTCCGGGTCACTTGATAGAGAGGGCTTACAATCAGACTATAACCTGGAATATGCATCCTCCAGAAACCCGCAACACCTAAGAAAGCTTGTGTTTCCTTTTTGTTAGTTGGTGGAGACATAGCTGTTATTTTATTGATCACATCCACTGGGATATGACGACGCCCATCTTGCTATTTTATTCCTAAATCTGAATTTCCTGTGCAGGCCCTTTGACCTTACTTTGTTTTATAGCAAAACCAGCTTTCAGGAGAATCTGGATTATTTTTCTCCCCTTCTCAAACACTTCCTCTACTGTGTTGCCCCACACAATGATGTCATAAATATACTGCAGGTGTTTGGGAGCTCCACCTTGTTCCAGTGCACTCTGTACCAACCCATGACAAATGGTAGGACTATGTTTCCACCCCTGGGGCAGTCGATTCCAGGTGTACTGGATACCCCTCCATGTGAAACCAAACTGTGGCCTGCACTCTGCTGCCAGAGGGATCGAGAAAAACGCGTTGGCGATATCTGTTGTTGCAGACCATTTGGCAGCCTTTGACTCCAGTTCATACTGAAGTTCTAGCATGTCTGGTACGGCAGCACTCAGCGGTGGTGTGACTTTGTTCAGGCCTCGATAGTCCACTGTTAACCGCCACTCTCCGTTAGATTTTTGCACAGGCCATATGGGACTATTAAAGGGTGAATGAGTCTTACTGATCACTCCTTGACTTGCCAGTTGATGGATCAACTTATGGATGGGAACCAGGGAGTCTCGATTGGTGCGATATTGTCGCCGGTGCACTGTCATGGTAGCAATTGGCACCTGCCGTTCTTTAACTTGCAGCAACCCCACCACAGAAGGATCCTCTGAGAGACCAGGCAAGCTAGACAGCTGTTTAATTTCCTCCGTACTCAAAGCAGCTATACCAAAAGCCCACCGGTAAAAGTTAAATCTATACCAGCCAAAACCAGCACAGTCTTGGAAAACTGACAAAACAGGATGACCATACTGAAAGGAAGCAAGATACAATTTTAAAGTCATCCAGGTAATGTGGCTCTGTATGAAATAGAAGACAGTTCTTTTATCTGTCTTTGTTTTCTGCTGTGCTACCTCAGTAAGCAAAAACAATGACCAAACTGAAGCTTAAGAAATATGAACTACTGTACACATTTGCTGTACTCTGAGCAAGAGTTCACCTGAACAAAGGGAAAGAAATGTTTTCAGAAATATTTTACAAAGCTCAAACTGGTTCTTCTCCTCATGCTTTATGTGAAGTCTATTGAAATCCTAAAAAGAATCACATTGGCTTGAATTGCTTTAATTCCTGCTTTTACTGTTCAAATCGTCTGGTACATACAGAAAATCAACAGCACTTGGCCTGGGTTCTGAGTAGTCTCTCCACAGAAAGTTAATCATAGAAATCCTGCTGTGATGATAGAAAAGTTTTAGCAACACAGCTGGCTTTAAAATAACATAACAGAGGATGCTGGACCATGATGGGTAAAGAACAGCTTTGGACTATAAGGAAGTATCTTAACATGGTGCTGGTGCTCAGTATCTCATGGTTCAACCATGGCCTTGTAGTAACTTCTTGGTAAAATCTGTAAAACTGTTTAAAAATTAAAGGAGTGCAGTAGAAAAATTCACCTGTCCTGCTTTCTGCATAAGCAGAAGCACCTCTGCTCTGAGTCTAACTTGATTATTAGACATCCCTGAAAAACATCTGCTGTGTTTCAGTAATGTTAAAACACTAAGGCTTCTTTTATCAGTCTGAAATAATAGGCTTAGATGTAGGGTGTATAGTATGCTGCTATTATTGGACTTTCAATGGATTCTGACATACACAGTCATAATATACTTTCTTTGATCTTCTACAACATTTGGGAAGCTGCCCCATTGTACCACTTTCTTTTCATCTTTTTTTTTTAAACTTTTCTCTAGCAATTTTCCTTTCCTCATCTAGGGTAAATTTCTCTACTTGAAATCATCACTGGAGTTGGAGAAAAATTTGGAATTTGCATCCATAAAAGATTCAATACTTTAACATTTTAGAGAGTATGTGGTCTCCAAAGAAGCAGGAAAACCATGACAGTCTCAGGAGGAAAAGGGAGTGAAAGATTTGGTTTAGAATTTCTGTGAAATATAAAGAAACTGATTTTTTAAATTGTTACATTTTTACTTTCTTGGAGCCCGCTCAAATAAGGATTTTGTGTCTCCCAGGTGTCAATTTTGATGCACCTAAAGTATGTATTGCAGTTTAGGCATCCAGTGTAATCCCAAGTAGCTGAAGAACTAAATTGGGAGTGAGAAGAATGATCTACTCTGAATCACAGAGCACCTTTAATTTATAATATCAAATGCTCTTGGGTAGGTGGAATTCAAAACTATTACTTTGAGCTGTGCTGAACCCTCTAGAGTTGTTTTTGAAGACTGGGTTCTCAGTCAGCTGAACTAATTTTCCTTAAACTGTTGTATTTACATCAAGAAGCAGTTTTTTTTCTTAAATGAAAATGTATTTATGATTTGCTGTGAGAGCTTGCCTCATGCAATCAAAACAAATTGCTTGGAATTTTCTGTCCTCACTATTGAAAGGTGTAGCATGACCTTGCCCTAGCTAAGGGTGATTTTCCTTCCATTTTAATTCCTATTTTTGTCAGGAGGAAAAAATGCTTCTTTGCATTTTCTCATTGCTCAGTGAGACTATGTTAGGTAAAAAAAAAGTGTATCTTACTTTTAAGACCCTGATAGAATCTATGCAATTTGCATCTGCTTTTTAGTCTTAATAGGTGTATATGCCAAAAATTCTCTTCTTTCTCCAGTGCTTTTTTAGTGTTTGACAGCTCACAGTGTTCTAGTAAATGCCTAGTGATATCTGACACTACTGTTTTCACAGCGTGTTTCTTAAATATAGCATAGTCAGATTACATTTGCAAAATATTTTGTAATTTATTTATGACTGTAAACATCTACTGACTTCTACAATTTAAGAACAATTTGCATTCGTAGAGGGAGTTCTGCCTGGCAACCTTGAGCCATTGTTTTGCAAACAATTACAAAGTGTGAAATCCCTTCGTGAAGCCGCATGCATAAACAGGGAGACAATCCTGTTCTGGAAGTCCAAGTGACTTGCACATAGTTATATTATAAAGTCCAATACTAGCACTGTAGTGCCATCTGCTGAAAAGTAGTGAGGACCCACTAGTATGTGAGCAGAGTTTTCCAAATGGCCCCTTCTATCTTGGATGGCAAATTCTCACTTTCCTCATACTTCTCTACCTGTCAACAATTATCACTATCATTTTGGCTTAACTTTCTTTTTCTTATACTGAATCTCATTAGGGTTCTTAGTCATAAAACCGTTTCTGCTGCAGCGCTGTCACTTCAGTGGTGTTTATGTAGCAAACCCAGGAAAGTTAAGACACAGACTAAAAGTATTTCTTATTAGTCAGCCAGAAATTTTTTTCTGTAACTTAATTGTGCTCTGAGATCCCAAACATAGATTTAGAAGGAAATGGACAATGTAAATCAAGAGGTGGTCTCTGTTTTCAGGATCCCTGGTTTCGTTGTCTAATACCACCAGTGTGGGCTTCTTGCTTGGGTTGGTCTGGTTGTGGGAGTTTTTTGTCTATGCTACATGAAAGCACTATCTCAAATATAAGATGTGCATCCAGTTTTTTCATAGTCCTTGCACCCAGGTCTTGCTATCCTTTTCTTTGCAACTGGCCTCAGCTACCTCACCTCCAAACAATATAGCTACAGCCTGAAAGGAGAGCACAAATGCAATGTCAGGAATGGTGGAGCAAGTCTGGGTATGGGCACTGCTCTTCTGACAGAGCAGGGGCTGCCATCCTGCCTTTGAATAGCCTCTTTGTCAGGAAGGTGACAACAACCATTACCAGTGGGTGGTGGGTGGCATAGCTCTAAAGGTGTTCCTAAGGTATGATTTTTAGTGGATTCCCAAAACCTAAAGACAATGGTAGCTTCAGTCCTGTGGGAGCACCTTCAGGTCTCATTTACTCAGAGCTTTGAAAGTTGTTTTAGCAAAGAGATTCCTAGACATTGTTCTCACTTGCCATGGTGCCTGATACTCTTTTCAACAAGGTAACAGTAACTAGAGTAGTGCTGAAAGTGGACTTCAGTAATGTTGTTAATGGCTGCAGAGAAACAGAGTAGAGAGAAGTACGGGCTTATAAAAAAATGCTGGGTGATATATTTAAATGCTAATGAGGGAAATTGAAGGTCTTAAAAATATGAAAAGGCAGTGCTTTTGCTACTCATGATCTTACACTCTCAATCTCCAGTTAGTTATAATGGTTTGTTTCTGTCTGTATCAGTTCAAATTAATATCTATGTAAGGAAAACAGCACTGCAAGTCACTGTCAAAGAGGAACACAAGGCTAGAAGTTTCATTTTGCTGGGAAAAATACCTTTATGCCTCTTTGATAACAGAAATTAAACCAAAAGCTTTTCAAGACTTATGTCTGTAAACTTTTTTGATTAAATGTAATAGTGTCAAAGAAGAGGATGAATCATAGCAAAAGCACTAGTATAGAAAGCAATATAATACAAAAATCATCCAAAAGGACAGTAGATGTTACAAGCCTGATGGCCAAATATGTATATTCTAGGACCAGAAGACAAAGTTCCATCTATTTTGCTGTAATAACAATACTGATTTGAAGTTAGGAATTCTCCTTCAGTATATAGGCAAAGAACAAGATTGTTGCTAAAAAATACTACTGTCTTTTTAGGGTCTGAATGAAGACTAGAGGCACAGTGGTGCAGAAAGTCACAAACAATTGAAGTATTTATAAAGGTGGATCAATAACCATAGTGGAGATGGGTCCCTTGGGGTACTCTCTATACATCCTGATGCCTTATGGAAGGGCACATTTCATGTGAAGTAGACTCAGCCTCTTTGTCAAAGGTGCCTTTATGGATCAGTCTGTCTGGAGAATAACGCTCTCATTTCATAGTAGTTTGCAAGTTCCAGATCTTGGTTTTAATCTCTTTTGGACTGAGAGAAATATATTTTGTTTCCGTAAATATAGTAAGCACATGCTTTCATCAACCCTAGTCATGAAGGGCCTGGTTCTTGTGGTAAGCAATGCATGTTCACGTCCTTTCCTTCTCTGATCTGAGAGACAGGAGGTAATGAAGGCAGAGAAAACTGTGGGCCTTCCTCTCACCTCTCCCTTGGTGAATTCACATCAGGTCAGCCAGATTCAGGGTCATCTTTTTTGTACCGTTACCTGCAGAAATGGAGATTTCTTCTCACTCTTCGCCAACAAAAGTTACCAAAATATATCCAGGAATCTTTATAGCATTGTCTCAAAATATTTTGCCAGAATGACATGGCTAATTTCAACGACTGTGTCAGCAGATGGTCGCTGTCATTTATTTTGTTTTCAGAGCCTAGTATTTTTGTGGTGCTGGTTAAAATGGCTTGCCTGCTGTTCAGTTGTTTGCATTGGAATAATACTTCATTTTGCTGCTCAGGGATCCATAAAAATGGATAGTTGGAGATTATTTATGTCACATCAATAGGATCCTTATCTAAACTCCCGAAGTTTTTCTAACTCAGCCTTCCCAGGCAAAGTGGTAAGCCCAGCTTAGTAACTTTGTCACCAGCAACTTAATAAACAACTAGGAAAAAGAACAGTCAAAAAATCCAAACTTGATACGCTGCATATCCCATTCAGCTGGAATCAATTAAACAATCAATTTAATCTAATTAAATTACCATCCAATTAATAAAGGAAAAAATGGTTCCATCAGAGGAGAGACTGTCCATTTTAACTTCACACTCTCATATTAGGGTTGCCAATTAAGTTTACAAAATGCTCTCCCTCTACTCAAAAGCTGTAGTTTTAACAGCAGTTGAAAAGGGCTTAGGTGAGACTGGTAGTACTTGATGGGTCAAAATTCTTATTTGTATAAAGATGTCACTTGATCAGTCTTGGTAAAACATGTTTAGAACCTTTTCTAGCTAACTATTAATCTTTGATCCTTGCTTACTTTATATTCAGATACATATACTTTGCTCAGTAAACTTACAGAGTCCATTTTCTGAGCATTCAGCTAGTGAAGAATTTTTTATGATGGCATTTTCTTATTGAGAAAAGTGCTTGGTCGTAACTGATAACTGATGTGACTGCTTTCCAGAAGCAAGACATCTACAGGGTTGTTCTTTCTGTATTTTTTCAGTTGCCACCCTTATGTAGCTTTACTTTTCAGGCACTTCATGCTTCTGACTTTAAAATCCATATTGTGCTACATGGTTAGTAAGGGACCCCTGCATCCTGACATGAGTATGGATAATTTCAGAATAAACGGAAACCAGTTTTGTTCATTTCAATTTCATAAGTGTTTTCTAATTTCGGATTTTAGTTTCTTTTCAAGTTTTAAATTTTAATTTGTTATGCCCTGTGAACTACTATATCAGTTCCATTTTGTTTTCTTCTCCTTTTAGTCAGCCGTTTCTGATGTCCATAAGAATCGGCATTTTGCTCAGGAAAACACAGTGCTACTGAATATTTGCAGCACAATATATGACATAAAAATTACTGGCACTGTTAGCTGTGGAAATACAACAGTTGAGATTTAAAATATGTTCGATAATGATTTTGTTTACAAGATGGTTCAAATATTTTCATCTAGCCTTTATAATTCAGGAGCAAAATACTTGATTATGTTCTGAAATATATTTCATGTTTGAGATGTTTGTGTTTATTTGTGTGTTTAGAAAAGCTTTTCTATTGATTGTCTTCTAAAAACCTGTGATTCCTTATGGACCCACACACAGCTGTAAGTCTCTAGTTACCTTGTGTACTTGTGCTCCAGAAAATAATTTAGTCCTCAGTAGCAATATAAGTAACTTGAGATGTCTGTTGTGAAGGGGAAGTGTTTGATGCAGGTAAGTAATTTTCCTGGAACTAAAAATAAAATTTGCACACTGTGCAACTCAAATCTGAAATTTGGTCACAAGTGAAAGCTACCTATCCAAACCAAATAAAAATAGTTATGATAGAGTGAGAATAAATACATTGTTAATTATGAAATTTTATTAATTTACTGAATGTTGCTGTATCATCAGCTGTTCAAGAAATAATTTAATTTAAGAGAGTAATGAAACTAGAATTGACTTAAACTTTTTAAGATGGTCAGGAAAACAATTAACCTAAACAAATGTGCCTACATACTCTTCTACATGTTTTGATTAAAATACTGTACACAGAATTAAATTTGGAACATTGAGTAGGAAAAGGCAAAAGTTTTAAAGTTATTTTTGTATTTGGCTTCTGTTTGTCTGTCTGCTTGAATAGGCAATTTAAAATAACTAAAGAAAATGTTGCATCATCATGGAACTACTGAGCAGAGAGATCTTCCTGACATATGTCTCTACTAGAGCTATGTCTACATTAGGAAGAAATGTGGTGCACTATTGCAATTGATGCTGAGATCCCACATTAATGTGATGTGCACTTCGGACATTTTATTTCAGCCAAACTTCAGACCAGTCCCCTGCATACAATATATTTGTTGTGAATGGGGTTGAAACTGTGCAAACAAAAATTCCTCTCTTGTCTGTGAACTGTAAGTGGTCCAAGGAGTGCTACACTGCCCTTTCTTCTGCCTCCTGCAAATGGTGGTACGTGTTACTGCAGCCACGGTAACATGTCATTTATTATTGTTCCTGCTTAATTTCTCCTATTATTTCTGTTTGTCCCTGCTTGTTTCCAAGTGACACCAAAGTACCGGTGGCCTGAATCTCCTGCTGACTCTGAGGAGGCCAAAGAAGAATGGTAAAGAAAAATGGGAGTGAGGCAGGCAATATCTTAACATGCATGCACCACCCTGGCCCTGGGACATTGAATAATCAATGGTGGGTTCAAAGCTTTCAGATATAGAGCAGCACAGCTGAAAGTTTTTGTCAAAAGCCAGTGCCTTGACTTTGCTACTCCTGATGAAATTTCAGGAGCTTGTCTATATCTGTGTTCAAGAAAGTAGCTATCACCCTGGTGGGGAAACCTTGGCACTGTTGGACCATACAAGTCAATGGCTAGCAAGTTCAGAGTGGTCTGCAGGTAGGAAAATGTCTATTGTTATGCAGGCCTTGGGAGAGCATCAAGGAAAATTTAGGGACATCTCTACTGCCTGTGCTGGAAGGACTCATGATGCCTGTGTTGTTCGTCATGCTGGCTTTAAAAGAAGGTGCTGACACCTCCTCTCTGTGCAGTGGCAGGATCATCTGGAGAACGTGGCTACCCATCTATGTCGTGGCAATGCTACACAATCCCACTGCGCCTTTGGGTTGTGAGTGAATACCCAAACTGTGGTGTAGCCCTGGTGCTGAAGTGCCACCAGAAAACTCCCAGGCCATCCTACCAACTGTCACCATCCTAAAAATGTGTATAAAATACTTATCCCCGAACTGTGATCACTGGCACAGGAGGTGTTGGCATTAGCTGTGGTCAGGAGCACAACACAGAGGTGTTCCTGGCTGACACACCACAGACAGATGATGCAGGGTCAAGGAATGCAAACCCCAGATGACAAGATCTCCTCCAGGCTCTCCCGTATAATGAACCTGAGTCTGCGGTCCTGGGCACCCAGGCAGGTAGCAGGATCTGTGGTGTGCTTATACCAAAAGGTCTGTTCAAGATAGCCACATCAGGGGCACACCTCCAGAGTGCAGCTGTTGTCCCAGACTGTCAGTTCAGTGATTCTCCTTTTCTTGAATTTTGTTGATAATTTATCCTCTTGTTGCCTGGTATTGCCACCAGGTTACCTGATCATTTATCCTCTTTTTGCATGGTATTGCCGCCAGACTACCTGCTCTCAAAGAAGCCTTAGACCTTCTTTTGACACCTGTTTATGAACTTTGCTGTTTCCTTGGGGACAGAGACTGCATCAAGCTGTATCTTTTAGGAGACCAAAGGGACTGATATTGCCATTGGGAAAATATCAGGAAAAGAATGATCAATAAAAGCAATAGGATGGCAGTAGATGAGTTGTGGGGATGGCAAGAGAAAGCAGAGTAAGCACATAAAGGAGGAGAATTGCCTCCTTGTATTGTATGTTCATGAGATCTGGGCCTTACAAGGGGCTTGAGATGGTATAGACAATCATATGAAATATGAAATAACCAGTGCAGTTTGGCTTGCTATATATATGCAAAGCACTGCCACCTGTTTGTTGTGGCAGTGGAAGGTTTAAAGACTGTCTGTTGGCACATGCACTGTGTATTATGTCCTGGAGGACTTCATATTGGTGCAGCCCACTCCTCAGCCCTGTGTCCCCACTTGGGGCTGGCACACATTTGGAAACCACAGAGAAAAGATATTCCCATTTAGTGTTTTCCAAAAGGAATCTAATTCATACTCACTGAAACTGGTTCATGAACCAAACTAGTGAGGGAAGTAATATGGGGATTCACTTCAGAAACTCACTACTGGTCTAAATGCTAATGTTGTCACAGTGTATGTCTCAAAATAAGGAAACTTTTGCTGTCTTTTGTGTTTGATCAGCGACTTTTGAGAAGAAGAGAATGTTTGATTGGGGTTTTGTTTGTAAAGCTAGCCTTGAATAATGCAAATTTCTAGAAAAATCAACAATGGTGTTTTAAATTTATAATCAGATTGTGTTTTATAGCCATTCTCCACACTAAAAGAGGCTGGAGGGTTGCTGTTTTTTAGTGAAAGTTAAAATAAAATGTGGCATTGGTAGGATTTCAAATTAATTGATGAGGGTACTGTTCCATCGGCACCATGAGCCCTCCCCGCCAAAGGCTATCGCTGTTGAAATTGCTGACAGCATGGGAGAAAAGTTATTTTTCCAGCTGTCATACTCTAATTTTCTTGCTTATGAACTCAAAGATCCAATACTATTATTCATCCATTGGTAATGTACTGAAACCATGTTATTTAGTCTTTGCATTTCGCTTTTCATCTCCAGAAAGAGGCTATGTTTTGCAGTCTCAACAAGGAAGTAGAAGAGAGCTATTGTGAAGGAGAAATTGCATTTCCCTTCTTGTCTGCCCTGGGAGATACTGTTTTTTTAATACTTGGACAAAGGAAGAACAGGGATGCTCTGACTCAGAATTGACCCATACTTAAATTTATCAGGGTAAACTTACGTGAAAATGTGTTGTACTTAGCATAGTGGATCTCCACCACTCAACCACAATTAATTTTTATAATAATAGTAATGCAGCTGTTTAGTGGTGTAGGAGGTGCTTGGTAAAATAAAAAGAAATTCGGAATTTAAATTTTGCTTTAGCAGAATTTTTCCCCCTTTGCTTAAAAATACATAATTATGAATGACTTCCATTTCTTCAAAACTGAGTATTATAAATTCCTAGTACTTCTATTTTGCAGTGAGATAAAAGCTTATACGTATTAGCAACACAAAATCTACAGCTGAACTCCTTTATGCTTTCTGCAGAACATTTGATGGCAATTTATTTTTGCCTTATGTAGTCTCTAAATTCTTCTTATACTTTGGAAAAGTGGATATGAACAGTTCCATTCGTGGCTCTCTTGTGAAACTTCAGGACTCATTATTTTAAATAACCGAGGGTAAGATGAGTTCCTGTTATTTGAGAGAAAACTATCACTGAGCAGAGTAGTGATCAGAATCCAGCTCTCATTTAGGCTCTGGTATACTCTTCCCCACCCCCCTCCCTTTTTTTTTTTAAATGGTGCTGATTTGTCACATACATATAATGGCTATAATCCCCACAACCAAACTTGTCAGTCATTCTCTACCATAATAATGTGCTGAGATTTTTAAAAGTCTAGTGATGAGTAGGATCTCATTTAAGCAACAAAGAAAACTCAGATAATTGTTTCAAGTACAGAGCCCTGCTACACTGCAGACTATATCCACATCCTCCACATTGTCCAGGTTCAGTGACATAGAAACAAGAACTCCCGTACTAACAGAGACTTGAAATGTCAGGAGTTTCAAAATAGAGAATGCAAGGGAGTAATGGCATAGTGCTTTTCATATGTAGCTTGACACTTACATTTTGCTTCCTTTAAAGGGTCTCCAGCAAAAACTTTTTTTTTTTTTAATTCACTCTAGGGAATCATCTAGTAAGGAGCAGCTTTATAAGGGCAAACTGAAAGAAGGTATTAAAGTACAGTAAATGGGCAGTTTTGAGGTTTCTTATGTAATGATATACATTTCTCTGTTTTAAAGCCCCAGGCTTAGAGACGGCCTTTATTTCTGGTAAGCATTGGAAGAGAAAGTTTATAAAAATTGCTGACCTGTAGTTCAGATGTCTTGACTATACATTTTTGCATGCTGCAATAAAAAGGCTGATTTGACTCATGCTGATGCATCCAAGCCAGCTTTCTGCTAACTGAATGCTGAAGTTAAATGAGCACAAGGGTTAACATGGCTTAGTTATTCAGTGTTTCCTCAGGCTCAGGTTTGCAGCTCATGCTTTACTTTGGTTTCAGTGATTACGTGAGTATTAATACCTGAGTTTGCAAACTTGAATCTTGCTTTGTACTTCTGCCTGCTGTCAGGCATTTGGCTGTGGTAACAACATAGCCCTAAACTGATTCATGGTGGAGTAACCTTACACTCCTCACAACCACTTGCTGTACCTCAGTCAAAGCATTGGCCCTGAATTGCTCCTTTCACTACAATCCACCAGCGAACATTTCTTTCATGC
Organism: Gavia stellata; assembly: GCF_030936135.1. Classification (NCBI taxonomy): domain Eukaryota; kingdom Metazoa; phylum Chordata; class Aves; order Gaviiformes; family Gaviidae; genus Gavia; species Gavia stellata. The sequence goes on from NC_082637.1 coordinate 41,734,378, forward strand.
AAAAATCCACCACGGATAAATTTCTGAGGCTGTAATGAGCGCCACAGTTTTATGGGCTGCTTTTTATTCCAAGACATTTGGTCTGCAGAGCTTTCTCCATCATGTCAGGATGATTTCTTTCTTTATCTGGAGAGGTGATGACATACAATCAGTGTCCTCGGGAAAAGGAGACAGTGAGATGTATTGTGTATACTCAGCATGTCCCCAAAAATAATTGTGGGCTCAAAGAAAAGAAAGAAAAGGAAAAGAAAGAAAATGAGCTACATGGCCTGATCTTCTATAAATTATAACTGTTCTTATTGTGCTACACAGTTTTCTTCACATCAACAGATGAGAAGCTCTATTTACTATGTAAACCATTCCCTGTGATGGCAGAGAAGAGCTCTTATCACCCTGCAAACTGTATCACACCCTTATCACATCACCAGTTATATCTATGCAGATCTGTGACAGTCACTCCAAAGACTTAATGTTCCACAAATCCTGTGCAACTGAGCCAGGCTGATGAAACAGAGACACTTCGCAGAGTAAGCACCAATGAACAGAAATTAAGGAAGAACATCTGCTTTTTATGGAATCACAGAATAGGAAAGGTTGGAAGGGACCTCTGGAGGTCATCTAGTCCAACCCTCCTGCTCAAGCAGGGTGAGCTACAGCAGGTTGCTTAGGTCCATGTCTAGTCAGGATTTGAATAGGATGGACACTCCACAACCTCTCTGAACAACTTGTTCCACTGTTCAAACATGGTAAGGATTTTTCCTATGTTTAAATGGCATATACTGCATTTCAGTGTGTACCCATTGCCTCTGGTCCTGCCAATGAGCACCACTGAAAATAGTCTGGCTCCATCTTCTTTGCACCCTCCCTTCGGGCATTTATATACATTGATAAGATCACCGTGAGCCTTCTCTTCTCCAGGCTAAACAGTCCCAGCTATATCAGCCTTTCCTGATAGGAGAGATGCTCCAGTCCCTTCATCATCTTCATGACCCTTCACTGAACTCTCTCCAGTATGTTCATGTTTCTCTTGTGCTGGGGAGCCCAGAACTGGACACAGGACTCCAGGTGTGACCTCACCAGTGCTGTGCAGAAAGGAAGAATAACCTCCCTCGACCTGCTGGCAACACTCCTCCTAATGCAACCCAGGATGCCATTAGCCTTTGTTGCTGTATTAGCACATTGCTGGCTCACATTCAACTTGATGTCCACCAGGACCTCTACAACTACCTGAAAGGGGGTTGGGCCCCTCACTACAAGAAAGACATTGAGGTGCTGGAGCGTGTCCAGAGAAGGGCAACAAAGCTGGTGAGGGGTCTGGAGCACAAATCTTATGAGGAGTGGCTGAGGGAACTGGGGTTGTTCAGTCTGGAGAAGAGGAGGCTGAAGGGAGACCTCATCGCTCTCTACAATTACCTGAAAGGGGGTTGCAGAGAGGTGGGTGCTGGTCTCTTCTCCCAAGTAACAAGTGACAGAACAAGAAGAAATGGCCTCAAGTTGTGCCAGGGGAGGTTCAGGCTGAATATTAGGAAAAAATTCTTTACTGAGAGAGTGTTGAAACACTGGAATAAGCTGCCCAGGGAAGTGGTGGAGTCACCATCACTGGAAGGAACATGTGGACATGGCATTGTGGGACATGGTTTAGTGGGCATGGTGGTGTTGGGTTGATGGTTGGACTTGATGATCTTACAGGTCTTTTCCAACCTTAGTGATTCTGTGATTCTGTGATTTAGATTAGATATTAGGAAGAAATCCTTCACCATGAGGGTGGTGAGGCACTGGAACAGGTTGCCCAGAGAAGTTGTGGATGCCCCAACCCTGGAAGTGTTCAAGGCCAAGTTGGACAGAGCTTTGAGCAACCTGGCCTAGTGGAAGGTGTCCCTGCCCATGGCAGGGGGGTTGGAACTAGATAATCTCCAGAGGTCCCTTCCAGCCTTTCCTATTCTGTGATTCAGATGCCTCTGAATTTTACTTTGCATGACACAAGTGGGGTACAATTCAGATCACTTAAACAAAGAACCTTTACGCCCTATATACCAAATGGGGAAAGGACATGTCTGAGGGCAATAAAAAACACACATGTTAGCCAAAAATAAATGCCCTGGAGTGTGTAGTACCTGATAGTACTGTGCTATGTATGTGAAGTTTGTAAACATATTCTGACTAAACTTGGGATGTTGATTCAGTATTACATGAAAACGGTACACGAATTAATTTCTGACCATTGAGAGAAAATGTCCAATATACTCTGTACACGCTCTGGTAAGAAGGAAGACTGAAGGAAACACTGAACTGAAGTATCCAGCTTGCTGAACTTTTGCAGTCTCTACACTTCAGTGGCAATCTGCTGCAGCATAATTTTTTACAGCAGCTGAGTTCTACTTATCAGGAGACATTACCTAACAGGTGAGAAAACAAGTTGCTTTTAGCTAGAAGCATATAAAATAACTAGATCCTTAAAGAATCAGTGGGCCATGTACAGTGCCTATTTCTTTCACCCATGCTGGGACCTACTTGTGGCTACCATAGCATATGGGATCCATTTAATGCTTACCATAGCAAGCTTTTCTCTGTCACAGGAACTGACCAGGGCTAACATATGCAATGTATATGAGATGTAGTGGTGATCTGGATCGCATGTTATTTTCAGGATAATACAATCAATAAACTCAGAACTTGGGTAGGCAAAGCATATCCTAAGTTAATTTAGCCACTTTCACCTGGAGAAATTAATCTCTTTATTCTAGTGCAACCAATGATGTGTCTAGTTTTTGATGAGTTTTAATACCCCTTTTTTGGAGTATAATCATGATTCTTCCTCATGACAGATCCACTCCTAGCACAGCATGTGAGCAGATTTCTACCTGACCAAGTTGCTTAGTATTGAATAAGATTTTTTTAAAATATCAAATTGCAGAAAAACCATACTTACCAGTGCATATTTCTGGTATTTCATGTGGGCACATTTCATGATGTGTCTCCCATGATGTGGGACTCTGCAGTGCCTGAAGTATCTGTGTGAAACATTTCCTGCTACCAGTGAGCTCTTGCTATGCAGAACTCTGTTAAAATAGCAAATGAAAAAGAGTGTATTAGTAATGTTATGTATGCCCAGGGCATTAATGTTAAAGATGTACAAGGATCATACTAGAAGTCCCTGAAAACTGGCTGTAACCCCAGGCCTTTTTCTAACTTAACACCTTTTACAGCATAAGAGAGCTGAGCTAATAGGAATCCAAGGCTAAACCATGGGATAAATGAGGGCCAGTTAGAAATAAACTGTGTGGATGGATGTGACTGATTGTTTGTTAAGGGGGTGAATGTCCATTACAACAAACAATTGTCAGATATACAGGGACTGGCAAGAAGAAAGCAAGGTGCAATCTGAAGAAATTGAGAGAACTGAGATACATCTGAGAGAGGCTTTGGGAGACAGATTTGTGGCTCAAAACAGGCCATGGCTGTTAGCAAAAAAATCAGATTACAAGGTAATATTTTTATAATAGAGCATCAGTGGAAATAGATGGAAACCAAGTTCTAATATTCATTTAGGTGATGCCCGTGCAACCTTGTGTTCCTACTCTCCACCTTTGCTTGTGTTTCCACATACTCACTGTCTAGACTAGTCTGAGCTTTGAATCCCTGTATTTCTCTGATAGGAAGTGCCTGCAACGACTAGATTCTGATTTCAGACAGTAGTCTTATGCGATAGTGCAATAAAAATTATTAATAATTCAATTAATAGTGCATAATTAAATGAATACACTTTAGCCACTATTCTCCCTGTCCATAAGGCTTTCAAGTAATAGTATCCCCAGCTTACTGAGAAACAAATGGAAGCAGGGAGACAAGCAGATTTGCTTAGTGTAGCGTAAGAAATCAGTCTGCGAAACTTGTTCCCAGTGCTATTATGTTAGTCGCAAGTGGCACAGATGTGCTTTTCAGAAGGTACTGCTTCTTGTATGTTCCTTCCTTGACAAGGCTGCTTTAATTTTGATACATGATGCATGTATGTTTTGCTGTCATCTATTGATGTGTATATAAATGGAATCTGCAAATGGAAAGTGCAAAGGAAGAAAGGTGAAGCATTCTCAGCTCACTAGGAACACTGGCAAGGAAGGAGAGAAGAAATAAGAGTCAAATATATATTAAATTCTCATATACAGTTTTCAGTGCTTTTTTTTTTTAAAAAAAAAAGTATTATATTGATTAGGCAGCAAAGGCAGTGCTATTTTATATATGATGAGAAGGACAGGATCTTAATTTTTTCCAGTACTGTGGCCATGGTCTTTGGAATGCTGCTAAGTATTGAGGCAGGAATTACTCATAATTTCCAACTACAAAAGCAGGAAATTATGGATTTACTCAATATAAGGGTGCCATTGTTTCAATAGCAACTAATGATAGACTTTGTTCAATTAACAAATTCAAGAAATGAAAGCTATTTAAAGTGAACAAATTCCTGATTTTTTCATGAGAAAGGATTTATAGAGCAAACAAATAAAGTAGACATACAGAAGAAAATGGGAAATGTGTTTGTGCTACACAACCTGACTTCAGGTTGTGAAACTCTCATAAAAACACCTATAGCTTAAAACTTGATGATATTTTCCCCATCTGCAGTTTAAATAATGACTCTTATCATTTTGGGTTTTTTTCAGAAAATTATTAGTCTTGACAGACTCTGTACCAAAATGGTACAGAAAGCTTAAAGGGTGGATGGGGGAAATCTTTCCTTGGTTTCCAGTTCCTCCTTCTACTTTTATACATTTTTGGCTGATACAAGACCTTCAGTTTCCACTTACTTCAACTTAGGATGTTATGAAGGCACTTTGCTGGTGATGAAATAAGAGAGGTTATTTGTAAGGGTGAAAGTGGTTGCAGACCTGACAATGTCAACTGTCAAATCAGGAATGATTTGCAAAACTGTCAGTGATACACTACTATTGGAAAGTAAACTTCCTGTGAATAAAAAGGTCTGGAAACAGATGGTCAAATTGTCACTGAACAGGCAAGAAAATTCTCCCAGAAAGCTACTGGATTTTTTGTTATTGCTGTCATTATTTTTTTTTTAATATATCCTACAAAGAAATACTGAGTGTTGTTTCAATAACATCAGTTCTGGGTCCTCTTTCTCTTTGCCAAAAGAAATTCAGATGAAATGCTTTTGTTTGAAGATAGTCCACTAAACCGCTATCATAATCTTATGTCAAATATGTCCTCTAAGATATATTTTGATACCTTCTAGGAATTAGTTGAGGTTGGAGAAAGAGTTTCCTGTAATTGATACTTACTACTTGTAAAAAGTGACATTTATATTGTAGTTCTTGCTGTATGTGTATTTATCTCAGGATAAAAAGTAGGTCATGGTAAAGAAAAGAAACCCAAACTACTGTTAACCACAGAAATATACGTGGGGTAGGACTTACCAAAATGATGAAAACAACCCTGTTCAGTATTTTTCTTTGTCATTGCAGCCATTATATCCTATGTTTCAAGCTATCAGTGAGTTAGGAATTACAAGGTTTGTGGCAGTGAGCTGCTGAACTTCCAGAAGACTCAAACCTCTAGCCCTTTCAGTAGTCCAGACTGCTGGAAATGCAAAGGTTTTTGCCTTTGCTAAGGATGAACAAAAGTGTCTTAAGTGGTTACTAGTAACTAAGAAATTACTTTTGCAGTTAGAGAAAGAAGGCAGAGTCTTTCATATTCTTTGGATCAGGAATCCACTACAAAGCATAAACTGATAATGAAGACACATCCTCTAGTCAGTCTAAAGAGTGGGCCAAACACTTCCCTGGTGAGAGTCCTGACTGCAGGTGAAACTCCTGGTGAAATTTCTGGATGCAGCTCTGGCAGACCAGTATTGACCAAGTCTGGAGCTGAGGGCAAGATAGTCCCTGCCTGGGGGAAGCAGGTAAGCAGCCATAGAGACCAGTTACTTTGAGGTACCAGTCCAAGTAGGAAGGGGAGCTGGTGCTGAGCTGAACTGAGCTGAGATGAGCTGAGCTGAGCTGAGCGGAGCCGAGCTGAGAGGTTGGGGGCAGTTTATCTTCCCACATAAGAGACAGCAGCAGTGGGAGCAGAGCTACCTGGGGGTGGTTTTCATCACCTGATTTTGCCAAATGGAACTAGCTTGTCTCAAGTCCAGCAGGATAGCAGCCTAATTGTATCAAGACCATAAATAGACCAGAACTGAGGAGGATATTCTGAATTTTGAGTGATGGATTTAGTCTAATAATCAGAGTATGCTAATAATTCAGTACAACATAATACAGATGGTGATGCCACAATTTGTGTTTACTAAATGTCTTCAAACTACTTTAAAGTTACCCTATCTTATTACAGTCTTACTTCTTCAAGTAATAAGTTCTACAAGATACTCTGAAAAGTAAGATGCCTTTACACGTCTACCTCCTTTTTATGCAATATATGTACTTCATGACATCAATAGCTATCTTTGTGCATATCCCTTAAGAGATCAAGGACTACTTGTCCATGGAAATTCTGTTTAACAAACAAGTGACACTTACCTTTTGAATTTAAAGATTTTTTTGCATTTGATCATCTTTGTTAATGGAGCACTTCTCTCCTGCAGTGTAATAGAAACTGTCATGCGTATAGCGCTGCCCCGTGCCTAATTGAGCACCTGCCTCCCCAGTCATGTTAGGTAGGCATGAAGATTCTGAATGCATCTGCACCATCATAGACAGGTCGGAGAAAAAATCGTCAGGAGTGGGTTGCCCGCTATCCTCTGTGCGTCAAAAAGCATCAATATTTTTTCTCCTAACAAAACATTGACTGTGTGTTGCCAGAAGTGTGCCTACTGTGTTCACTTAGTAGGAAAGTATATTGCAATCCACAAAGTAGAGCAGCAGAGCTGTGATAATCCATGTTGATTGTTGTTCATATAAAACTTATTTAATTTCTATTTAACCCCTCCCCTTTGCTCACCTTCATGTTTGTTAGTGAACCTAACTATAACTAGGCTTAGAATACAAGATTTGTTTGGAGGTTGTTTATTTTACACTCTAATCAGTTGATTGGGTTGAACACCAAATGGCCAGCTTCTATCCTCGAATGTATGACTAGCTTCCATGGGTACACCTGTGGGTGCTTTGTTTGAGTGGGTGATATGTATGCTTTGAAGGCTGCATTTAGTTCACTTGCATAATGCTGGATCACTGTAAGCTTTATTTGAGTACTGAGCTTAGATCCTATTATTGTCCTATTGTTAAAGAAGTTTGTAATTATTTTGACCAAAACAAAAGATTTTTTTCTGAAAGACATTAATCTAGCTGAACCACCCTGACTCTGCCTGAAACACCATACCTGGTAAAGCCAGCAGAACAACTGTGTCACAGTAATCTTCTCATGGAAATACACTGTTCAGTTTCTATCTGCACAAAAGAACAGTTAAATACTGCAGTTGGAAAGGGTTACATTGCCAGCAAAAGAAGAGCAAACCTATGGTTTGTCAGACTGTAAGCCTGGCAGCAATTAAAGACAAACTGGGATGGATAAGGAATCTTACACGAACGCTTCAAATAAATCTGACCACGAAAATAGTTTTCAGCTCTTCCCCTTCCCAAATAAACAGAGAGCCTGAAACAGTATCTCAGGGAAAATAATCAGAGCATCCATCTTTATTAAAATGCAGACAAATTATGGGGAATAGTAAAGGATGAATGTAAATATCCAGAGCAAATATCTAATTTGCAATTCTGAACATTTTGGTCATACACTGTAATGGAATAGACAGCACATTATGTCTGATTTATTTTACATTTTATGGAACAGAAAAAGGAAAGAGACAGGACAAATGTTATGTAAAACTAATGGAAAAAATCAGCTGAATAGTACTAAACATAAATTTTATTTAAGGATACTTTTCAAGATGTCCTTTCTTTGCTTAAAGATAAGATAGAAAACTGAAGTTTTAATCATAAAGAGCACAGACATATTCTTTGGAAAATGATTTATCCAATTTAGAAATGTCCTTACCTAAAGAGACTGTCCTTTCATGCAGGAGAACTAGATTGACCTAATAAGAGTCTTTAAAGATTGTTCATGAATCTTGGCTTCTGACTAAAACACTGAGCACAAGCTGTTATACACCAAGCTACTCCAGCCATGGATTTTAAATTTATTTGACATACAACTCCCTACCACAAAATGTAAAAGAGAAACCATCAGAGCACAAGTTGTGTTCAGTCCTTTAGCTTTTTGCTGAGAAAAAGAGACCCTTGGTTTGCTATTTATTTTCATGTGTGCAAAGTTAAAACCTGCAATGTGGCCAAGGGAGGCCGAGAAAGGCAGTTGGAAGACTGTTGGTTGAAGAAGCCCTGATAATACAGCACACTTACTCACTTTCTTTTACATGTTATAGGAGAAACACTGCATTTCCTTCATATGCTTTAAATAGTTGATTCTGTTTGCTATCTAATCCCAAAACCCTGGTTCATGTTTAACTACAGAGTCACACAGTCACCGGTAAGAGTCTTGCCTGTGTCAGGACTGAAGGTTAAAGCTACCAAGGTCTATGTTTATCACCTTAGGAAATACCTACTGTTAAAAACTAGTAGTTATTAACATCACACCATAACCAGTCTGCTTTAAGGAAGGTATGTTCTCCTTCACAAAAATACATGCAAGGAGGGAAATATGTTTGTAGGTAGGTACACGACTTTCCAGAGTAAAACTCCAGTACTATCATACATGAGCACTGCTCTTTTGGAGCATCCAAAAGCAGCATGTGACACTGAACCAAAACACTGTGTGCTTCACATGTGATGATTACAGCGGTACGTTCACTTTGATCTGCTGTAGGACTGTGCATTTATACATGCGTCTCTTCTGTTTTCTCTTGGGGTGGGTGTTTTTTTTTTACATTCAAGCAAGCAGGAGACATTATGTTTTCTCCTCGCTAAGGGTCAAAGTACCTGCTGGTTAAGTTCAACAAGAACTTTGGCTGTGCTGCCATTACATATCACTGGCACTGGTCTGATGTTATTACAGACTTCTAACCTAGGCCTGCATATATGCGCTCATGTGTATGCTTGTTTTCCATGGAGTATGTTGGAAGCTGTTGATAATTGAGGCAGCATCTCTGGCAGATGATGTTCATTCTTTATAGCCCTTCACACATGATAGAATCACAGCATATTTAAATACCTCTGGCCTAAGGACTTCAATATGGAAGAGGAAGGAGGCTGATATGAAAGTTGAGAATCCTGAAAGGAAGCTTGGAGACAAAAAAATCCTTGTGCATTAGGGATGATGTAGAGTTGGCTTGCTGATCAAGTCGTAGTCTTACTCGGTACTCATGGTGTACCGCCATACCCCATGCCACTCATTAGCTAGAGTTTTGGTTTCTGGCCTATTAGGTATTCAGTGAAGCCTCCTAACCCACCAGCAGTTGATGCAAAGCGTGACCAGGGACCTCTGACTAGAGGCAGTGCTTAGCCAGGTGTGGGCTGTCCGTGTTGCCAACTTAGAGGTTGACAGAGCAAGTTAGAAAAGAGCAGAACAGATGCAGCGTAAGAGTGAGAAGGAGGTAGGTAGTGCAACCTAATAAAAGCAAGTAAAGGGAAAACAAGAGACGCTGAAAATTATCCCGGTAAAGATGAAGCACGATCTGTTATTATAGAGACAGGAATAAATGAAAACCAGGATGAGGGAAAAATGTTAACAAGAAATGCATTAAAGAAAAGGCTAACTTGAGAAGATTACTTCATTATAAAGTATATCAAGCAGTATTGCCCTCCAGTTCCTCTAAACTGCAGAAACTTGTGGTCAATGAGGAATCACCAAAGCACAAGTATTTTTCAAACTTGTTGCTAGGCAAGTTGGTAGTAGGTCAGATTTAGTTTTTGTAGCAATGCTTTGCCAGATCTGTTCCGGAAAAGCTAAAGATCACTCCAAGTAAGGATGCTTATTTGTTTCCCTATGTGTCTTATGTTTTTACTTTTCATTACAGTTTAATTTTTCAGCATAAATAATAGTTTTCCTATGGCATTAAATTATTCTGCTGTCTAGGAAAAGTACTTGTTTCCCTCCTTTCAAACGATGTATTTGTCTCCTGTTAAAACTAATTAGTGCATTTTAAAAGCTGAAGGAATTAATAAAATCCAAGACTGTGTTTATAGTATTGCTTAATGACTCTGGCAGACTGAGGCCTTAATTCAGGAAAGCATCTCTATTTGGAAAAGTATTTAGGTAACATTCATTATATTGTTGAGGCTTAGATTTAAGAAGACATGACTATTGTATTTGAGTTTGTGTACAAACACTCTGCTGAATCAAGGCCTAAGAAACAGGCTTTGAGAATTGTCCTTGACTCAACAGAAATTTCTTTTGCTCTTAAAGGAAAAACTGCAAGCCCATGTGATCTGCCAAAGATGAGACAAGAAAGTAATCCATACATTTGGTGTGTGGAAGAGCAGGCCCCCAGCATGTCCTCTGGATTTTCACTGGAGGTGAAACAGGGAGACTCCAACCCAGTGTTTGTGTGATGGCTTAGTGGTGTCACACCAGGAGAAGTCAGAGCTGAAATCCCAGTTCCATAGGGCATAGAGTGGCTACAACACCCATGTATTTCAATGAGAACTGAGATCATTCAACATTTTCCAGACTGGGTTCTCTAGGATAACAAAAGCAGTGACCCTTCAACTAATCTCCAGTATTATTTAGTGTTTATATCAACATTACATACTGCATGAAGTTGACTCTTACATTTTATGAGCATCACAATTACTGCTATTGGACTATAGCAAAATTCAGTTAATATTCTCACTTTTGGCTGCACAGAGCTTTCTGAAGTCTATGCCAGAGATAATTAAAGAATGGTTCAAATGGCAGTCTCTAAGGCTTTGAAAATATCTGTGGGAAGTAAGCTGTTCAGTTGTTCTTTACTGCCATAATGTATTAGAAGTGACATTACTAAAAAAGGGCTCATCTTTCTGGTCCAGTAGACCAATTGAAGCATTCACATTTTGCAACCCATGACTGCACAATTGTTGGCATCACTTCTTCCCTTACAGTGGCTTTGCGGAAAGCCCTGTAATATTATGTGAAACCTTTTAATAACTGTGTTTCACAAGGAAAAAGCCTGTGAATATGTTGAGAGTGAATGAGAAGGATAAGCTAAGGGATGTTTTTTGACCGTGTATTCGAGACATACAAAAAGAAGTAATTTTCACATACTGCTTACTGTAACCAAGTTAAAGGGAAAATTGCAGTTGGTGAAAAAGAGATCAGCAGTAAAAATAAAATCACTGACTTCTAGTGGTCTTGATTTCTGTTTGGCTTAATGATTGTTACTTAGATGTCTACAATTAGCTTTCTGGAGTGACTGTTAATTTACGTTTTGCTGCTTAAGATCTTTTCCTTTTATTAGCCATAGTTTTGAAGGCATTCATTTAGCAAAAAGAGATCCCTGATTCACTGAGATACTTAAGCATTTAAAATAGCCCCATATTCAGAAATTCTGCATGTTCCTTTTCAGCTATCATAGTTTTGGTTAAAAAAAAGCTGCTGGCATCCTATACCTGCAGGCACAGTAGCAAAACTATCTTTGCAAGGCTGACCAGTACTTCCAGGCTAGTTATACATCTGCTTGATGAATATCTGTCTTTCATAATCCAATAAGGTTTTCTAGAAGTGCACTCCATAGTCTCCATTAATTATTATGTTTTGCAGCTTTTAAAAATAAATCTAGTATCTTCATTAGAGTTTTTCAGTTGCTGGCTTTTTCCCATTTCCTCTTATTATTTTTTCAACTCTTAACCCAGTTTCAATGTCTCACAATAATTTGCTTCACTTATGGCAGAGTTTATTTTAAATAATCTTGTGATACAGCGAGAAGATGATGAGTATGAAAGATAAAAGTGCTTACAACATAATCTACAATATTTGCCTAACTTAGCTAGTGCTTGTTTCTGGTGCAGTTCAAGATGCGGGTTCCTGTTCACATGTTGGGCAATAGTATTAATCATTTTGTCAGTGGTAAACTGTAACTCAGATCTCCATTGAAGCTAGAAAAGCAGCAAACATGAGGTTTTGCACTTATGACAATTTATTTCACAAGCCTGAAGTTGGGACTATATATATTAGATAAAACTTCCTGCTGTCAGTGAATTTTAAGCAAAATTGCTAATATTATTTCTCAGCTTAAATTCTAACTTGTTTCTTTTTCTCAAAAGGCCACCTATAACAAGTTTTTAAGTTTTGAGGTGAAAATTTCAACTATCACCTGAACGGTCTGAAAAGAGTCACACAAATTTTTTTCAGTATTCAAGTGATATTGTTAAAATAAGAAAAATAGCAGGACAGTGTTATACAACCTGCACTGAGGCCATGAGGCACTGGTGATAAAATGGAGATGAGTCAATTGCAATACATTACTGAAATGGGTCTATACACAACTCTGTAAAGGCATTGCTAAAACAGACTTTTCCTGCAAGAGATGCCTTTGTCATGATGTTAGATGAGATCTTAAAGTAGCAGATCATGTCACTGTAATTGCATTAGTGTCAGTGTTTTCAGAAAATGATTTGCAGTACAGTTAATTTGTAGTAAAAGAAATTGATGTGGCCTGTGGTTTATTTGGTAAATTATTATAGGATGGGGAGACTGGTGGAGGGAAATAAGGGGAAGCGGAAAGGACTTGTTATCTATTAAAGTCTTATGTGCTATTGAATTAGTCTTAATGCACAGTATAAGACAGCTGAACCCATTTATCTAAAGTTGCATAGCTGAGCAGAAATATCAGGTATGGACGAAGCATAATGATTTCACCGAATTTGTTAGACAAAGGTAGACTGTATGAGGCCAGATTATATTACTCAATTTTCACAAAGAAATCAGATATCTTCCTTTTCCGATATGTGAGGTAGCCTCACTCAGCTTGGCTCCTGTGATCAGCAGGTTCCTGGTGGGTGACAAACCTCCCTCCTTCTCACCTGGTGTCCTGGGGCAAGAGAGACCTCCGAGCCCTGTGCATGGTCCCTGCTGGGCATGGCACAACAGGGCACAAGAGCACAAGGGTCTGCCATGCACCTACATGTTGCATGGAATCGAGAGGTGGGAAACAGGAGAGAAACCACCCTGCATGACCAGAAAACCCATCTTCCTTCTTCTCCCTTTACCCTAGCAGTGTGCTGAATTAGCTATATCAGCTGCAGAATCTCTACTACAACATACTGATTCTCCACAGATTTTCTATGCGAAGTCTGTCACTTTCTAAAGGACCACCACAGAAGGAAGGCTTTGGACAATTTTTTTTTACTGTTTTTTTTTTTTGTTGTTGCTGGCTGCTTTTTATATGCTGCTTTTAAAATATTAAGGGAAAGAAAGCTAATTTTAAGAATACTGATGTGATTTCCAGAAAACTCCTCAACAGTGGATCTGGAATGTGTTAATTGTAGTGGAAACATATACATACAATAAGTTGAACTAAAACTTCAGAGCTAAAGCATTTTGCTGCTTGAAATATTGAACCAGGTTCACTAGAGGATTCACGTTTATTTTTCATCACCAGAGACCAACAAAGTTGTTCTGTTCCAGAAATGGTTACAGACACACGGTGTTCAAGTTGCCTTCTTGCAGGATTTTCCACTATTCTCTTTGGATCTTTGTGGCAACGTGTTGAAAGTGTGCTAATGTGTTTACTGCACATCTTGGAAGTGAGATCCCAGCAATTATGGAACACAGGGCCAGCCTTGACACATGTAGAGTCCCAGGGGAAAAAGACATTTACCCCATCGTTAAATAAGAAATGAAGGTGTAAAAATAACCTTCAGTTTTCTCCTTTAACACAAATACAAAGAGATCATTAATTTCTGGCTGCAGTTAGAATAAATGCATACAGCCTTTTTTTCTTTTCTTTTTTTTTTTTTTTTTTTTTTTTTTTTTTTTTTTTTTTTCCCCCCCAAGTAGATTACCTGAAAGGCCCTGCACAAAAGCTGCATAAATCATTCATGTTGTAATTAGGGCCTGAAAGATTTAATACAGCAGGAAGAACATTGTAGATTTGGTTACAAAGAAAATTAATTTTGCAAGATATTAAGACTGTCTGGGCAAACAGTTGTCTCTTGTGTATTTTGGATCAACTTCACCTTTGATGTAACCACACACATCTCACTTCAGTCAACAAAGGTTGAAACTGAATTTGACTCACTATGTTTAGATCAAGATGCCAGTCATTTATACATTTAGTCACAAAAGAAAACCTGTGATTGAAGACTGAGGATACTTTTCAGTCTTTTGATTGACACTAATTGCAAAGCTGTGTTTGTTTTGGAAACTGGAGTTAGCAGTAACAAGCCTCTCCATGTTTTCTAATTACCAGTGAATTGATATCTAAGGTTTTTTAAAATTTTCATGTTGCACTTAGATTCAAATAATTTTATGACATATTTTTAAAATGCAGTGAAACTGATAACTAGTACAACAGAACAAATACTAGCTGTTTAACATAGTTGAAGGTACAGCCTGAAGCTGTCATGACTAATTACTAAATACGAATTTCATATTTAGTTTCAAGCTTAAAGAAACTGAATTATGTCTGAAATCAAGAAATAGTAGAATTTGCCTCCCTTGTGCATTGGAATCTATGACAATTAGAGTTTTGGGAATACATAGTTGGATGACCTATGGTTAAATATGTACACAACAGATATGCCAAACCCAAAAAATTTCATGATGTTCACAATCATACTGTGTGCTTCCATATAGGTAATGCTCTGGCAATGATTTCCTACTAAGAAAGCCCTTCTCAGGCTTTTAACTAAACATTTGTTGGTGCGAATGAAGTCAGTGAAAGATTTTTCTACGTTTGGAGATGCTACATGCCTTGAAGACTTTGTATTAAAAATACTGACCTCATGACCTTCCATGCCACTCGTATCTGTACTGTTGCATTTACAGTCCTTCAAAACCTCAGGAACATAGATATGTACTTAAAATAGTGCTGCTCAAGCTGTGGGTTATAGTCTTGAAAAAGTCGTGGAGACTTCAGTGAAGGTCGTATTGGTCTAAGTCATAAGAAAAGTTCTTTTCAGTATAAAATTAATTAACATTTATGTTGACTTACTGCTAACAGCAGTTGAGGTCCTCCAAGGACAATAATAAATAGATACATTAATGGCTACAAATGCTTGATATAGCTAGGGAATGGATAGCTATCTTTAATTTCTGACAGCAATTCAACTCCGTAATGTAGAGTTGTGTGGGTATCAACACCTGCTGATAGTAATCACAGCCTCGATCTTCCTCCTCTCTGTTCTGTAAACACCCCATATAAAATTTAACCACAGATTCTCAGCCTGTTGAAATCAGTAACAAGATACTCTCCCTGATTACACAATCAACTAATTACATTAAACAGCAACAGCCCTTATAGAGGTATGCAAAATGTGCCGTCTGAATATTGAAAAAATATTTCACGGTGAAGCAGCGTACTTTGTATTAACAAGCCTAGCTAGTCAAAATTTTAAAATTTACATCAGATTCGAGATACTTCACTTTTGAAAACTTCTGGGGGTTTTATCTTTTTTTTTTCATAATATGTGGGTTTAATAAATCCAGGATAAATCACTGAATGTCTAGATACTAATAAAATCCCATTCAGTCATGACAAAGCTAAACATGTATGGGTAGGGATGTTCTTCTCCAAATCTGTGGTAATTGCTTCTTTCATTATTTGCTTTTTGCATTCATTTCCATTAAGGAAAATCAGGTAGACTACACTTAATTTTAAGACTCAGGCATCCTGGTATCTGAGGCATGTACTGAACATTGGTAGGTTTATATCTGCACAGAGAAGTGTTAAGATACAAAACCTAAGTGTTTAAAAACCTGCAAGTTACTGGATTTAAGTACAGTGTAACTTAGAAATGATAAATGTTAAATGAACTATAGCAGACTTGATTTATAATTATGGAGTGAGGGCATGTACACTTAATCATTTCTTGCCTTTGAAAAGGTTCAGATTAAAAAAAACCTCCATCACACTGCTGGGGGAATTGTTCTTTCTCCATTGTTGCAGTAAGAGAGAAGTTGAATTTATGGGTAATAATAAGAGAGAAATCTGCATAAAGCTTGCTTTAAATATACCATGGGACACACAGTTTGTTATTAGAAAAACTCATTGCTGATCTAATTTTTCTGTGATACTGACACAGGAAAAATGCTTAACAAAAACATAAAGGAGCTTCTAGATTACTGTTCTAAAGTCTTCTCTGACTTGGTTTGGCTCACAACAGTGGCAAGAGGTAGCCAGCATTAGGTAACTTTCTGGTTGCAGCTGAGAAAGGAATGAGGCTTTTAGGAAAGAGAATTACTTCCAAAGGCAGCTGCCAAAGACAGGGTGGAAGCAGGTTTCACGGTTGTGATGTTCACTGTCCTCTGCAGCACAGAATTATTCCCACCAAAACAGCAGCTATTGAGTGGATGGAAACTGGTGACCCAGGATTTCCTGAGGAAAGGTTTAAAAGAAAATGCAGGATTTGTTTGCTTTGCTTTCTGGAGTTGAGCTCCATCACACCTTAGCAGAGAGATAATCTAGGGAACACTCTGCTTTTGTGCTTTGAGCCAAAAGATTTTTCCCCTGGAAGCTCCCTCTCACACATTTACTGTTTTGGCTGTTTTTCAGGTGTTGGAAACAGGGCATTTTCTAAGTAATACGTATGTATATAGTGCCACCATTCAGTTTAGCCCAGAACTCTCATAAGTAGCACCTATTCTGTACTAACAGAACTAATCCTTTCTCAAGCTGTTGCCACTGGGAAAGTCTGCTTGATGATGGTCTCCAAAGATGCCAATACTGAATTCTTCCCTTGTTTTGGTGTCTTCAGCTCTGTTAGTTAAAATGTGAATATTACAATATGTGCTTTGTGGTAAAAATTTCAAGACGTCATCAAAAAGATAAACTGAGAACAAATTGTTCTCATCGCAAATGTTACATTACAGAATAACAAGTCTTTTGGGCATATCTCTTTGTGAAATATCTCCTTTTCCTCTTTATTTCTCTATACTTTCCCACAACATTTGAATGGCTTTTACAGTTGAAGTCTCCGACACTATGAGAAAGCTGTAGCAGAAATGGGGTAATAACAATCTGAATGAAATGTTCAGAAACTTCAGATATATTGTGATAGCTTTCAAATCCTGTGATGTCCTTTCATTTTTTATTGTGTATTGCGGTTATTTAACTCTTGTGATTTTTTTCCCCTGTAAAAAAGTAGTTTTCATATCTTTTATCTAGTTAGCTGTCTGCATATGAATGTAATGTAACAAGCCAGGTGACCTGCATCCTGTTAGGATTGTCATACAGAAAAAGGCAATAATCACATTTTCCTGTAAGTTGAGAGAGAGACATTTAGAACAAAGAGCAGCTCTGCTCTGAGCCTGTAGCTTCCAGGTTTTAAACTTACTGAGGTCCTATGGACATGGAGTTCTTAGAGGTATCTTAACTTTTTTAGTTTGTATGATATAAACTTAAGAAATCCAAGTTTATATCATAGAATCCAGCTATCTGTGCAAAAAAAAAAAAAAAAAAGTAAAAAATGAAGAATACTGTGAACTATTTTTCCAAAGCATCATAGCTGGTTTTTTACATACTCTTCATTTGGACAAGCAAACTGTCCAGCAGCATTCAGACCTTTAAAAATTGCAATTTAGTGAAAAGAGGCACATAAAATTCCAGAGTCTTGATGAAGTGACTTCACAAGAGGATAACCCAGAGATAAGCATTTTTCATAAGCAGAGCTTGTGCTTCTGAGGCTCACCATGTCATTTTCATAGATGCAAGTTTCTGATTCTTCCTTACCTTGAGCCTTTTGCAGGCATGGACAAACATAAAATACTGACACTTGGGACAATCAATGGGGAACTCTTGGGGGGGGGCATTTAGACTTCTTCCTTTTGGTGAAGGACCTAGCTTTCAGAGGTTGATCTGAAATGTTTGCTTTAAAAAAATACTTTACCTAGAGCCACGGTGCAGAATTATCCACAAAGTACCACTCAAATTTTGGCCTCTGTCTTCTTGGTAGAATCACTGGTGTCTGAATTTAATCCTGCACATTTCCTTCGCTAGGAGGTCTTTGAAAATCATAACATGAAGATGAGTAATTAAAGAATAATAGGAGGTATGCAAGATGTTGCATAGTGCAGATGCTTACTGTAGTTCAGTGATTAGTTCTCTGGCAATACCTTTCAAGCATAAACATAGAGAATAAGAGATCTGTATCATATTTGTTGAAGTAATAAGAAGTTTCCAAGGAGTAAACCGCTATGGAGCCTGTAAACCATTGGCTAGATCCCAAGACAAGCTCTTACAAAGAAAACTAGCCAGCAACATACTGACTTACCAACCTGAGTGGCAGAAAGATCGTGGCAGGGCTGCTGCCAGAACTCACAGCTGCACCCAGGCCATGGCTCAGGGGCAAGGCTGCCACAGAAGCTTGGGCCACCTTCATCAGCATCATCCCCACAAACAGCTCCCGATATCTCCAAGAGACACAGGAGCAAAGAAAAACCAGCATAGCTATCCTCCTCCCTCAGATCTCTTTTTTTTACTATCCCTGTCAGTTTGGGGCTGCTGATCTGAGGTGCCTATACTAACGCAAAAGTCTCTGCCTTTGGAGCTGCGACCTTTCCATACTCTGAATGAGTCCTTGTGTTTTCTCTGTGATAATTAAGAAGTGCCAAGAGCACTTTAAATCCTCAGAGATGGAGTGTTTCTATATCTTTTTCTTCTTTTCCTTTTGAAAGGGTGTAAAATTACCCAGGAAACATAAAAGAGAAAAGGAAGAAAGGAGCATTCCCAGTTGTGTTATGGCACAGTCCTTTGGGTTGCTAAGAAATCAGACTTCCCTCCGCAGCAACAGCGACTCTGGCTTGACCTGCCACTTCTATCTGTAGACTTTTCAAGCAGATGTGGCTCATTTGAGCCTCGTTCATGCTCTGAATCTGTGATTTTCAGCAGGTTGGATAAGATGAATCACTACACTCATTTTTAGTTGTAGTAAGTCCTGTTGCAGCTCCTCTCCTGGAGATGAAGTAGCAGACATATTAGAGCTGTTAACTCCGCTTTATTACACATGAGTGTTGCCTGGAGAGACCCAAGGAAGCTCCGTTAGAGAGCACTGAATTCAATAAATGAAGCCTGATACATACTAGCATTTCCAGCACTGAGATAAAATCAGGCAAGTTCAGGGCCGAATTCATCTCTGCATTTCATTGATGCTACACCACTGATTTCAGTGGCCTTGCCTGTCAGAAACTAAAAGTAAAGTTTGGCCAAATGCAATCCTCACCTAATGATTTTTCAAAAGATGAAACTATAAATTGGATACCCCCGAGTTTCCCTCTGAAATTCGCTTAAGTCATCTCTACCACAATGTTTATTTCCTACTCTACCGTCTGGCTAAAAATAGTGCAAAATCTCATTAATTCCTAGTGCAACTTTTTTTTACTATTTTTAGTTATACTTAGTGTGAAGTGTCTCATTTATGTAATATAGTCTAAACTGTTCTTAGAGTAAATAATTAACCTCTGTGCTGGTAAACCTACTTTACCACAACAAGGTTACTTATTTTGAATTATTTTGGATATGGGAAACATAGCAGAGTTTAACAACAGCAGTAGTAATAAACTAAGTGTACCTATTCATTTTTTCTCCAAGTTCATAAAGAACAGCTTTCACTCTAAGCAGAATCCCGCAGTCGGGCAGCCAGTATGGCTGTGTAGACTGTATCTGTTGTATGCAGCCACCACAGTAACCTTATTCCACCAGTGCAAAGCTAGCTACTTCTCTGTCTTAAAAGAACAATCAGAGGTATCCCTGTATGACTCTGAACTGAGTCTTTCCTCACTGTCCCTTTTAGTTTAGCAGGAATTCTTCTGCTGGGTGAAAACAGGAGCCATTTTGTTATCACATCTCTGTCATAGAAGCAGAGGTATTTTTCCAAGTGTTTAAGATACCGTTGCTTTTGGTGAGTTATTTCCTTTCCTTTAATCCTCTTTACCAAGTCTTACTAAGAATTAGCTTTTTCCTTAAACAAAGAATTTCCAGTGTAAATCAGTCACAGACCAAAATAGGCAGTATATTAAAATTCACATGACCTATTATTTTTAATTGAGTCTTAAATTATCATTTCCTAAGAAGTCAACAGTGAAAAATAATGGGGCAGACATTTTCATTTAGAATCTAAGATTTTCTAAATAAACTTTTAATAAATTAGTCTTCAATGAGTCAGTGACACTCTTTAATGAGTCACTGACTGCAGTGGGTACAGGATTATTCTTTAAGTTTTTATAATCTTTCTTAATATTGTTGTTCAACTGAGAATAAAGTTGTCAGGTAAAAAACTATGTATAGAAACCCTCAGGAAAACAATTGAATTTAAAATAAGAATTAATGTTCCAGCACATATTTTTTTCTGTTTATTCTTTTCTGATCAGAGAAAACAGTGCCAGATTTTACTCATACATTTGGTAAGACATTCTTGATGGTGGCCTTAATTTATTCTTTCTAAAAATTAAACCAATCCAAGAGAGTGATATTGGGGTCAACTTAGTTTCTAAGTTTGCTGAACCATATGCATCTCTGTAAGTTAGAAAACCGCCACTTTAAAATGCGTAAGCTAAAAGCCCTATGGTAATGTCACCCTCAGTAGCCCAATGGAAAAGGTAATATTTCATTCAGTGTTACTTTTTGGGTGAGGGAGCAACAAATTAAAACAACTAATCCACTTCACTGAGCAATACTTAGCAGAGCTCAGAGGCTTCAATTAACCACAGTTTAATAAAAGTACTAATCTGTTTTAAATGAAATCCTTCAAGGGCTCACATTGAAACAATGTGTAAATAGTAATCAGCAAGTCCTGATAGAGGGGCCTGCTGGGGCAGAGAGCTGGAATGTGCTGTGTAATCAAATTCCAGGAGATTTAAAGCCAACAAAAAAAGACAAATTGCTCAAGCCTTTTTTAAGTAAAAGGTGTTTGGGTTTTTTTTTTCCCCATCACCAGATTTTAATATCCAGCATATTCAAAACTGCATATTCTAAAAAAAATACATTAAAATCCTTATTTCAAAGTCAAGTCAAAACAAGAAAGAAACTTAAAGCTGCTTACATGCCCTCCCTGTGAATGACCCCCATCATACAACTTTGCAAATAGTAAGACTAAGCTCCTCAGCTGGGCTTTTTCCATCTCTGTACTATGAGTATTCATTAAACTCAGAAGCTCTAATTAGCCACAATTTGTGTGTTCAATTCCTTCCAGAATCCTCTGGAGCATTGTAAGCTGCACTCAACATACAGTGCTGAAGATCAGCAGTGATTTTTATCCTCAGTCATATGTTCATTTGTGTGTATGTAGAATTGAATAACCTTGTAGAGTTCAAGATGATTAATATTAGCACCGTGTTGCTTTTTAACATTAATTTAATGACAGGCCCATACCACTTTGCTTTCCAAAGTAGTTTCAGCAGAAAGATTAAGGGTCTTCAGACATGGTTGTGTTCTGATTTCTGTCACTTTAGATCTTAGTGCATCTCATAGCAGGCAAAAGTGAAAAAAAGAAAACAAAACCATAAAAACCAATTAGCCTATTAGAAATGTTCACCTCAATCACTTTGTGTCTAGGGACTCAAGCTCCAGCTTTGTGATCAGTGGATGAACAGACTGCCAATTTTGCTAGTCCTGTCTGACCCCTCAGCAACACTGAACTCTGCATTAGTCTTCATGGAGCGACAGGGTGGAAGTTATACTTCCCATACCAGTGCTGTTAATGTTTTACACTCCATGGCCTAAGCTATGTCTTACATCACAACTCGGCTTTCTCTCGTATACCTTTCCAAGTAAAAAGTGTCAGCTGTGACTACCCAGACCAACCGGCTGATAGCACATAGCAATGCTTATTTCCTTGAACCTATAGCTTGCAACTGAGGCCAAGAGTGGTTTAAGGAAGTCATTTAGCCTTTATGAGGGAGAAGGAGGAGGTATTGACTAGCCTATAGAAAATATTTCAATACTTCATAGAAAGTTGTTCCACAAAATATGTCTATTCACATGAAAATATTTTATGACGTAGTGGAGGAAAAAACAGAGGATAAGATCTACCAAAAAACAGAGATAGCTCTTTCTTCCTGTCTTAATGTTCAAATGCCTTCACAGTGGCTTGCCAGGCTGTTTCCTGTAATGGTGCAAAAGTTGTAAGCTTAATCCTCTGCAGGTGGATATCATCCATCAACAACCTTTATTACGACTATTCATTTCAAATTTTGGTGGAGAAAGAGATACGGTGCTCAATCCCGGAGAGTGTGGTTATTGAAGAATTATTGCATGTAAGGAACCATGCAACGGCAGTATAATTTTCTTGTTGACACCAGTTCTGGCAGCTGGTATATGAAACTAGTATACAGAATCAGCTGACTGCTGTGGCTAAAAGCACAAGGAATTATGGCAGCAATGTGAAAGCATGGGGCTTGTGAAAGCATGGGGCTTGTTTTCCTCATTGCTAGGCTCCAGTCCTTCAAATTTTCCAACATCATGACACTGTGCGTTGCCCACATAGAAGAATTTGCAGGATTTGAGATTTAATGAGACCCACCCAGGTTCACTCTAAAATTGTAATCCTAATATTAATTCAGTGTAGGACTGGCTTACTGGTCTTGCTAAGTCAAAGCCAGAATAGGCTGAAAGAAGTCCTTTCAGTGAAGCTTTCAAACGTCAAGCAAAGCTAAATCTGTAAATTAAAATGGGTCGAAAATCCAGTAAAATATTTGCTATTATGTATAATGGGGGTCATAATTATGTGTTGATACACATCATAGTTAATATGATTAAATTCTGATATAGATCACCTTTAAAGTTATTTATTACACAAGAATTTAAAATTAAAATCCTCCTTGAGTTTTTATATCATGTCTTTTGCTTGAGGAATTCAGCAGATTGAATCAAGTTTCAAACTTCCTGAGACTAAGATACTAGCTGTTTTTTCTCAACAGTCCTTTTAAACTAAGACCCTCTGTTCAGATCAAACAAGAAACACTAGAGGCAGCTACTTAATTTATATTTCCTGTGATTTTCTTCTTTCCTTACTCTATGATTTAATAAGAAATTCTGTCTCAAAGCTATTCTTTTCCTTCTACTTTGACCCTGACGAAAAGTCATGAAACTTTATAACATCATATTTGGTGATTGTTTCTTTGTTTTTATAGAATACTATGTGTTTACTTCCATTTAAGCCACATGGTTAGGACTAAACATCAGGGGAAAAACAAGAAGAATGCATTCATGTGTGCAGAAAGAAAAAAACATGCTAAGACTTTTATTACATGCACCTTGGACAAATGTGTGTGCTTTTACAGTCATACTTGAGTCACAGAACAGTTGGAATGATTGCATCGAATATAACTGATTCTATTCTACTTCCTTTGCCAATTAAGAAAGCGCATGCCAAGGACCAACCTGTGAAATTTCACAGTCGACAGGGAAAAAGACAAATAGTTATTGTACAAATGGAACTATATGACAAAAAAAAAATCTTCCATCATGCACTTATCTACAATTGGTCTCAAAATTTAAGTGATAGAATTATGCACTTTTTAATTTTATCTGTGTGAAATTTTCCCTTTTTCAGAGTGTTATAGGACTCTTGGATTAGATAGTCTGACTGCTTTCATCTGAAAGTGGGAAGAGTTGATAGCACTAGTCACTGTGATCTTTATTTTTTAACTGGAGTTGAATCAGTATAGAGTTATGATAGCAAGAAGGAAAAAGAAATGTTTCATTGCCAGGGGGAGTAAAGGAGCAGTATCAACACTGGAACATACAACCTGGATGAAAAATATTGTAGTGTGACAAATGTCTTCAAGTTCTCAAATGTAGTTATGATTCTAGCTGAGCCAAAAATAGAAAGATAATGAAAATTCCTTGGCATAATAAAAATAATGCCTTGTCTCTTGACCCTGACAGAAATGTGCATGACATGGAATTCTTATGGGCTAAATAAGATCAGAAAACTACAAATATGCTGCTAGTTTTTGCATAACTGATTTTCGCATTGATGTAGCAATGTAGGTCACAAAATAATATATGATCTGAAACTTTTTAAAAAAAATACTGTATTACATAATCCTATAAACATTCGGTGAAGAAATACACCTAAAAACAGAGGTATGAAATCTTTGTAGTTCTATGAGGGACTGTCTAACAGATTTCCTGAACTATGACATTTTAAATATGCTGCTTGCATCATTACATCATTACACACGCTTCCCTAGTGAGAGCATTGTATGTTCAAAGCATAAGCAAAGTGCATAAAAACAGTTTCTTGTACAGTTCACAATATCTGAACCAGGGTTTATCTGACAGTGTTTCAAATTGATCATTCACTCCAATGACTTCATAAATGATTGTATTCTTCAGATGTTTTCAACTTCTTCACTTACAGTTATGCAAATATGCTGTAGGTATTACAGTAAAACTGTATTTTTAAAAGGAAAAAGTATCTGTAAGGTATTAGTCTACTCCTGATTAATTCAGGAATTTAATCATTAAGTTATACTTCACTTGTGTTTTTCACATTTATTTATTCCCGGACTGAAGCATTGCATTAGGTGGACAACTGAAACTTGGATATTATTTTTCAGGAAAATCAAATGGCAACAATCTCTGGGTACTTAACAGAAAAAAAAAAGATTTGCTAACTATACAACTAAGCCTAGACTGTAATAATGCCAAAATATTACAATGCCCAAATCCCTAGGAAATAAAATGCTATTTTTGTCTACCTGGTCTACATGGACTTCAGCAAAGCCTTTGACACTGTTCCCCACAGTATTCTCCTGGAGAAGCTGGCGACCCGTGGTTTAGACAGGTACACTCTTCGCTGGGTAAAAAACTGGCTGGATGGCCGAGCCCAGAGAGTTGTAGTGAATGGAGTGAAATCCAGCTGGCGGCCGGTCACAAGCGGAGTCCCCCAGGGCTCAGTTTTGGGACTGGTCTTGTTTAATGTCTTTATTGATGATCTGGATGAGGGGATAGAGTGCTCCCTCAGCAAGTTTGCAGACGACACCAAGTTGGGAGGGAGTGTTGATCTGCTTGAGGGTAGGAAGGCTCTGCAGAGGGATCTGGACAGGCTGGATCTATGGGCTGAGGCCAACCGGATGAAGTTCAATAAGGCCAAGTGCCGGGTTCTACACTTTGGCCACAACAACCCCAGGCAACGCTACAGGCTTGGGGACGAGTGGCTGGAAAGCTCCCCCACAGAAAAGGACCTGGGGGTGTTGATCGACAGCCGGCTGAATATGAGCCAGCAGAGTGCCCAGGTGGCCAAGAAGGCCAACGGCATCCTGGCTTCTATCAGAAATGGTGTGGCCAGCAGGAGTAGGGAGGTGATCGTGCCTCTGTACTCGGCTCTGGTGAGGCCGCACCTCGAATACTGTGTTCAGTTTTGGGCCCCTCACTACAAGAAGGACATTGAGGTGCTGGAGCGTGTCCAGAGAAGGGCGACGAAGCTGGTGAGGGGTCTGGAACACAAGTCTTATGAGGAGCGGCTGAGGGAGCTGGGGTTGTTTAGCCTGGAGAAGAGGAGGCTGAGGGGAGACCTTATCGCTCTCTACAACTACCTGAAAGGGGGTTGCAGAGAGGTGGGTGCTGGTCTCTTCTCCCAAGTGACTAGTGACAGGACTAGAGGAAATGGCCTCAAGTTGCGCCAGGGGAGGTTCAGGCTGGATATTAGGAAAAAGTTCTTTACTTAGAGAGTAGTGAAACATGGGAATAGGCTGCCCAGGGAGGTGGTAGAGTCACCCTCCCTGGAGGTATTCAAGGAACGTGTGGATGTGGCATTGTGGGATGTAGCTTGATGGACATGGTGGTGTGTGGTGTTGGGTGGGTTGTGGCTTGTTGTTGTTGTGTGGCGTGGGTTTGTGGGGGTTTTTTTGTGTTTTATTTTGGGTTTTTTTGGTTTTTTTTTTTTTTTTTTCACGTTGGACTCGATGATCTTACAGGTCTTTTCCAACCGTACTGATTCTGTGATTCTATAATGCCAAACTTCGCAGAAGTGTTTCTAAAAGAAATATAACTTACTGCAGGGAGCAAGTTTCCTTTCTCAGAAACAGGTTTATAAGAGCCACACTTTGGATTTGCTATGTGTTTGCCAAAGCAACTGGCCACAAGACGTTTTCAATGAATAAAAGATTTTTCTGCCTCCCATCCTCCCCCTCCTCAACAACAAAAGCCACTAAGGGTTGCATGGGAGAAGATCTATCAGGCGGCATAGGACTTTCTCTGATATTTTCCATTGCATTGTGTCAGACAAGGCAGAGAAGAAAGGTCTGCACTGGGAGGAGAGGAATAGCTTTTCATGCAGTGATATGGAAGGAGCCAAACCTTCCAAAGTGGGGTTTGGGGGGAAAGAGCTGCCATACTCCTGGCTGCAGGAGTCACTGCAGAGGCCGGAGGGCTGCTCTCTCTTCCCATGCAAACCTCAGTGGTGCTTCTAGCTTCTTCCTGGAAGTGCGTCTTCTCTCTTTTTTCTGACCAGACCTGGGCAGGTACAAGCAACAAAAGTGAAAAGAAAGCATTTACCTTTTGTAATGCATTATACGTCTGAATGCTTTACCATTCCCACTTAGTGCAAACGTCAGAGTAATAGCTGTGACTTGGATGTAAGCTCTCAAGCCTAAAAACTTGTCTTTACTTCCTCCGTCCACTTTCATGTTTGGTGAAAGGCAACTATAAGTCAAAGTCACAATATCCATTCCGACCTAATCTGCTGAGAAATTCTTTCCTTAGCTCTATTTGACATCAGTATCAAGGCTTGCTAGCATGTTACTCAGTTTGGTTTCAAGTGGTATGTCATTGGCGTCGTTTATTAAACTCTTTCCTTATTTGAGAGTTAGCTAACCCATGTTTTACTCCCATGTTTTGGTGTGGTTAGTACTCTGAATGGTTTCCAATAGCAGTGCTGATTGTGGATTTCCATGCATGGAGAGTGCCGTGAACATCTGTTCTCTGTCTGTACAGGATTTTGTGTGATATATAGGAAAATCTTTTAAAAAGTGAATAACATCTGATGGTATTACCTCATCACATGAGGACATGCCTTGCAGCTGTGCTGTAAAGATAAATTCCATACGTTCTGCCATATTGTTCTCCAGACTAGAGCAGGACTGAGTTAGTGCCAGAACTCAGTGAATTAGGGTAAACCATGGTTTGCTGCCGATTGCTGTCCCATGATAATGGCTTCTCTGAAAGTCTGTGCTGAGTGTTGTAGTAATTTCAGCCCTCTGGGGATATCTGCTGTGTACTAGAGCTTTGGAGTCTTAATGTGATTCAAGCAGTGTGTTTTCAGTATCTTTCCCACGCCCAGTTCTGGTGTCCATTCATATACCTAAAGACGACTTCTTCTTTTTTTAACCAGGGCCGAACATAAAATCTGAAGAAAACACAAAATTGCTTTCAAGTTGACAGGTTTATCATGCCAGATTTCCCATAAAAAGAAGCCACGTTAATAAGTTTTTTGGCTCTTGAAAATTTTGGCCCTTTTTTCTTTCATAGTAAAAGTGATTGATGCAAGTCCTCTGTGCTGTCTTTGGAGTGTTACAATGCCCTGTCTTGTGAACTAGTCATCTATAATTACTACTCCCACATTACTCTGTCCCTCTCATCCCAATAGTGATCACCTGATTTGGCAGCAGTTTACAATTTTATATAATGAATTAAGAAAATCTTCACAAACGGCCTCTTTACAAAGCTGTTAACAGAGACATTTGGAAAAACAGGCATGGAACTTGCATTATTAGTGAAAAAAAGGAATAGAAAAGATGTGCCTATTTGGGGGAATCAACTACTATGAGCAAGTTTTCTTCAATTTATGCTTTGGAATTCTAATGTAATTTTGTATCTCACCGGTTTCTGAATATTTCTTAATGTGTTAAATATTTAGCCATTTGATCTGCCCTTGCATTTTCTGAAATGTATCTTTTGCAGTTTCTTTCCTTGTAGAAATCTCTGTCCTGCTACACTTCACTGCTACCTGCAGTGAAGGTTCACTACTCTACACAGTTGTACTTCAAGACAAAAAAGAGAAACTTGGACAGACAGTCCCAATTCATGTCTAACAACCTTGAATATCTCAAAAAATATCACATTAGTCCAGCAGATTTCATAGCAAACTTACAGGGCTGGCTTTGTTTTTCTTTTTAAAATGGAGACCCTATAAATAAATTTCCATTGGAGAATGAAAAAAAACATGAGTATAAACCTGAAATATTTCCATAATATTTTATCCCTGCTTCACATGAGATGTTGATATATCAGATCGGGCTATGTACAAAGAATAGGTACATTTACAATTTTCTCTGTGTCTGTAAAAAGCTACAGCTATGAAGACCTGAGAGAAAGAATACCTGCTTCCAGGTCTCTCTTGGTTGCAGCTAAAGCCCACTTAAAATTATTAGTCCAAAGAGATAATAGGATTTAGACTGAGTTGTTAAATCTTCCTATGTGAAGCACAGAGGTGTGTAGAGAGGGAAAAGAATGTTTCCCTGCCCAAAAGAAACACCCTCTGGTGTTTTGCCTTCTGGGTGTTTCAGTGGGCAGACTGAATTTTCCCCGTCTTCAACTAAGGGAAGCTTCCCTTCTTTTGTATCTGAGCAAATGATGAGTTTGGCTCAGCAGAAGAGGAGGGAGACAAAAGAGCTGATCAGCAATGTTGTCTCATCTCTTATAACTGACCTTTCTTTTGTTCCATTTCTCCAAAACGGTGTCTGGAGGAGGGCTAGAGCGTGATGAAACCAAGACCTCAACGAAGGCATTCTAGCAAAGGATGCCTGTGGGGCTGCATTATGCAGAGGGCTCAAGAGGGACTAGTGAATAACTGCAGGGCTGGAAGGTGAGATGAAATGTGAACAGTGGCATATAATTGGTCCATTTGAATGTTTAGGCTTGGAGAACATCTGGAATCCCCATTCCTTCAGGTCCTTTCATACAATTATTTACAATTTAATTTTAATTGCTTCATCAACTCAGCACCCACACAGTGGCTAGCAAAACCACCTCACTCTAATGAAAGTGCAGACAATGTTATAGCTGTCATACATTTGTGGGGTAGAATGAGCAATTTAGAAATCAAGTAGTTCAGACCAAAATTAGATTCAGTGCAAAACTCCTACATGTGCATTTTAACCTCACGATTTTTTGTTAGAGAGCAATGAGATCTGTCTTAACATGAAGGTTATTGTCTTTCCTTAATTTGAGGAGTTAGGAATAATGCTACACTTTTTTCAGATGCCAGAAACAAGTTTACTGGTTTAAAAGATAAGTAGTCTGCCAGCACTGAATGGCAGAAAAATATTTCCTGTGTATTCTACTTTCCAGTTATGTATGTACAGCTATAGACTTCTGTGATACCATGTTTCATTATGATTTGTTAAGCTACATTTGTCATAAATTAGAACTTCATATAGGTGTATCGCTGTTCCGTCAGATTTTGATTAAAACAGCTTGATTTTTATAGCAGTTCTTTACAATTAGTATTATAATGATAGATACTTCTGTGAAAGTGTTACCACAGTGCTCAGCAGTGGTGGTCGAGAAAACCAAGTAATTTTTTTATAATAATTATTAGGAAAGAAATAGATACCAAAACAGTGAATGTCCGCTTGCTACAATACCAATCTGTAGTTCACCTTTGGTGCACAATTGTGGTTCCTCCCAGAAGGAAGGATAAAATTAACTGGAAAAGATTTGGAGAAGGACAGCGAGGATGACAAAAGGTAACAAATGGGTTTCTATGTGAGGAAATACTTGGTAAATGGTTAATCCGGGGGGGGAAAAATAATTAAGAATGTATCTTGAAAACCATGACTGGTGTGAAAAGGATGGATGGGAATTGACTGTTCACTGCCTCTCTCACTAATAAACATCATGGGAAAGTATGAGGAGTCAGGTTTAAAACAAACAGAAGAAACTGATTCCCCCTGCAGCAGGGAGAAAGATGTTAAGTATGCATGCTGAAAGTTTGCATGAAATCAGCAGACAAGTTTGTGGAGGAAAGCCTATGGAGGGTTACAGAACGTGTAGTCCATGAGCAGAAAACAGTTGCTAGCTGAGAAACTATCAGGAAAAAGCATTATATATATGTGTGCCGGTTTTGGCTGGGGTAGAGTTAATTTTCTTCATAGTAGCTAGTATGGGGCTGTGTTTTGGATTTGTGCTGGAAACAGTGTTGATACACAGGGATGTTTTAGTTACTGCTGAGCAGTGCTCACACAGCACCAAGGCCTTTTCTGCTTCTCACACCACCCCACCGGTGAGTGGGCTGGGGGTGCACAAGAAGTTGGGAGGGGACACAGCCGGGACAGCTGTCCCCAACTGACCAAAGGGATATTCCATACCATATGATGTCATGCTCAGTATATAAACTAGGGGGAAAGCTGGCCGGGGGACTGCTGCTTGGGCTGGGCATCGGTTGGAGGGTGGTGAGCAATTGTTTTCATTTGCATCACTTGCCTGTTTGTCATTGTTGTTATTTTCCTTTTCATTGCAATTTTTATTACTATTATCATTATTATTATGATTTTATTTTATTTTATTTCATTTCAGTTATTAAACTTTTCTTATCTCAACCCACGAGCTTTCTGGCTTTTACTTTTCCTATTCTCTCCCCCATCCTGCTGGGGCAGGGGGGGAGTGAGCGAGCGGCTGTGTGGTGCTTAGTTGCCAGCTGGGCGTAAACCACAACAGTCCTTTTTGGTGCCCAACGTAGGGCTCGAGGGGTCTGAGATAATAAGAGATTCAACAGAATTTATTAGAAGGGGGTTCTGTCTGTTAAAAGTTACAGGTCACAATATTGATTCATCTGTTCTCGACATTAGTTTATTTGATCTGCACCATGCTCTTTATTTTGCTGTACCTGTTAAAGATTGGTGTTGGCTTTTTCAGCTTGCTGTGCTCTGTAGTGATTAGTGATGTTTTGCCTGGGAGTGTTTTTAAAACACTGACCTTGAGCTTAATCTGGAATTTGGTCTCTGTACTGAAGCCATTACTGTACTTCGGGTACCATCTCATGGAGACATTTAACAATTATACTTCTTCCTCTGAGAGGTTTCTTGTGGAGGAAATACAGAACGGCACCCTTGCTACCACCTTCTGTGATGTTGTCTCCCTCGTTACAATGACTTCTCAGTATCTTGAACATCCTTGGGTAGTTAAAATACTTCTATTGGTATTTCTTAGAAATATTGCTTCAGTTTTGTCTAAGGTTAACAAGCAATTTAGGAATATGACATCATGCTCAGCATATAAAGCTGGTGGAAGAAGAAGGAAGGGGGGACATTCAGAGTAATGGTGTTTGTCTTCCCAAGTAACCGTTACGCGTGACGGAGCCCTGCTTTCTTGGAGATGGCTGAACACCTGCCTGCCGATGGGAAGTAGTGAATGAATTCCTTGTTTTGCTTTGCTTGCCTGCGTGGCTTTTGCTTTACCTATTAAACTGTCTTTATCTCAACCTGTGAGTTTTCTCACTTTTACTCTTCTGATTCTCTCCCCCATCCCACCTGCGGGGGAGTGAGCGAGCGGCTGTGTGGTGCTTAGTTGCCAGTTGGGGTTAAACCACAACAATATTTGACATGTTTTTCCTGTTCTGTAGCAGCTATTTATGGTGCTTGTAGAGACAGGATAGTGGGCTAGATGAACCCATCATCTGATCAAGTAGGGCTTTCTTGCTAGGAAAGGTTTATTTACTTATTTAAAGAACTTTAACCTCACAGCAGATTTATTGAAATCGTAAATCTTTCTCTAAAGAAACATCATTAATTAAATCAATAGGCTTAGTTCTTCCCCTCATATGCCAGTACCCATAGAAGGAAATAGGGGAACTTTTTGAAAGTGTTCTTTACAATATATCCTTCATTTTAATAAGCTTTTCTTTAAAACTTTCCCCTTGCACTTCTACTGATCCTGAGGAGGTCTGTAGGAGCCTGGATGTCTATCTACACCAATTCTTGTATCTAATCATCCTCCCTGGTTCTTTTTTAAATGTCTGCTAATCTTTCCAGTTAATTTATCAATAGCATGGATAATAATGACTGGTCACATATGCTTGGTCTATGTAATATTTTGAAAATATATAAAGCATGAACACAAATTTGTATAGCAGTATTAACAGAGACATAATATTTTCATTTCTGTTGCCTTGCAGTAAGAAAAATCTCAGATATAATCCTTAAAAGCGTAAACTATTGAGTGAAAAGTTCCTGATTATTTTTAAATAACTCTATTTCTTCCAAGTACAGTATAAAAATTACATCTGGTAAACAATGCTAACAGATAAATTCTGTAACATACTGTAGTAATAAATGACTGCATTCTATGCCCTCCTACTCTGTACTGAATAGAGCTTGATTTTCAAAACAATTCAACATTGTTTGTGGAACAACTCTGACGATAAAGTGTTTGGGAAATCAGTTAGAAGAACAAAATGTACGTAAGTACAGCTCTAGTGGGTAAAGACCTGATGGCCAGCTTCTAAGATGCTACTAGTAATAAGCGTCTGCTAGAAAAAGAAACATTTTGGAACAGCCTAATGATGCCTATCTTAATGCCCAGAGAGGTCAATTCCTAATGCTTCAAGCAAGACATAAAAGTGCTTATAATGCTTATAATTGGGCAACACTGAAAGGAGGGTTAGAAATTTGGCTTGAGAGCATCCAGTAATAAGGTTATATTGAAGCATTGCCATCCTTTGTACTAATCTAGCTATAGAAGTTTACAGATACAGGGTCTTTACTCAGAGATAGTGGGATTTGCAGAAGTGCCCATTTGATTAAGAAATGCTAATCGCATCAGCTTGCAATAGCACTGATGCAGTTCAGTCACCAGATGCTCCTGCAAATCCTATCTGTAATTTGCTTCAGTAATACCCCATTGCCTGTCCAGCTGCTCTGCCCCAGTGCAGGGTAGAGCAAGGCTTTTAACCACACCTCTCTTGCCCCAGTGAAACCTGTCTCACAACCTGGTTACTTGCTGGAGATAAACAAAGTTGGGAAGCAGAGGGTTAGAACTGCCTCCAGTTCTGCTCTGCCACTGAAATTGCAGGTTTCTAAAATTGTCAGTCTTGGTGCTCTTTTTAAAAGAATGTTAATTCAGATGTCAGCAGTTAAGCAGCCCAGCTACAAAACATGTGAAAATCTGCCAGAATTTATCTTCCTGAAAAATTTATGTTCTTGATTAATTTTTAATATTTGCTGCCTCTTTTATGAGGAGTCAGTACTGAGCTCATTGCTAACTGCTGTTGGAGAGTTCATTTCATTAACAGTGAGCTGGGTTGAAAATGTAAATAATGTGTATGTTTGTGGCATTAAGTGTGCAGCATCCACCTCTGTTTTGCAGTTGCACCATATTGAAAAAGACATCTGTCTCTGCTTATTGGCTGTTTCTTTAGTACTCCTCAAAATATAGGAGTATCTATGGTACTGCTGGTTTCATTGCCAGAGAGCCATAACATTAACGCATCTTTAAATGAACGATGGCAAAGACAGTTGTCGTTTCCTGGAGCATCAGTGGCATATACCAACTCCACCTAAGTCCCTATCTATAAAATATCCTTCACTGTGCCACCGGGTTACAGATGCGAATGAGTATAACCGTTGTTACTTGTGTTGATTTTGTAAGATGTAAGATATGGCTTCTGCCCCAGGTTACTTTGCAAGCTGAAACCTGAATGCAGGAACAATCTCCGGAATCTTCTCAAGCCCATGTGCTGAAGTTTCACTCCAAAGTCAGATTTGGATTTTTACTCAGTTATCCCAATCCTGTGAAATCTTTCCTTTCTTCCCCTCACTCTTTCTCCACCCTCTCAACCAAACCAAATTCCCTTGTGTTAAAATGCAAGCAGTCTGTTCCTGCTGACTCCCCAGTCATATTCTTTACCTCATTGAGCTCTTTACTAGCTGCTCTCTCCACACTGCAACTTTCTCTGCCTTTGCTGTTCTTCACAGACCATCTTTGGTCTGATCCTGTGCTAAAGAGATGTCACAAGATGTGCACATAGTCTCTGTTGCTTTGAACTGTGTGGTAGAGAAATCTCACAGGTCATAGCTTTGCTGGAAGAGAGTGTGTATATATATGCATACAGTGTATATGTACATACTTTATAGATACATTACATACAAAAGACATGTGTGTATTTTACACAAAAAACTTGGGAACCAAGAAAGAAAAAAAAAATCTCATGGATTAGGCAGCCTAGTAGAAGCTTCTCAACATGTGTGATGGTATAAGAAGTTTAGAAGTTGATGCATATGCTCAGCCTTGCCCACCCTGGGCCCATCAGAGCTAATAATGTACATGCAGAACAGTTCAGTGCTTGTGCATTCATCAGTGCCAAGGGTGGACAGAATGTTTTCTATGCATTACATGCAACCTTATTGAAAAGGAAAGATGGGTATGTATGCATATGTAGGAGTACAGAGGAATTCATCCAAACTTGGGGGGGAGGGAAGAGTAAAAGTATTTTATATTTGGAAAACTCTTGAAGTAAGTAAGTGAACACATATAATTGCTATGTACTAAAAAAGTCTAAGTGTTGTTCATATGAAAAGGCTGTTCATCAGTGTTGATATCAATAGGGTACAGTAAAGTAGTCCTCAAATTTGTAAACATTCAAGCTGTGTTTTAAGTTACTAACTTTTAGGCTGAAAACAATGCAGTTGCTTATATCTGAAAGACAAAGGTTTATGTTTATGACTTTCTGAAAAGTTACATTCACTACAGTACAGCAACTGTGGTGAGAAACAGTGACAAACCCCAGCTTCTTTGGAAAAATGCCATTGTTGATTAATTGCAATATATTTCAACTGTGTATAGATTTCTCACAGTTCCCCAATAAACACACTGGTTTCATTCTTTGGAGATTAACAATCTCTCTTGTGTGCTCAGGTTCTTTCCAGTTTAGTACACTGTTTCTTTTGAAGGATTTGTTTTCTTAGGTTGAATGTAGGAACTCAGAGCACCTTATGACACTTTCACAAGCTCACTCTCTAAGGGGGAAAGAAGAGGGGGAAAAAAAGCCTGTCAAGGCTTAGGCCAGTTAAATTCAAGCTCTCAGGGGATTTGTTTTTCTTTTGGCATCAGATTAGATGTTCAAACCAAGTGGTGTTGTGGGGCTGTGGATGAGTGTCTGCCGAACCCTTAACGAGGCTAATCCCACAGCAGCACATTCCAAGCAGCTAATGGGTGCAAGGGCTTCGCTCGCTCTCGCATCTCTGCTCTGCGGATGGACTGACCGCCTTGTTCAGGGGGCGGTCACAAATGTGTTATTAGCAATGACCGGCAGCAGGGAAACGTGGACAACAGAGTTTGCTCCAGGACACACTTAAATGCCAAGTTTGATACTCAGGTAAAGAAGAGGGAGAAAAAATGTTCTTGGTGGGATTTTGCAGATAGGTTAATGAAGAGAGAGACTCAACCTAGAGATCTAAGCTATGAGTAAACCAAATCCAAGTATAAGTATGGCATGTACTTAGGAGTTCACTGTGGACTTTAAATTGTCTTATGAATTAATACTGAAAGAGTGTTTATGAAACGAGAAAGAGAAGATAAGCTTCTTGCTCTACTATTCTTGAAAATACTTTGCTATACTTTTCTAAGCTTCTTACTACTTTATTAATTCACATTATAAGCAAGAGTTCAATGCAGAGTGTTTTTTAATGAATGTGTTGATTTCCTCAAGTTATTCTAATTTTGTTATGAAGACTCTGCAGCAAGTAACATAATTTCTTACACCTCTGAACCTTGTATTTCATTGCAAATGATCCCTGTTACAGAAAGATGCGGCAGTGAAACCAGATGCTTTCTTTTTAGTTTGGAAGGACAAGGAATTATGAAATGAGTAAATTGTGTATTATGGCATTATGACTCTGTCAGGTAGGATAGTATATTGTTTGAGATCTAGAAGCTGGAAAGTCTTTTTTCCTGGTGTGAATAAAGGTCTTTTTAAATCAGGCTATTATTTTTGCAATATTACATTTGAAGAAGTATGATGAAAACTCAAATGCAAATTATTATTATTATATTTAACGTAGCTGACTTTCTTCTCTACTTGAAAAGACAGTATGAAAAAGAGTAGGAAAACAAATTTTAAATGTCAGTTTCTTGGTTTTTGAAAGCCTGCTTGTATAGCTAAAGAAAACAGTTTTCAGTGAAGTACCTGTTATGACATCTTTTTGTATTGGATCTTGAGGCTTAGAGAAATTAAATTAGTGACCATCTTTAGAAAAGATACATTAGGTCTATGCAGTAAGCAAATTCACCAAGGTAAATTATTTCCAAAGAAGTATGCAAAATTTATTAAATTTAATAAAGGATATTTTTAGGGAGTCTTGGCAACATGAATGATAATTATATGCTATGTGAGCTCTGCAGTAAGAGCTGATTTTGCATGCCAGGGGGAAAAGTTGGCTTATAAAAGCTTTTCATGCTTTCTAGAGAAGATAAAGGATATTGCAGGCATGTAGTTAGTGTTAAAACAAACAAGCATGAAGACAAAACAGGTGTTATTCTGTAAATGTTCCTTTTTTGTCAAAAAGTTACTGTGTGTATATATATATACAACAAAGGGATTCATAAATCTGCGGTTTATCAGTGTATGACTTCTTAAGGCAATATAGAAACCTTGTGTACCCTTGGAGCTCCAACAGGAGAAATTTCAAGAATGTCCATGCAGTAAAGTATGTAATTTCAAATGTTAGCATTGCAATACCTGAATAATAATTGTAACTTCCTTTCTTTCTCCACAACATTAAACAAAAATAAAAACTCTAATTTTCCCACATAGTTCAGCTTCAAAAGTACTGCAATAAGAGGGTCAAATGAAGTTCATAAAGTTCACTCTGGATGCTTTGACAGTTCTAGAAAGTTAGTTTATAAAAAGCCTTTCTTTGCCTGAAAACACTACTAAATTGAGAAATTACTCAATGCACTAGACTTCTAAGCTGATTTGACTGTATAATATACAATGTTGTGATGATGATGGTGATTATTATTATTATTGCTTGCATCATAAGCCTGTCAGTTATAATAATTTAGAACCCCAAGGTAATCTCTCCTATGTAAAGTAAAACTTTTTTAGATTTTTCAGAATTTCTATTTAACTGTCCTTAGCTTAAAAATGAAACACACCTTAGCCCACATTCTATACTATATTGACTTCGTTTGCTACAGTAAGGAAGAACAATCAAATACAGTTCTATTTAATGTTTTTAGTAGACTTTTCTTTTTCCTGATTGTAAAAATTATGTTAGGGTGTCTGCCGTTCCTACAAAACATGAAGTCTACCAGATTTTTTGAATAAAAATGCAAGTAGAGCAAAGATAAAATATTGCTACTTAACATGAGTGACCACTAGATCCAATAAGGGTTTATCTTCTGTTAAAAAAGCGAAAGAATAACTTTTTATGTACTGAGAGTGATAAGTAAGGAATGTTGCTAGAAATATGTATTATGGTACTTCATGGTTTATACTAGTGACATTCATTGACTCCAAGAAATTTCCACAGGTCACAATGATTTTCAAAAGTCCCAGAAATATAGGTTTCTGGGTTTAAACATGAAAAACAGGATGCAGGTTGAGTTGACAAAAAGGTAGTATTAGATAGTTAGTAAGGTAACATTAGTTAGTAAAGCTAATAGATAGGTTGCTATCTAACCTTACATAGTAAAAGGTAATTAGTTAGGTAATGTTATAAAGGCAATTTCATATTTTCTCTTTTTATAGAGGTAAGATGCTTAGATTTCCTTTATCTAAAGCTCATTTCACATTACTTAACTCTCAGATAACTTTGTCATAGTTCGTAGTTTATAGTTCCGTTTATGCTGTGCAATTAAATAGATAATTTTATTATTTAAATACATTTTATAAAATGTATCGGTTTGAAATGAAGTTTTAAAGGGAAGTTGCAACTCATCTCCTTATTGAATGAAATAACTGTATTCTATCTGGGGGAATCTTTTAGAGCGCTTGCCAGAATTCATGTGGTATGGAGTAAGGAATGTCTAGATAATTAAAAATATTTCAGAACTCTGAAAGTCTCGTTTGTTATTTTGGGGTTTTTTCTTTCCTACACTTTTATCTTTCTTTTAAAAAAGATCTCTTGTGTATCTGACTACACTGAGGGAAATTACTTGCTTTCCTGCAAATATGTGGGGGAAGATCGTGAATGTTATGAACAG
Source organism: Gavia stellata (assembly GCF_030936135.1). NCBI lineage: Eukaryota > Metazoa > Chordata > Aves > Gaviiformes > Gaviidae > Gavia > Gavia stellata. The sequence goes on from NC_082637.1 coordinate 41,772,617, forward strand.
GCATAGCTTCGCTGAAGTCAGTCACTTTTACAGGTTACATTTGACTCTTAATTTATCAAAGTATTTTGTGTCTTGTTTCAGAAACAGATTTTTTTTTTTTTTTTTTTTTTTCATTAAGATGCCCACATATGAAATTGTATTTTCTGGCTCCATCTTAAGCAGCACTCTCAGTACTTGTATAAAAAATTGCATTTGAATCATGGTGTTCTAAGTTTTATTGCGAGATACTTATTTTCTAGTTTCTGAGATTTTTTTTTTTTTTTAATTAGAGCTGACTTAGTTGTCTCACTAAAATGGAAATAGATTTTTTAAAGTATTTTTAATGAAGTGTGTTTTTTCTCTACCATGCAGAATGCTTTACAGTTTGAAATAATTCTTCTCTAGTGATTCCTGCTATGATAATATAGATGACAGCATCAAAGTCATCTGGCTCATGAATATGAAAAAAATCTTAAGAGCTTGTATTGAGTGCTCTGCTCTAGAAGGGAACCCTAGTTCTAATAGAAAATGTTTGCTTTGTGCAGAATGTGCACTGCATATCTGCAAAATCAGTGAAGTTTTCTTTTACATTTGAAGTTTCTTTTCAGTTGTACTGTAAGTTGTGTTTAATAAGCAAGCAGAGCTCACAGCATTTCCTTTCTCTTTTTTAGGCACAGAAATCATGGATAGAAAGAGCATTTTACAAGAGAGAATGTGTTCATATCATACACAGCACCAAAGACCCCCATAGGTAATTGCATGCTACTTGTATGAAAAATGAAAGTCAATTGCAAGTAGATGTCTGTATACATGTGTGCATACATATGTACATGGATATAAATAGTTAGTAAAGACTTATTTAATCAGAAGGTGATTGAATTACATTTGGAGTGATGGATTCCTATGGACGCTATTTGTTTATGTTTCAAAACTTATTTAATCAAAAAAAAAAGATAAATCAAAGGTGGATCAGCATCTATGTTTAATTTCCTTATCTTCTTAGTTCAATATTCAGTATCTTGAATATTTACCTAAATTGGATGCATGACCGACAATACTGTCAAAAGAAAATAATTGCAGTGAACTACCAATTTAAAATATGTGCTCGTCCATGCAAAAGCTGATTATTTGACCTGATGTCATCTGAAGACAGCAGAAAATGTTCTTTACCTTCATTTTGTACATATTTAGAACAAAGCATGATTTTATTGAAGTATAGGAGAGTCCAAAGTCAACAAGATCATAGAAAGAAAAGGTAGTATCTGTTCTATGTTGCTTCCACAAGCAGAGGCTCCAGATATTAGGAAAGTGGTCAGCAGAGTTGAAAAGGTCTTTATTTTGACGATTTCTAGGCCATTTAAGATACTTTGTTTCCCTGTTCAGTTTATGCATGCATGTGACTCAAGTTTTCTGTTTATTTAATGTCACAGGTGTTGCTGTGGGCGTCTAATAGGTCAACATGTTGGACTGACTCCAAGCATCTCTGTTATTCAGAATGAGAAAAATGAAAGCAGGCTTACTCGCAATGACATCCAGTCGGAGAAGTGGTCCATCAGCAAGCACACGCAGCTCAGCCCGACGGACGCTTTTGGAACCATTGAGTTCCAAGGAGGAGGCCACTCCAATAAAGCCATGGTAACCATGTTTTTCTCTTAGATAAATAATGCTGCTAGCTCAAAAAAGGCATTCACAAAGAATAAACAGCATTCTTTCTTAACTTCATTTTAAAGTATTATTTAGTGTAAGACGGTACCATATGTTTTTACGTATCATGTGCCAAAGAACTGGTTAACAGAATTAACTGTAAAAGCTGGAGTGCAGTGTAAGAGGGGCTACCTTTATGAAGACTGAAGACATGCTAGTGTGCTGCTATCTTGATTTTCTTCCACTGGCTAGCCATCCCTCCTTTTTCTGAATAACTTTAGAATTCAACTATGGTTTCCCATTGCTTGGTGTGTCTCCAAGGCTGACAAATTTGAAATACACCAAATTTCTTCTAATATTCCTCCAGACATATGTCGATGGATGAACCAGTTAAACTTACTTGTTCATCTTCCAATGAAATAAGAGACCCAGTAAGTGTCTAAGCTAGGAACTGGGAAACCCCTATTCTGCCACAGATTTCCTTGAGCAAGTCCTTAAAAGTAATACAATGCTACGGAGCGATACCAAACTACATTAATCTGAAGGCATTGCTCCAATAAGGTGGAGAGATATTTCCAGCACCCACAATAACCCATGCATATATTTCTTCTATGTGGCATTACATGAAAAGAAGAATCTCTCTGGCTCTATCTAAACTGCAGAACCTGGGATGTTAGGAATAAAAGATGTGTGTGTACCTAGCACATATTTGCTAAGACACTGCTGTGGGCAGCAGTGTGGGCAGAAGCAGAACCCCTGGGCGCTCTGCAGAATAACCTGCTCAGCAACCCAGTACCATCTTCTTTGCCTGAATTCTTCCCAACAGGTCTCTCAGACCTGTTGGGGTACTAGATGGATTAGAGGCAATGAAGAGCCAGATATTTTCCTCAGATGGATACATAGGTGCTGGAGATGGAATGATGACTTGAGTGGATGGTTCTGTTTGCCCAGATGGATGGCTTCTTTTCATAGAAACCAGAAAACACTATTGCACCAAGAAACAGAAAATTAGGTCATTTCTCTGAGAGCATCAGACACCTTATGTTCAGTTGATAACCAATCACCTAAAAATCTGCATGCTATCGCTGGAGACTCTGATTCAGTAAATAACATTTGTTTAGTGTGAATAAATTGACACCTCCCTCATCACTAAAATGAACCAAACTGTGCTGTTGGTGTCTTCTCAAGGAGTGGGAACAAAACAGGATACTTTTCACCAAAACTGAGAAAGATTCAGAGATACAGTAACCATCATGCTAGTAACCATATATGGGTACTTTGCATTAAATCTGTCTTTATAAGAAAGGGTAATCACTAGAGTTTTTTTGAGTGATGTCCTTGAAAATCACTATAAAACAATAAACTACCCTGCCCAGGCAAAAGTAGTCTTGGGCAGCCAAGAAATTATGAAGAGTTTAGGGAAGCTGTTGATACTAATTTCTCTAAAGGATTTCCGGTCTTTGTTGGGATTCTGGTGTCCTGGCACAGTGCCATAAAAGAATAGGAGATGCTCCAAGGTATATGCTGTGTACTCAAAGAAATATACTTGAAGTGAAACTGTGGAGATAAAATTGGAAGTCAACATGAAAGAAAGAATAATCTTGTCCGGATTATTCAGGAATGAAACTATGAAGAATTCAGAAAAAAAGAAGGCAAAAAGGGGTTAAAAAACTGAGAGGCCTAAATAACTACATAAAACTTAGGGATGAATACAGACAAAACATTTACTGCTGGAAAAACTCTGCGTTTATTTCACAGTACTAGAATCAGGAAGACAGTTGTATCTGCCATCTATTCATAATCATTAAACCCCACGCGGAACATGGGAACAACTGTATTCTTCATGAATTAAATAAATCTATAAAAGCTCCAGAAATTCAATCATCCCACCACTGGGAAAAATGCTTCAAATTAAACAATTCACTAAATATCTCTTTAATGGGAGTCCTGCTTCATTACCACCAATGAGAAAAACATCCTTCATACGCCTAAAACACAAATAAGGAGGTTTGCATAACGAATAATTGTGCATTTTTTAAAATGGAAACAAAATAAAGATCTTTGTTATATTATGGTGTGTTTGTCACTGAACACAGTATGAAGGTGTCCTTGTGGTCATATTTCCAGCCCCAAACACTACTTTAGGGTAGATTATAGTCAAAGAACTGCCTAACTAGTTGCTGCAGTTTTATTAATAGAAAGAATGAAACTCCTATCTCTGAATTTACTGGGTACAAGGTCTTTCCCATAATAAATCTTACCAAATCAAAATACTTCTGTGAAAGCCAAGAGTTTGCTCAGTCAAAGCAACCAACCAATTTTGCCAGCAGAGGAGGGGAAAAAAGAGCATTTAAATTATCTTGAAAAATAAGGCTTGGAAAAGGGAATAAGTACATAATAGTCCTTGGAAACGTTCTTGTTCAGTCAATATATTTTCAAACCCAAAAGCAGAGAAGCTGGAACATCAACAGGGGCAGGGGGAGAGAGGGAAAAGGGAGAAAACATGATAAATGGACATTTGTTCTTTTCTAAAAATATGCTACTTAGTTATCTTCTAGCTACTGGATATCAAATATCACTATAGCATACAAGCTGATTTTTGCTGACAATCATGCTGGGTTAATATTGTGCCTATTGGCTAATAGAATAAACTGTAAAGCAGTAAAATTTAGCAAGCTGACTGACATGAAGGAAAGCCTCAGGGGAAAAATTTGGCATAAAATTCACCACCTGTTCCTTACTGTATTTCCTGAAATGGATGCCCATACATGAAATTTATTAGCAAGGGAAACACAGAACTGAGTAGTGTTATCTTGGTCTGTGTTAACAGCAAACTTGGTAAATTTTTCTGAATCAGGCTACAAGGAATGAGATGGGATTTATCAATGGAAACCATATCCTCAGATTTATAATTGGGAAACAGGTAGTTAATTAATGAAACAGATTAGTGTGTGTAAGACTGAGAGATAATTATTTTCTCCATTGGAAGTAACAGAATTACATTTTAATAATACATATTATTATCAGCATATTAATAAATTATATAATTACTTCTCTATATTTTTTTTTTTTAATATATGTATGTATACATATATATAGCTAGTGAGGCCACACCTCGAATCCTGTGTTCAGTTTTGGGCCCCTCACTACAAGAAGGACATTGAGGTGCTGGAGCGTGTCCAGAGAAGGGCGATGAAGCTGGTGAGGGGTCTGGAGCACAAGTCTTATGAGGAGCGGCTGAGGGAACTGGGGTTGTTCAGTGTGGAGAAGAGGAGGCTGAGGGGAGACCTCATCGCTCTCTACAATTACCTGAAAGGGGGTTGCAGAGAGGTGGGTGTTGGTCTCTTCTCCCAAGTGACTAGTGACAGGACTAGAGGAAATGGCCTCAAGTTGCACCAGGGGAGGTTCAGGCTGGATATTAAGAAAAATTTCTTTACTGAGGGAGTGGCAAAGCATTGGAACAGGTGGCCCAGGGCAGTGATGGAGTCACCATCACTGCAGGTGTTGAAGGAATGTGTGGACATGGCATTGTGGGACATTGTTTAGTGGGCATGGTGATGTTGGGTTCATGGTTGGACTTAATGATCTTACAGGTCTTTTTCAACCTTAATGATTCTTTGATTCTGTGATACACAAATTTGATAATAAATATATGTATACTTTACATGTATATTTGCAAGCTACAAATGCAGTGATATAATATTATATCGGTTGCCACCAGACAATTAACAATGGCATCTTTAACTGTGAAAATGAAACTTACACTGAAATTATAATAGAACACATGGATTTGTAACAAACCAGAAAAGACAATGTGCATTTATATATTGCAAATAGAAGTGACTGTGCCATTGATTTCATTTCCACAGCCACATAGAACAAAAATTCTCAAACAGCATGAATTTTGATAATTGAGTTGTTAAAGTATCTTCAGTGGACCTGCATTAAGCTACTTAAATCAATCATGTGAATAGCTGAGAGTGCAGCAGATCATACAGAAACATATAGCCAAGATTAGATAACATTGGTTAACAAGATCATTTACTAAAGAGACCTTTCTTTCAGCCTTCACGTAACCACAGATGATTCTGCAACACCACTGTGGTTTTTAGATCTCCTTCAATCTCATATTTTCTTTACAAGTGACTCATCCCATTAATGTTTAAAAAACAGATTTAACAGTTTTGCTCTTCACATTTACATTGTTTTTATGGCAGACTTTCAATTTTGACAACTGAAAAAGGTCTGAGAGGGATGTGGAGATACATAAACTTTATTAACAGCTTTTGCAATAAATCAGTGGATTAGAAAAAGATAGGAAAATTAATAAAATGTGATCTGCTTACTGCAGTTGGCTCTTAGAAGTTTAAGAAATAACATGGATGAGTTCATCTATCTATATACTGGCAATTTATTACCCTAACTCTGAGAGCAATTATCAAACCAATGTGAGTGATTCCATTCCAATTATGAGCAATATTCTGAACAATTTCAAAATCGGTTCTGCTCATTGGTGGACCAGTTAAGACAATCTTGCTGTGACACATTTTGCACTGAACTTGTGACCAATCTAAACCAATTTCTTTAATTTATTATCTGCCTTTCAGCACACAAAAAACCTTTAACATTCTTTCACTAATTGGTGTGCCTGGATTCCATATCAACCTTTTTTTGAAGGACCACTCTTTACAGAACTGAAATTTCTTTGATCATGGTTTTTCAAGGTTAGGTGGAAGATGGCTGTTTGAAAAGCTTTAGTGAGTTAAATACATTCCTCCTAATTAATGCATTCCAATGATACATTTAATAAGCACAATAGAAAGCTAACATATGTTTGCAGCTGTAGAAGAAATAAAGTTTGCTTCAGTGTTATAAGCTTAACCTTTCTTATGGTGCATGGAAACATGAAAGAACATCAGTTGAATTCCAATGTACATAAAGAGTTTCTTAGACTTTCTAATATTTAAATCCTCAAAACAATATACTTTATTAAGGATATTTGGAAATCAGCCACATAAAAAGGTATATTTCTGCTTTTAAAATATATTGAGTTTTATCAAAACTGTGGAAAAAGGATCTTAAAAGCCATCAGTGCTTTCAAGAGAAAAAAAAGAGAGATAAAACTGTAACTTGCATAAACCATGAAAAAGGCAGCAAATGTTTTTGTTAAAGTAAATTAAAACTTAAAGAACATTTACAGAATTTAAAAGATGGTGTCCTACATGGAGAAAAAGGGAAAATAACACAGAAAATCATCTATCCAAAGTCCATTTAAATCAGTGAGGATCCTTCCACTGACTATTTAGTGGAACTTGGATGAGGCCTTAAGATGTTAAGAATATTAACTAACAAGGAATCAGTCCGGATTCAGTCTAAGTGACAGTTTTTCTGTTGAATTCAGTGAGAATTACATTAGGCATATTTTTTATGTTAAGATCACACTTTGAGGGAATCAGTCTTTAGCTTGAAGAAGTGTCTGCAGTGATGGAATTTTATTTAAAGTAGGTGAAATAGCCACCCAATACCTGCATACATCAAAGAGAAACACAGGAGCAAGATTAGACTGCAGATCACAAAATGTTCTCTGAAGAGCTTTTCTTTGAAGAAATATAAGAAAATTCTGAATCTTTCTGTTTTATTTGCCGAGACTCTCATTTGCAATCATTCACCATGTACTTTAATGAGACAGTTGTGCTTGAGTAACTGAGTAGTAATTTTACCACTTGGGAACTTCGACTTTTGCCCTAGGGCATTGGAGTCCAACTTGCAAGCATCTGGCTGTTTGAATGATGATGGGCACAGTTATTCATTAGAAAACCACTTAATAAAAAAGTGAAACAACAATTGGCATCAAATCGCACCCTTGCTGACTACTTCTGTGCTAGTTTAGGGATCAAATGGGCATGACAGTTTGAACTTGGTGATTTATCATTTCACAGTGTTATACTGATGTCAGTCAGGTTGGTCAGTAGGTTTTGTGGTTCAAAGCTGTACTTTTGCTTCCTATCTTGTCCTGCTCTGCTGACACATAACAACTGAAATCTTGCATCCTATCCATATACCGCTCCTATAAAGAAGTGATTAAATCATTTGCCATTAGAACTGATCATTTCTGCAGCTGGCAGATACACCAGTCATGGAATTTCAAGGTAACAGATCAGTGGTTTAGCTTAGATTTACATTTAAATTTTAAATCTGCCTCCGGAGGCTATACCAAAAGAATTCAGGAATGGCAGAAATATTCATTAAGATTCTAAACATAAACTGAAAATGCTGAATACTCTGCAACAAAATTGAAAGAAATTAATTTTTAATATGGACAAAAATGGCCTTAAAAGGGTTTATTCATAATTTAATGCATACTTTGAAAGTGATGACAAAAGAATTCTCTCGTACTTGTTAACATGTTAAGTAATGGCAAAAGAGTAATCCCAAGCATACCAAACCAAAAATGGCGTCTGTAAGAGCAAAAAAGAATCAGACAGTCATAAAAATTTAGGTCTATGCACAGAAGAAAAATCATTATGTTTGGTGACATTGTCCTTCTCAAAAAACTTCTAAAACAGTAAAGCTTATCTGTGATGATTTAGATTTTGATTTACATGAGAAAAAGTTTCAGATTTATTTTTGTTTAAATTTCCTCTTTATAAAGTACAATGAATTCCTATCATAAGTATAGAGGGGTTTTGCCTGCAGTATAAAGAACAAGTAGTTGTTTGTAATAAAAGTTGTCTACATTTCAAATAAATGTAAGGAAATATTTCTTATAACTTTGTGATTCACTATATAGATTTATATTTATCGAAATTCAGAGGTCTTAGTGGATAAGAAAATGAAAGAGATTTTTGCCAATTAATACATAGGCTTAAGAAGGTAGGGACGGTGAAGTCACACATTCTGGGGTATAAAACAATGCTAAAGAATCGAAAAAACAGTCACTGGCTGGATTAGATAATACACATCTGATGCCATTTGTGCCTTCATCGTAATAACATCCCAGGTGATGCAGCGGCCTCTGTTTTCAGTGACTTTGTATGGCCATTAGTAATATGAACTCACTTTAATTATCTTCTTAAAACTCCCAGTTTGTCATCACCAAAAAACAGAGTAAGGTACCAGTGATCCCAAAACATAATATCCATAGCTTGACCAGCAGAGATTTTGTGTAGGCCCCCTGGAGGATTTTGTCTGTCTATTAATACCTGCTGTGTCAACAAGGCGTTGTTGCCCTTTGCAACCTTAGTTCTCCATAAGGGCAGAGTAAAGGGAATAAAGATTAGTCTCCTTACAAACCCTCTGATGTGCTAAAGCTTTGACAGCCCTCAAATCCTAATCAAAATTATTAGTTTCACCATCTGGTCAGCGGGATCAGATGCCATGCAAGATTTTCTCAACTCCCTTACACAAAATTGCGTGGGTAGCTACTGAGGATGCAGTTCATGTATATATAAGCTGGAGGGTACATTATGCTGTTGCCAGTCATTAATATTGTATGTTCTTTGTCCATTAGCTGTTATGAATTTGCCTGGCTGCTGCAGAGAACATTACTGATGCACTGGGGTGAATATGCATTCCCAAGTTCTTGCTCAGCTTTCAGTTTGACTGTGCCCCCCTTGCTTCCCTGTGACTATTTGCCCAAACTGGTTTCTGCTTCCAGAAATGTTAAGAATGGCTCTTCACTGTGCGACAACCCATTCTTGCAAAGAAATCTATCTGTTAGCAATTTCTTCTGGAAAAAGTCAAGTCTTTATTTCTTACTCAATGAGAAAGAAGTCTGGTTTACTGTCATACGATTTAGTAAAAAAGAACAATCTTTTGGCAAGAAATACTGATTAGACATGTTAAAAAGGGACAAAATTATTATATATGTGGATATCATACTACCTGGCATGTTACAACAAATAAGTTAGAACTAGGCATTCCTCTAGCTGAAAGCAAAGGTGCCTGTGTTACACATCTGATGGCAGTGCTGGCAACCCGTGAAAGGAAAGACTACTGAAGTAACTCTGGTTCAAGCAGAAGTTTGATAGATGAGTGGCTTTCTAGAACGTATTTTATTCAATTAAGAGGACCCTTCCAGATCTTACCAGCTATAGAAAGAATTTTATCCTCTTACAGCCTGTTTCTGTTATGCAACTAGAATACAAAAAAAGTATCTGCCCTGTCATGGGCTTTGTGAAATCCTTCATACACCAGCAACAGAAAGAGCAGGAGAAAGAGCCCAGAGAGAAAGGCTTGTCAGGAAGAGACAGGTATGTGTGCAACATGGTAGTGCCGTAGAAATTTTAAAGACAGTTGTTATCTTTGACCACACACAGATGGGCATGACGTCCCTTACGGCAAAATGCTGCAGATGTGGCACAGAAAAGACAAAACTGGAAATGCATAAATGTGTTTCAAAGCACTTTTAGGGTCCTGTGCCTTGTTAGGCAAATTCATGAATCTATATAAATCAGTCAGTAAGTCATAAGTTTGCATTCGTCCATCTGAAAAGTACCTCTTTAGTAGTCTTTCTGTTTAAAGTTATGTGTACTTGAACAACCAAGCTTGTTTCTGTTATTTCCTATCTTTTGAGAGTTTGATTTTGTTAATTTGAAAATAAGATACAGTGAACTCACAGTTATGACTATCTAGGTCGTCTTTGGCAGACCACTTAAATTTTTGCTCCAGTTTTTGCATCCATAAATTAAAGACATTTATCTTTCAAGCATTGCTAAGCATATTGAAACAATTAATTTCCTAAATAAAGGAAAATTGTCCAGCCTGTGACTTGCAAGTGTTCCATTATTCCTAGTTTCCTAACTTTTGAAAAATCGTCAAGTTAGCAATTAGTTAGTGCTTTTGTCATAAAGGTTGCCTTTTTTCAGCGATCTATCTGGTATAGATCATATGTATTAAGAATCAGTGAGTATAACCAATCTTTTTTTCTCTACCCCTGCCCTTATTTCTGCAGTATGTACGTGTGTCTTTTGACACAAAGCCTGACCTTCTTCTGCATCTGATGACCAAAGAGTGGCAGCTTGAGCTCCCTAAACTTCTCATCTCTGTGCACGGGGGCCTTCAGAATTTTGAACTTCAGCCAAAACTCAAGCAAGTGTTTGGAAAAGGCCTCATTAAGGCTGCTATGACAACTGGAGCGTGGATATTCACTGGAGGAGTAAACACAGGTAACAGCAACATTGAAATGAAAGCACAGTGGTATCTAGGAGATTTCATCACAGAAAAAAATTAGGACTGATGAGATTAAGAAGCCATTCCATGTTTTATTTTGTTAGTGTTGGCTGTACTATGTGCAAACAAGAAAACGCCAAGTTCATACCAGCCTGGCGTCTACCAGGGAATAAACGGTTTGCTAAAGCGTGGAAAGCACACTGGGGAGCTGAAAATAAAGCCTCCTGTGAGGCAGTTATATTAGTACATTGCCAGTGAAGACTCTGTAAGATCATCAGTAAGCTACAGGGAGGGACTACTAACCAGAAACTGAAGAAGTCAAACTCTTATTACATGAAATGGGAAACATCTTCATCCAGAAAAGACCTTTATTTTATCTCATAAGATGATCTGAACTATGAAAGAAAAAAAGGTTCTGTTTTGTGGATGTGCTGGAAAACTTTATTGTGAATAAGTATCACTTTTTCCTTTCTTCTAGACAGCTTGACCTGATTTTTTTCCATTACCCCTGCAGCATGAGCGATAACATTGCCATTTCTATTCAAAGTTAAGAACATCTGTAACATACCATATGGGTGTCTTAATGACCCCAGATAGCAGCTGGCCCAGCTCTGCTGGGAGACAGCATGTAGGTTTTGGGAACAAACTGCAAAAATACTTCCCCAGGTAAAAAAGGTTGGGCAGTGGCTTCCCAGTTACCCTCCCTGAAGGAGGCAGAAAGAAGGAGAGTGAGTCAGGGAAAAGTCAAAAAGAGTTCTGCTAGAGATAAATGCAAAAAAGTTTTGAGCTAGGACATGTACTGGGAAAGCCTTATGTCATTCTCATTTGCTGCAGTAACAAAGCTATAATTTATTACTTTAGTAATCCCATAGAGTGTATCCTCTTACTGCCTATGGAAAGCATTGTAATCACTCTACCATGCATTAATTTTAGTGCATTGTGGATCAGATCCTACATATTTTAATATGAATGCTTAATAGGAGTCTTGAGCTTTTTAGTTTCCAGAACATATCGAAATTAAAACAATATTCAGTTTTATCACAGCAGCAATACATATAACAAAGAACAGGCATAGCTCCTGGAGTGTTAGGCAGGTAAATAAACAGACTCACATGTATGTAATAACCCCCACATCTCTGCAGAACAAGGAAGAAAATCAGGTTAAATATTGACCTGCGTACTGTGGTGATAACAGTTATGTTAGTTGCCAGATACTCTGGTAGTGACAATGGCAAAGACAGATATAAATGTTAAGACAAAAGCACATTAGAAAACTGTAGCTATTGTAGACTCATTGCAGTGGATTACCACAGGTACTGTAGAAATCAAACTACAGATATTTTGTAAACAAGGACTGACTATAACTTTTGCATTTGGCAAATGCATGACTGCTTCTTACCATTTTTCAAATCATCATAGTTGCAAATCCCAAAACAATACAAATGAACCAGGAAAGTCAACAGAATTACTGTTGAAAAGGACTTTTTTTTTCTGTAATCAAAAATTACCTAGACAAAACAATGAAATTCAAGTTGCTGTGTGTTATTTTAAAAACATAATTACAGAAGCAGTTCTGCATTACCTCTCATTGCTGTTTTTGATTTCTGGAGCAAAGCAGTTGATTGCTCTGGTGCTAGGTTTTCAAATTGTGTAGGTGAAAATTAAGTGGTTTAGCTCTATGGGAAATTGTACTGTTCTGTTGATGATGGATTTTTAAATTGAATTTCTTTTAAGGAAAAGTATAACTGAAAACTCCTGAAATACTGCTGTTGGACTGACAATCAGTCATGTGACAGGGATGGCGCATGCCTGGCTATAACCATGACTGTTAAATGACTTAAGTTGCTCTGAATATTCATGTCATGCCAAAAGCTGATTATTCTAAATAGCAGAACTTTTTGCAGTCTGGGGAGCTTTTCTGCTTTGAATCCTTTGGGTTGCTGGATCAAAGCTTAATTCATAGCTGATTGCAAGCACAGGGTTTTTTTCCTTTTCCACCACAGGAAGGAAATTAAACTCCAGGACTTAGAGGATTTGTTAGGTTGTGGGGTTTTTTCTTACATGGTTCATTTACGGCGCAGAAAAACTACAGCTAAAATCCCATCTATTGTGTGACAGTTGTAATTCCAATCCAGTCATCTTGAAATTGTGGAATCTGAACAAGAAGCAAACACAGAAACTGAGTAACAGATAACATCTGCAGCAAATCCACAGGTCTGCGTCAGTGCAGCCACATCACAAAAATAGTTATTAATACACAGGTAAAAAAAAATATTTTATTAAAAAGAAGGAGGAATGGCACTTGTCCTCTGCACAGCTACCACTGAAACACTGACAAAGCTGGCCTAAAGCATACAAGGAGCGTTATCAGAAAGCATTTGGAAGAGAGCTGGGGAGCAGTCATTTTTCTCTGTCCTAATTTCTGTTTTCTCACTGATCCCCAGGGTTTTTTCTAATACTCTACTGGAAGCTATCTCAGGTGACAGAGTTTGTTTGGAAAGAATGGTAGAACAGCTCACCACAGAGTAGTGTAATGATGTTTTCACATTTCCATCCTTTATTCAGACAGAAGGGAATATTTGTGTGTGAGCTACACTTTTTAGGGGGTATTGGGGCAGGGGGTGTTCAATTCCCGTGCTTCTTTCTATGATTGGGAAGGACACAAAAATTTGCATGCACATATGTTTGTGAACACAAGTGCAGATAAACAAGTTACAGTCAGCTGTCAACATTTCCATTCTTATTTCTAGAGCTGTGTAATTTTTTTCTTGCTACTTCATTGAATATTTTTTAGATTAGATAAAATGGACTTGCAGAATTGCTGTAATAGTATTCAATAGGAATATATGGATAGCTTTACTTAATTGTAAGTATATGCATAGGTGTTCCCTGAAAAATAATTCTATACTAAATCCATACCATAATGAATGAAAAGGACGTAAGTATGAATTTCTGTTTTATGCGCTTTCTTTCCCAGGAGTCATTCGGCATGTTGGAGATGCACTGAAAGATCATGCCTCAAAATCTCGAGGGAAGATCTGCACCATCGGTATAGCTCCTTGGGGGATTGTGGAAAACCAAGAGGATCTGATTGGCAAAGATGTAAGCCTTATATGGACATAGATCACATCCAATATATATAAATCTTCCAGTTGTTTTTCCTTTCCTCTCCGTCCCTCACTTAACAATTCCTCATAGAATTAATGTCTGCAGCAAAAAATCAATACTTACACAGGTTTTCCATTATGGTTGATAGCAGTTTTGACATGGCAACAATAAAAATTCCTGCCCTGTACATTCTTTAAAAATAAATTATACAGAAATTTCATTAAATGATATTCTTGAAAATATATTTAAGTTTCATCCTTAGAACACTATGAACCTTGAAAAGTGCCTAAGAAAACTTGCAAAGCTTGAAGTCTGATTTATTTTGAAAAAATACTGTGATGCACTGGTTAAATTCAGAATTGCAAACTGTCCCCCTTGTAATATATTCTGTCCTATATATTTTTATTACTGCAATTGTGAAGAGTCTTATAAGTGTATTGGACGTGAAATCAGACCTCAAAGAATCATTACTTCAGTCTCCTTCTGAAGGGAAGAGTTGGTGTTTCTTGTACAGTTTCACATCATTCTTCTCTTTTAAACTTATAGTGTCACTCAGAAAGATTAACCCCCTGATTTTGAATACATGACTATTATACTTACACTGGTTATATGTTACCTGAAGCTTTTCTGAGCCCTTTTTTTCTCCTCACCTTTGGTTCATTTCCAAGCAATCTGCCTGAGAACCAGTGGCTAACTTTGAGTGGAGAAGAGATATAGTCTTCATTCTGCATAATGAAAGTTTTTCTTGTCTGCATTACTCTAAATGATTCTTCTCTCTATGTTCGTCCATTAGCAAGTTAGGGAGGGGAAGAAGATTCAATTATGAGTTAGGTCATAAGGAATTACAATGAGTATGAAGAAATTGATCCAACTGAAATTCAATGCAACTCACTATTAAAGTGTAGCCATTATGGGGGAATTGTATTAGCATGGGGTTTTACGCTCTAATACCACAGTGCTTGTGTAATAGGGTTACCAATATATACAAACAAGCAGGATGGGACTCTGCAGCAGTAATTCTGAGTCACTAATGAACTCTTCTGAGATGCAGTGCGAAACGTGACTAGCAGAAATAGCTCATCACAAAGATGAGGTGCATCTTGTTAAAGAAGTGTAATGTATGCATAAGTTTCAAATAAGCAGTCTTTACTGACTACGCATGGAGTTCTGGAAACATTGCAAGAAGAAGGCAAGAAAGGACATCAAATTAGTCATGAATTTTGGGACATTGTTATTTCTCCATTAGTTATTTCCACCTGTTGGAAAACTGCCTACCTCTGTTCTTAGCTAGTCACCACCTGTTAAAGGAGGTCTGGAGCCTTCTTTTACAGAAAAAGCTGAAGAAAGAAGTTGTTTTTCCAGATGTTCCAGCCACCCCCCCAGTTTCTGATTTCTTTAAGAGATGTTTTTCTCTAAATTTCTCTAAATTTCCTCACAATTTTCCAGGAAACCAAGAAGTTGTACGCTAACTTTTTTTAAAAAAGGCTTTCAGTTAAATCAAAAACGGTTAATATTTAGTCTGATCATCAGACAGAAAGTGACAAAAGTTTAAAAAACACTAAAGAAAACAAATTTGGGTACAGTCTTCCATTAATGCAGCCACCTTTATACCAGTAGGATTACAAATACATCACTAAGGACAAAAGTAGTTCCAAAATGTATTTGTGACAGACAAAATTGAAACTTTTCCTCTGAACCTTCCAGCCCCTAGTATTTTCATAAAATCATTGTTCAATGGCATGATGCAACTCTGAAGCACTTCTGGTTTTATCCACCTCTTATGCATGTGTAATGATACTGTTTTACGTTTACTGATATTGAAGTTCATCTTCCATTTTATTGCCTAGTCAGGCTGCTTTCTGAAGACTTTCTTTAACTCTTCATAGTCCACAGAAATATCTGTAAGCTTTTCACACTCTTAGTAACCCCCAATCCCTTACAACTGTGTTGAACAGAACATGAGCCAGCATGAGATAGGCCACTTACGTCACTAAATGTTCTTAGTAACACTCAGTCTTTGCAAAAATTAACTTTTCCTTCTTACTGTTTTCCCTCCCTTCCCCTCAGCTTTCCCCAGTTACTAATCCCTCAAAGGACTTTCCCTCTTACCCAATGTGTGCAGTTTCTTTAGAAGCGTTCAGTGAGGAAGCTTTTTGAAAATCAAAGTGTACTATATTGACTGGCTCATTAGAGGTGAATGCTGTGAAATGAACCAAGAAAGGGAAATATAAAGAGTACCGTAAGCATGTAAAATGAATCATCATTAAGCAAGAAACAAAGGCCACAAAGGATTATGCAGGGGGGGGAAAAAAGTCAACCAATAGTAAAAGGCCTGTCGAACTCCAGCATCAATGTGGCTTTATGCCTATATGCACTGTGTCTAGTTAAATTATGATCAGAACTGAAGAGCTGTCAAAACATACCCTTCCAGCATCAGATAGATACAGAAAATTGTCTTAGTCATGGGATTTGGGGTGGGAGTGGGCGGGGAGTTATTGCCATTGCAGATGCCCCAGTGCCTGGTGCCTCCCCGTGCCTCGAGGCCAGTCAGGCATGCTTAGCAGAGCTACGCCTCTGCTAATGCTTCAGCCCTTGCCTGGCCTGTATGGATCTTGAAGTCATAGCTGAGGAGTTTTATTACATTTACGAGTCCATCCAAGTCAGTCAGCTCTTGGGAATCCCAAGGCCTTTCCTCAGAGCCATAAAGAGAACTGGCCAAGCTAAGCAACATATTACGGTTGTTTGCTGTTTGTTATATTATGATGGTTAAAGAACCCTAAAAAGACTTGTCATACTCCAGTACTGTAAAAGCAATATAGCAGAAAATAGTGCCCCTCTTAACACACTTAGATTTTAATTTAAAAACAAAGCACGCAAGGGTAAGGTAGTTAGCTGCCTTTTTCCAACTTTCTGATAGAAGAACTGAGAAAGTAAGGTGGCTTCTCAGTCTTGTAGAAAACTTGGATTATAAACAAGTTTCTCCCTACATACAGAGCCATTCTTCCTTTTCAAAGAGTGCACTT
This sequence comes from Gavia stellata, assembly GCF_030936135.1. Taxonomy (NCBI): domain Eukaryota; kingdom Metazoa; phylum Chordata; class Aves; order Gaviiformes; family Gaviidae; genus Gavia; species Gavia stellata. The sequence continues at coordinate 41,789,542 of NC_082637.1, forward strand.
TGTGTACGTAGCACGCACGTCTCTCCTTTCAGAGTCTGTTCAGTCCTCATTTGGGTTTAATTCCTAGTCACCTCAGTAGGAATAGTGCCTGGATTACAAAGACAACACTGATTTTAGGACTTTCCTTTTGCTCGGTGAACTAAGTGAAATAAGTTTCATTTTCAGTTCAAAGAAGCTAGTATTTGAGACTTAAAACAAAATATGCTTTTATTGTGCAACTCAGTGAAAAGGACATTTCCAGCATACTGTGATATGTTATTGATCAGTCAAGATGCTGTGGTATATAACCTACTAACTTAAATAGAATGCATTTTTCTAGTAATTAAAGTTTTTAGAGAAAAAAACCACAACTTTTTCTTACTGAACTAATTGAAACTAAAATTGAGCTTCTGTGCTGCTATGCTGAATCACTACAAAACCCAGGACACACATTTTTCCATGCCTGCTATAAAAATCCTTCCATACGTGGATCCAGCAGGCTGACATAAGTAGAAATTCCTAAATTCTCTCCAAATTTCTTGGGTTTTATTTGTCTCCCTTAGAGTACTGTTACAGACATGGATTATAGTATGTTTCTCTCCCTGTATTACTTGTTTGATCTTTCAGTTACGCTCAACAGCTAGAGTATGGCAAAACTGAAGCTCAGCAGAAATTTTGGAAAAATTAAAATACTTATTATTTTTAATAAAGGCTTTGGGCATTGAAAAGGAAGCAATAGTCGTCGGCATTTATCATTTAATGCAGCAGAATGCACAACCCAAAATATAAGCCTACTTAGTAGACTTGTGCATAAACAAATAAAAGTGCTACATAAAAGCAAAAAGTGTTCTCAGAAAGAAAACTGCTTTCTCACAGCAAACTTATATCTATATAATAAATATATATTTATTATACAAATATACTATATACTATAATTTATAATATTTAATAATATATATAATATAATCATATTATATATCTCATATATGCTATATATTATATGTGTATTTTTACATATATATATTTATTTCAACCCCATTCATGCACTCTGTGTTCCAGAATAAATTATAATTTTTACTTCCTAGAACTCAAATGTTGGAAGCACTATCACTGCCAGTTTTAGATATTCTTTATGGACTTCACTAATAACGGATGCCTGTTCTTTTGTACTGCTTAGAATATTCAGAAAAAATAAATACTTCATTATAAAGGACTTCACTCTGCCAGTACCAAGTCCCCTTCATTTTCAGAATACCACCTACCTCCCTGAGATTACTAAAGGTTAACCAAACCAGAAAAAGTGCGCATTCAAGAATTAGCATCGCCGTAGAATTAGTGTCTCCTTACCATTCATGTATATGAAAAAAGTCATATAGCTGTCAAGCTTGATAGATATGTAGCCAGAACTTACCACTTTAAACCACGGTCTTGGAAAGACATTCCAGTGAGTCTTATCAGAAAGACCAGCATTCACATTACCTGCTCTGTACTTGTGTAGCAGACAACACATACATCAGACTGTCAACATGGGCTACACATTTCTTTTTCCTTCATTCATAGTGACGTGAATAACAACATTAGCTTATAGCATGAGACTGCTTCCTTCTGTCTCTCATAGTTCTTTGTTTCTGCAGTGTCAGAAAGATTAAGTTTTGCTTTAATAATTTTCTGCAGGTTTCAGAATAATGATAAAAGTTACAAATCTCAGGCAACTAATTAGTAAGTGTATATTATTTTATGTCATTGGATTTGTTGTTACAAATTTTGACTTGGTTTTAGTAGATATTTTGCAATTATCCTTCCAGAAAGATGTTATTCTTTCTTTGAGAACAAATTGAATTGCTGGGGAAAAAAAGATTACCAATAACCATTAATAGTTAGTTCGCCGGTTTGTTTCACTGTAATTTTTTCCAATGTCAAAGTATCAGAGCCCCATTGCAGGCTGTGTCAGGAAATAATTACTCTAAGGAAAGGTGTAAGGAAAAGAGATTCAGCTCTCTCATTGCAAACTACAAGGTGGGAAGCATGCCTGGGGCGAAGCTGGGGACTGTCGTATTTGTAGCATATATGGAGGATTTAGACCATGATGCTTCCAGGATGCTCTAAATTAAACAAGGAACTAGTCTATTCCCTGGTGTACCCCAGAACAGTGAGGCTGCCAGAGGAGGCTTAATTTGAACAACAGCTACTGCTTTTTGAGAAGCAAAGCACGCATCTCTCTCTTTTTCCACCACTACTCTGAACACACTAAGTTTGTTGTAAATTCTTTCTCTTCACCTAGACCGCTCAGTTTCATGCATTGGATCACATGGCACATGCATACTCATTGTCCATGGTGAGCTACCCTGAGCGATTTTTCAAGTCTTGTCCCTGTGTTGAGTGTCATGTGCCCACGGGGAATGTAAACAGAGTATAACAGCGCTTTTAATTCAAGCTTGCAGCCACCTCAGGGTGCAAAGGCAACTGCTGGGGTTAGCCCAGCTCCTCACCTATTGACAGAATGCCCTCAGCCTGTGCAGCATGAGTACTGCTTCACAGCATGGCTGCTGTCACATTCATTAACCTATATTTAGAGGGGTTTTCTTGAGAATAAATGCTTCCTTTCAGCTCTGCAGAGGAAGATGCCAGGGGACATTATTCCCTCATCTCAATGCAGAAAGAGGATGAGAAGACATTAAAGTCAAAGCTTTCCCAACCTTTTAACTTGCCTGTAAAATATAAGAGATTGAGAAGAACAAAGGAATGGGAACTGCAAGAGTGAGAAATTGAAAATCTGCTGAGTGTTGTGGAAAAGCAATTCTCAAGGAAATAGCCTCAAAGCATAGAATTTTCTTGCCTTCCTGAAGATTTTGCTTATCCTTTAATCAGGAAAAGAATCTGACAGTGTGGTTGGAAAAGTTTATTATTAAAAAAAAAAAGTATTTCAGCTGTTGAACTGTGCATGCTGTGAACAGTTCAACTGAAAATAATTGTATTCTCATTTTCACATATATAAAATTTATTAATAATGAGATTCACCTTGCAGCTGAACAGCAGACACAGAACCAAAGCGTAGCCTTCTAATCTGCCCTGCAGCAGCATTACTAAGTCAGCATGTGGAGCCTTGGGTGCTGCAGCTCATTAGAACTGCAGATCAAGCAGAAAGAAAGAAAGTTTTGAGCTGTGGCTCTTGGGGACAAACCACAAGCTGTCAGCAGAATTGCACACACAGTGGCTTGTAAACATACAGAACAGGCAACTCAAGCCATTCCTCTTCTATCACATCTTGCTGGCCTGTGCCTTCTATATATTGAGAGATGGGGCAGGTATCAGTTTAAAAAATCTGTAACTGTTTTAGTTTGATTTTATTTGATTCTTAGGCATGTGAGAAAGAACCTTTTTCTCTCTGACTGTGGCATGGGACGCATGTTTCTCTGTCTGTAGAAGCTAGTTAATGAACGTGTTCCAGCTGCATATTGATATTTGTTAAGCTATGTGTGCCTGTAGAATAAATGCTTTATGAACGTGGCACCAAAAGAACCAGTATAAAAGAAACTTGAGCCAAAGCCATCACCTGCTCTCACAGTGAAGTGCACTGCCTTGCTGTTGGCCAGCTGCCCTCCTGGTCTTCTCAGACCTATTTCCTCCCTTTTGCAGGCTGAACAGCTTACAGAGTACCCTCCATGTGACAGTTTATAGCAGCAAAAGAAGTCTGTGGGCTTCCGCCTGCCATCCAAGAGTTTACCAAAGTGCTGCAAGCATTCACAAGTGAAAATAATAGAGAGAGAGATCTCTGGCCAAAGAATTGCTAGCATATATTATTTATAAAGAACTATGTCTCAATTAGAGAGCTCTTTAGAATAACAAAAAGGGAGAGAAGCTTAGGAAGAAATTAATAAGTTAATATACTTCTGTCTGCAAGCATTTTTGTCAAAACATTAGTGTACACTTTTGTGCATTAAAAAGCACAATATATTGTTAGATTTGCAAAATGAACAATGCCAGAGCTGTGAAGAAAATTCCTTGCAGATGAAGTATAGCTCAGCTGAGTTCTGTTACAAGTCACCTCAGCATTTCTTCAGCTAGGGCTTCATTTTACAAATTTTCAGTTTTGTATTTCCAAAAAGACAAGACATACGTAAACAATCAGCAAACAGTATTTCTACAAAATGTCTTTGATCAGCCAGGATCCCTCGACACACCAGCAGTTCTTTTGCCACGTCAGTGCTGTCTTACTTATGCCACTGGAGACCCACCAAAGTAGCCAAATGTGGCCCAGTGCTATTATTTGGTCTGTCTGGGAGGCTATGAGTGGGATAACTCTGCAACAATTTACTCTGTCTGCAGAAGAGTTTCTCTGATGAAAACAAGTCAAAGGGAGTGTAGCAAACTCCCCATTGAAGGGAAACTTTCTAAAGCTGTTGTGAATACAAGCAACTGCCTTTGCACTAGGCTACGAATGGGCCAATAGTTTTTTCCAAGGAATTTGAAAACGTGGTGTAATATCATGTGTACACCTCTCCAAGACTGGAGGTCACCTGTATTGATGTGTCTTCCGAGGACCTCCTGTGCTGGTGGCTCTGAATGAGCTAGAACAGGAGGCATGGTGTTGGGTGGGTTCTGTGAAGGAAGGATCAAAGATTTCAATCAGATGAGGTGAGGATTTACAGCTACACTATTGAAAGACAGCAGCAGACAGAGTGTACAGTGTGTGTGTGTAGTCACACAGACCTTTGGAGGACTGACAGTTAGCTGGACTTAACACTGAAGTAGTGGCCATTGATGCTATTGAAACAGATTACCATGGAAAACCCTTTAAGCGATGTCTGTATCTAAAAGGTTAGTGTTTACAAAAGGTGGCCACATTGGTTTAAGTGCTAAGGTTATTTTCTACTTTACACGTAGAAGACAGCAGTGCTTGAGTGCAATACTTCAAAAAATTTTTATTTTTTATTTTTCTTTTGTATCATCTAGTGAACTGGGATCTTATAATTGATTTAGTTGAGAGGGTCTTTTCTGTTTAGTACTTTTTTTTTCTCTGTCTCTAAAATGCAGGTGGTCCGACCATACCAGACGATGTCTAATCCTATGAGTAAGTTGACAGTGCTCAACAGTATGCATTCTCATTTTATTTTGGCTGACAATGGCACTACTGGTAAATATGGAGCAGAGGTGAAACTTCGTAGACAGCTGGAAAAGCACATTTCACTTCAGAAGATAAATACAAGTGAGTAACATTTTGCTTTTATAGTTTTATAATTGCAATTATATCAAAGACACTATGAGTTTAAATAGGCAATAAGGTCTGTATATTTTGGAGAGTAGTTCCACTGTCTAAAGTGGTAAGCATGAGCTAATAAAAGCAAATAATGGTGAACAAAGATAATAAAATTTGGTTTTAGAGTACTGTGGGTAAGGGTACAGCATAAATAGCTGAATTTGTTTCTGATAAGTTTCAAACAGTATTTGCCAAGGCTCCTCAGGTTCAACCCCTCTCTTTAAAACTGTATATAGTTCTGGTCCCCTTCATTTTGTAAAGAATACAGTGGAATTAGTAAAGGTAGAGAAAAGGGTAACAAAAAGTAAGGGAGAGCTTTTTATAATAAAGACTTTGTGGGCTGGAAAAGAGATGATGGAGATGTATAGAGGTATATAAAATCCTGCATGGTTGCAGGAGAGATGGCTGGACAACTCAAGCAATCGCAGAGCCATAGATATTTAGAGGCAGAGAGAGTATCCCATAGAAGTGTTAGTGTATGTTTGCATAATACGTTTATTAGTTTTTCCTAGGCAGCTGTCATCAGCCACAAACAGAAGCAGAATATGACGTTAGATGGTCCTTTCACCTCATGTTTTACAACCATGATGATACATTCCACATCATGATCAGACTGAAGCCCCAGTTTTTCTCTCAAAGTTATTTTTTTTCTTTTCTAATCATGTACCACTTTCCTACATAAAATGAAAAGTAAATAGTCACCTAAGTAAGCACTTCTGCTTGGATAAAAGATGGTATCTCAATATTAGTATTATTATTTCTGTAGTGTGCCGATGCTTAATTTAGATGGGGAGTTAATTTCTTTCTTTCTAGATATTTTGGATTTTTTTTTTTTTTTTTTTTTTTTACAATCATTCAGTTTTTAGAAACTTAGTGCTATCAAAAGAAAAAAGGATCAGCTCTAGAAATTAAACCTAGGCCATACATAGGGAAGAAATCTTCCTTTGGACATTAGCCGGACAGGAATTTTTTTAGCCTCACAAACCAACCTCAGTGTTGTACCTGCATAAGCTACCTTTAGGAATGAAAACAGAACTCATTTTTCAAATGGGATCATATGCATAGCCTTTCCGCTGATAACTCTCCATAAACATGCAATTTTGAGGCCAGGAACAGTGACTATTTTTGTAATATAGGCACTTGAAACTAGAATGAGACTAGGAAATACATTTAGACTCTTGGACATCAGATGATAATGATGTCCAATGGGGTGAACATAAACTAGAGTGTTGGTCGTGTTTGATAAAGCTTTCTGCATGATGAGTATTTTCTGTGCTTAAGTTAAAATGGTGTGCTACTTACACCTTTCAACACCACTGCATGAACGACACACACTACAGGCTTGTTGTTTTTACGATATCAGAGTATATATTGCTTTTTCTCAGAGAGCAGTGTGTAGGTATGCACAAATGTGTGTGCATCCTAAGCGGTGTGTGCATGCCTATGTTTTTCCTTAGCAGATGGAGATAGTATGATCTAATCCTAGGTTGACCACCAACAAAAAATCACATTTGAAAATGGCATGTATGATGTAATCAAACTGTAGAAAATTATGCCACAAATAATAATTATTTTGAGGACATTTATAAGAAAAATGTGAGCTTTTGCAATTTACAGCACAACATTGTGCTTGGGGAAATCTTTGTGTTAAAAAATAAATCTCTTTGAAGAGATCTAACTTAATTCAGGTTTGGACAAGAGGTTTATCTGTTGAAAAGTGATTGATGGATGAACCTCCAAAGTTTCATGGTTCAAGTCAAATGGTTGCCTGACCTCTTCAAACACCTACAAAAAATTAAGGATTTCTCGTCTCTGGTTTCTCTCTGCAGCACTCCCCGCCCCCACCACCCACCCCCCAGGAGTACGTATCTTCCTTTTCTCTTCCTTTTTCTCTGTGACAGAGTCTCTCTATCATTTAACCTCTCCATCCCAAATCTATCTCTCTTATAAACACAAAAACACTTGGGTCTCACAACACTTCTTCAAAATAGAAATATGAAAGAACTGTTAAGATGGAAGGTTGCTGGTAAGATTTGTAGAACATTCGGAATCTTTCTGCCATGTTTTGTTTTCCTGTGTTTTAAAAGAAGGTGACTGAGTCCTGCCCAGCCCTTAGTTAATAGAAAGGTGACCATATGGATGAGAGAAGGACCACCTGCCCTGTTGGGTCAGCCAAACAGATGGCCACTTTCTGATGCCTTTCCTTACCCTCATTCCTAGCAGAGCAATAGTGATCCTCGGCTCTATGTATGTGGGGGCGCCGCTGCAAAGGCATCCTTGTCAAAACAGGAGTGTGTGCAGCCACGCATGTACGTCCTTACTTACCATTTTCCAGTAGTAAGCATGTGGAGTGGGGAAAAACACTGGCAGCATCAGACTTTTGTTTGCTGGAGAGTCAGGAAAACGTACAATTTTTAGTTAATCACCAAACAAAAGAGCAGAGGGCTAAAAAACAGAATAGATTTAGGAACTAATAAACAGTTGGTAACTTCTTATTTTACAGCCTGTCCCTGGACAATAGTGCTGAAAGCAGATTTTATTCTTATTTTTAAGCCTGCTTGACTTTTACATGCTAGGCTTGTCATTTCTTCTTATTTATTCTCCTTTGCTTCAACTGTATCTTTCTGCAGTGCGATGATAGCTCTCCTGCATGTTTGGGGTCACACACTGTTCACAAAGGGAAACTTCAAGCTTGTACTCACCTATTAAAGACACAGAAAACGGTATTCCCTTCAAAAAGATTAGGACAGTGGCAGTCTCTTTTATAAAATATAAGATTAAATCAGGTCGTTAAGTATGCCAGATAATTCTGAAAGACTCAGTTGTTTTTGTTCCTAATATAGCATCACTGTCAGTCATTCAGCAGTATCTAATTTCCTGAATGAGTTTACTATTAAATAATAATAATAAAAAGCTTACCTTATGCCCCCTATGAACACTAAAGAAAAGATTTCATTGAATACTCTGATTCCACTCTATCTTTTTAGCTTTTACCACTTCCATAGCTCTTATTTTGTCCGCAGCAAATATTCAGGAATTGAAAAATGCTTTCCAGGCAAGCAGAGGATACAGTTGCATTTGTGGGTCAGTCTGAGTCTGCACGTTCAGGACAGAGTCACTCAGTTGTGCATTTAGCTAGAGGTCAATTTGATGTTCCACTGCTCAGGGCAGGTCTTTCTTATTTTCACAAGTGAAGACTATTTTAACACAGCCCAGCAACCACCTCTTGCAGTGAGCCACAAGTTGTCTCAAACTCATGAAGTTTCGAAAAGTGCATCATTTTGTAGTAAGAAATGTTGAAAGTAACATGAACTTTTCTCAAACTGTTTCAAGATCAAAAGGAAATATTGATCAGAAATGTTTCTGATTTCCATTTCACACAAACATTTGAGTCCTGGACTTTTTGCAGGAATTTAAAGGCAGGGAGATCACCTTAAGGTATGCTCTGGAAGGAAGGAAAAATATCTTTGCGGCCATCTCTGCAATATGGTTTATTTGTACAGCATTGCATGGATAATTTGACCACTCGTAAAAATTTTTACATTGAAATGTGGAGTTAAAACAATTTTAGTTCATCCTATTCCAAAAATATTACATTAACGAGCGGGAAGTTTTCATGACAAATGTACAGAGATTTTAAATGAAATAAAATGTCCCAGCTCAAAATGTATGATTTTTCAGAGATACAGTAAGTGGACTGCAGCTGTGTTTCCAGCTATGATGCTATGCTTATACTGTTTCTTGGCATGCTGGAATCTACAGCATGTCAGGCTGATGTAATTCGCTGCTGCCAGTTTACTGACTTCTGATTCACTGCTTCTGTAAGTGCTCAAAATACTAAACTCTGTCTCACTGCCTTGAACACAAGAGAGTTCACAGCTATTCATCAAATGATAGGTTTCATACAGGCTGGAACAGACCTCTGAAGATACCCAGTCAGAGTCTCCTCTCAAAGTGGACTATTGTCAATGCTAGATAAGCTTGTGCATAGCTTTGTTTAGCGAACTCTGAAAACCTCCAATACTGGATATTCAACCATCTACATGGGCTCCAGCAAAATGTTTGGAAACTCTTGCCACCCCACCATCAGTGTCTGATCTGAAGCCCCCAAACCGCTATTTGTGGCTGTTTTCCCTTTATAGTGCCTGGCCCTAGCAAGAAAAGTAGGCTGTAACACCTTTTTAACACCCCTGCAGATAGTTGCAGGCAGGTATTAGATTACTCCTTAGACTTCTTTTCAAAAGGTTAAACAAGCCTTCCTGTCTCAAACTCTCCTCTTCAGACATATGCTCTAGGCTACTATATATCTTAGCAACTTTTCTCTGGATGCTCTCCAGTTTCTCCTCATCCTTCTTGAAATGGACAACCCAAACCTGAATCCAGTACTTCAGATGCAGCCCCACTAGTGATGAACAGAGTGGGGGTGGGATAAAAAACTCACACTTGACACAATTCTGTAACGTAGCACAAGTGCGTGGTTTGCCTTATGTGCACTGAGAGCATGCTGTTGGATCACATCCAGATTGGCATCCACTGCAACCCTAGGTCCATGACATAAGGATCTGGTTATCTGATTAGAACAAAAGCTACAAGTTTTGCTCTGAGGAGTTGAGTAATTTAGCTTGTTGAAATCCTTTCCCAAGAATGAACACAGAAAAAATGCAATTTATGCAGGATTTTTCAAGTTTGGACTTCATTTTCCCAAAAATCACACAAGTCCTTGTTGTCTTGAGCCCTGAAATAACTTTCAGTTTAAAAAAAATGTGTTCTAATTGACTATTTCTAAAATGATAACTAAAAGTCATTAGGCATTCCTCCTCAATAGGTAGTCTACCATGACATTGTAGACCTAGCATTTAATTATTCTTTTTCTAAAATTCTTGTGCATCCCTCAAGCTCTTCTCATCTACAGTATTCCTTGATTAAAGTCATTCTAAAGTCTTATGTTTAAACACTCAATTTTATTCAGAAGGAATAGGGATCAACATATCCTCTAAAATGTTCTGTTCTTTTCTAGAATCCCATACACAACACTTTTCCTCCTCCCCCTGATGCCTGGGAAGTCTTCTGCACATTGTAGATTTTTCATCCCCTTTGCAGCTGTTTTTTTCCCAAATATTGTATACTTACACCTTCTTTCCAATGGGTCACAATGGTGTGAAGAAATGTTTCAAAAGAAATGGTTTAAAATAAAAGAGGTAGAACAATTTTCACCAGAAAACTGGTTTTAGTTGGATTAGAAATCAATTAATATCTTATGATCCCGCAAGATGTGAAAGTGCAGCTAGTCTTTTTTTTCCCATCCTGAGAAAATACTAGCGGCCAGTACAGAAAGAGAACTTCATGTATCACCAAACAGATGATGTAATCTATAAACAGAGAAAGAAAAGAAATGAAGCATCTAATTACTAGATATGACCTGTTGCAAATTCTCCAATTATGACATTCCTAGACACTAACAAAGCATTTCTGTGAAGTGTGCTAGAATAGCCTGGTCGTTTGCTTACATGTTCATCGTTATCACTTCTGCAGAACATTGCTGAGTAACACAATAGGTACATCAGTCTTGCCTCCAACCAGAAACACAAAAGAAATCTGGCTACAGAATGTGCATTGGAAGTTACAAGTCATAAAACATTCATTCCTGCCGCTCCACAGATGGTTAAATTAGAATAATTGCCAATGTAGCAATGCTTTCTCATTAAGAAGTGTGGTCTAGAATGACTTCATATTACATAAAAAGACCCTTTACCAGTACTTACAGAATCTTCAAAAACCCTACCTAAAGTTTCTCCCTTTTGTCTCTTCACTCGTGTTTGCATTTTTATAATATGCAGTTCATTCATCCTGTTTGCATTAAGGTCTTCAATTCATGTGTTATAGTTGTTGCCATTAACTGAACTGTTACTACTAACTGAAATATTCTCAAATCCTTAAAGAGTTTACAGCATGATTGCCAAGCACTTCCATCACAAATGCCTACTTTCCTTCATATGAATGATCTTACTGGAGCAGTGGAGAAAGGCAAGGACACAAATTGTTTATATACATAAGATAATTGCACGTAGCCCATATAAAAGTTTTTAATTTTAATTGAAAAGGTTGTAATTAATTAGGAATGTTGTAAGTTTTTTCTTTAGAAGAACATATATAATTATCTTTCAGCAGAATCAGAATCTGGATGCAACACATAGCATAGCATACCGCAGCATAGCATGCACTTACAGCACGTTCTTGTGTATGCATAACTATTTTGGAAAAAATACAGTCATTTACTTTGTCTTCCATGTATCAGCACACACGTATCAGTAATAAAATTTGTGTTTGGCATATGTTAGAAAGGAGTAATGTGCTTTCAGTAGCAGTTAGAAGGGCAGAATAAGCTTTTGTGTTGTATTTCCAAACCTGATAAATGGCCTTTAAAACATACTCATCATGTGCTAATGACATTTTTCTTTTAGATGTAGACAGCTTTCTTTTATTGAAAGCTTCATCTACCAAAATATTTAAATCTTGGTCAGAATATTGCCAGAATTTCTGTTCTTTGTAACTATCTGACTGAGATTTTACATCCTTAAAATTTGCTTTGGAAATAGGTGAAGTCCCACCAGTGAGGCAGTGTTATTCAAATTGGGGTTAACAGCTACCATCATAGATTAAAATGTAAAAAGATCTAATGTTTGCTCTAATGATTTAAAAGAGGCTCATTTACTTGTCAGCTCAGACTACTTAGATTTCTGACATTTTATGGTATGAAACATAACCTCAGAGAACAAAAGAGTAGTGATGAGGCAACAGGACTTCACTATCATGAGGAATGAAGATAACAAGGATATGTCCTCTAGACAGCAGGAGTCCAGCCTTTGCTGATCAGGCAGGAAGACATTTTTCACTATGAAAACTCTTTATTCTTCATAAAACTAGGTACCACCTTCTTCTTCAGGAACAGTTATGCAGAAAAAACAAAGCCCTTTTTGAGATTTTTAACAATTCTTTTCCCAGAAGACCCAAAAATAAGGTAAAAATGAGGATATGTAACCGAAGGCATGTTTGAAACCAGAACATTAAGCCAAAAGACATAAAGGCAATGCGTGTTTTATTGCAAGTAGACTCCTTCAAAAAATCAGAATGTTTTGAGTAGTTTGGTTTATTTTGTATCTTTTATAAACTCCTTTAACAAACCCACTCTTATAGCTTGTTTGAAGCTTACAGATCCAGAAAATGGACAAAATTATTCCTTCTTCAAAGCCAAATGTGGGCTATAGATCAGAACGGATTCATCTGCATGCGGTTGGCCACCCTTCTTGAATAGGCAGACTGTGTTACAAGTCTTTGAAGAACAAGGGTACACTTATGTTAAAGCTAAATACCCATTTATGTTAAAGTTGCCACAACAGATGTACATAGCGAGCCTCAACACTGCTTTTCATCTCCCACTCTCCTGCTGCAACACTAACACCTTAAGTGTTATCTACATTGTGCTTCATCTTCTCTGCACCATGTGAAAACAATAGAAAAAACCACATATTCTGTACCGCAGTTTTATTAAGGGCTGGTGCCTTGTCCTCTTTCCTAGAAACTGTAGAGATCTTACTGTTTTGGCTTTTATTTCCATAAAAAAAGGGGAAAAAATTGCAAAGAAACCTCTGTGTATTTTGCCCAAGAATCACTCTGCACTGCTCAGTCAGTTCCATGCACTGAAGCACGTTGGTATTTCTTAGAAAGATTAGCACACCAAATCCTTAGGTTGTGTAGGTCCACCTTGTGATATTCTTACTCTTCTTTTGATTAGTACATTTCTGGAAGAGTTGTCTCCTAGACCACGTGGGGCTTCATGTGGAATATTACTATTCATTATCAATCTGCAATTCTTCTTTTAAACATGCTGTTTGGTGCTGAAGGTTTGCTCTACCTCTGCGGTATGCTGTTTGAAAACAGACAGACCACAGGCATTGGTACCTGTGTCCATGTATTTAATCTTTCTTCTGCATAGACTTGGTGAATGTAGTTGAGTTTTGGTAGGCCTATGAGAAAAAGTTACCTCTGAGTAAGGAACTGATGGATAAAGTTGGCTGATTTGATTGGGTAGAGAAGGCAATTTGGACAGGGTAATATGTCGACAATATCTGTTCATGTGACCCGTGGACTTCCCTTTGTCATCCTATGCCTGAGAATATATGAAGGGGGCTGGGAAGGCAAAGGGACGTTCAACTGTCATCACTGGCATCTTCTCTGACCATTGCACCATCATCAAATGCATTGGAATTTTCATTTGTTTCAGATTTTTCCTTCATATTCTGTGCAACCCGAGATGCATTTTCATAACTACATAGCTGGCCAAGTGTAGGTACAGACGTCTTTCTAGGAGAGGAAGCCTGCTGCAAGTTTGACTTCTGCGGTATCTGAGTAAAACTCAGAACTGAAGCTTGACTCATTTCAGATTTTGTTAGAGATCAGAAACTCGGACCTTTTTAATCAAAAGCATCATGATGTTAGTGGATCAGGCACTGGAGCCAAAATATCATCTCAGAAAGGGCAGAGAAAGCACATGCAGGTTAAAAATTGTTCTTGAAGCACAGATAAATATGCAATTGATTGATTGCAAATGGATCCATAAATACCTGTCATGGACTTGACTTTCAACAGATGAGTGTATTGAAAACATATGTATTTTCATATGATTGATATACAAGCAAAAGAACACTGGTCATTTCAGCTCTATGATGTTTGGACATTTTAGATTTATTGACTTCACTATAAAAATCAGAACAAAGCCTTAAAACTGTGAAACAAAGTTTATTTTCAGGTGACTCCTGTCATGGATTAATCGCAACCAGCAACTAAGCACCACACAGCCACTCACCTACTCCGCCTCCCGGTGGGATGGGGGAAAGAATTGGAAGGGTAAAAGTGGGAAAACTTGTGGGTTGAGATAAAGGCAGTTTAATAGGTAAAGCAAAAGCCGCACACGCAAGCAAAGAAAAATAAGGAATTCATCCACTGTTTCCCGTCAGCAGGAAGGCGTTCAGCCATCTCCAGGAAAGCAGGGTTCCATCATGCCTAATGGTTACTTGGGAAGACAAACGCCATAACTCCAAATGTCCCCCCCTTCCTTCTTCCACCAGCTTTATATGCTGAGCATGATGTCATATGTGGGACATGATTAAGTGATGGTGGTTGTGGTGGGTTGATGGCTGGACTTGATGATCTTACAGGTCTTTTCCAACCTTAGTGATTCGGTGATTCTGTGATATGGCATGGAATATCCCTTCAGTCAGTTGGGGTCAGCTATCCTGGCTGTGTCCCCTCCCAACTTCTTGTGCACCCCCAGCCTACTTGCTGGTCGGCCTTGACTCTGTGTAAGCACTGCTCAGCACTAACTAAAACATCCCTTTATTATCAACACTGTTCCCATCCTAAATCCAAAACACAGTACTATATCAGCTACTAGGAAGAAAATTAACTCCCAGCCAAACCCAGGACAAGCCATTTTAGCAAAATTTCTGCTGTTCTGTATCTCACCTGTTGTAGTTTTCTAGAACAGGTGAAAAAGGAGGGATAATTTTCTGAGATTATATAGTGTCCAAAATGTTGACAAATATGCAAAATATGACAAGGAAAAGCTCCTCAATATGAAATTCAAGACAGTGTAAATGTTGGTTATATTACTGTCATAACTTTCTAAAGTGCTGGCTACAATATGTGCTAGTGCTCACATCCAAAGGGAACCAGAGAAACTACCAAGGAAGATTAGACAGAAAGAGAGAATTACTGAAACTGTAGTTGGTCCTGCGTCTACAGCAGATGAGCTCCAAGAAGAGTGAAACCAGTTAGGTTCTGTAGTACTGGCCTAATAAACAGTTGACTGCTAGGACAAATTGGGTAAGTTCTGACTGAAATCCATGAACGTTCTTGTGTGCATGTCTTTGAACTTGAAGTGCCAGCTTTGAACAATATATTGCCATCCCGTAGAAAGTAACCAAGGGGATTGTTACTGGCTTGTGAGGCTCACAAATCACAGGGTTTAGTCTTACATAGATTCTTCCCCTGTCTTGCCTGCTTTGAAGACTCTCTAAACTTTGTCCTTTTGCAAAGACAGGTATGATCATCAGAAGAAAGTATGACAAATTTTTCATCAGTTTTTCTTGTTACCATCCTTGATATCCTTTGGAAAAGTTTTTAGGATCAATCCAATATTAAATGAAGATATGGTCCAGGTGTGAGGTCCACAGATTGGTCTGTCAATGTCACATCTGTTAGGACGGCAGATACATCACTAGGCAGATTTAGACAGATGAAGAAGGAACGCTGAACAAATGAAAATGGGAGTGAAAGTACTGAGATGAGGCAGAAGAGAAAGGATAACAGGCTGGGACAAATGAAATGCAATCGTACTCTTAGTAAAAAGGAGAATTAAAATAGAGGAGATAAAAGAGGATTATGGATTAGACACAAGGAGAGAGAGAAGAAGTGAAAGTGTGATTGGGATACCAAAAAGGAAATTAGAAAGATGAGAATGGAAGTGACCATAACTAGCGGAACAAGGAGAATGAATGCAAACTACAAAGGAAACAATAAAGCTGAACAAAATAAAATGTATAATAGTAATTTTAAAATGTGGTTGGGGAGCCTGAAAAAGAAAAGGGAAATTATAACAAATGAGATTCAATGAGCCTATGGCAGAAAAGAAGTCAAAAAATGAATTGAAAAGCAAAAATTAGTCCAATGGTTGTGAGCTTTCTTTTATTAGTAGTGGTTCTGTGTCATTCTGTCACACATAATCCATTAGTTCTGTGAATTTGAGAAAGACAGCAAATATTCTTAGAATTTGTTGTACTGCCTTACCAGGTCACTTAGATTTTTCTAGGCATAGGGCATCTAATGAGCCTCCAAACATGTGGAAGTTCCACTTAATTTATGAAAACAGAAAACTCCTAATGTTCAGAAGAGGGTAGAATGAGTCTGGATTCCTTTTTTTTTTAAAATCTGTAAGTTTCTCTGTTCTTATTACTGAACAGGCCTTTCAAGGATTAAAAGAAATATCTGTCTCATCTTTGCCATGTCTGGAATAAGTAGTAACTGGTTCTGCTCTGGGGAAGATACTGGACATACGGGGTGAGGAAAAGGGAGAGCTGGCTGTAAGAAGTGCAGCTATGTGAAATTAAGTTTGAGCTGGTTGTGGCATCTGGGGTATGTTCCTGTCTCTCTGTTAATAAGACCCAGCATCCCTCTCCATCATCCTGTGAAGGCAAGCTACATTTCCTTTTTTCCAGTCATGTTCACTTAGTAGTTAATAATGTAATTGTTCTGGTGGTAAGTATGCTGTGGCTCTGATTTGCAGAGCTGGGGGAAGCAGATCTATTGTCTATGCAGGTCATCTTACCTGTTGGCTATTGATATTGACATTTTAGCCAAAATTGTTTCATATGCACCAGGAGGTGTGTCCAAAAGGGCCTGAAGGCTGAAAACAATAGCCTGAAAAAAACCAAGCTGTAATGTTATTTCAGTGTAACCTAATAGGAAGGATCTGGATTATTTCAGGATTTTCTCTGTTATCACTTAGCCTTTCTGAGGCAGTTGGGATCATAGGCAGTACCACACAGATGTCCAGAGGTGAAGCAGACACATTTGTGTGGGCAAACGTTTTAAAGACTGTTGTAAACCCAATACCATTTTAAATTTATTTAAGCAGCACTTACCCTGTGGTTAGCCACACTCTATTAACAACTAAAGAGCAATATCTGTTGACTCTGTATTACTGTAAGGCAAATATTAGTTCAGAAACTAAAAATTACTTTCCTCAAACTTTTAAGCTCATGCTGGGTTGACTTTTGCTTATTAAAATTCCAGAGCATATTGAATTGTTTATCCATTCTGTTTAAGTACCTCTCACTAGGATATCCAAGTACTATGCAAACACTTGGACCAAAATGTTTCTGAAAGCCGCAGGTTTTGTGTGGTGTGTTTCTTTCAGCCTTTGCTGAGGCAATACGCTGCCGCATACTCTGCTAGCCCCATGAAATATAGCAATGACCTGGAAGTTCGTCTTTTAAGACAGTCTTCTTGAGCCAAGGACTTTCTTTGGTTCTTTTTAAGTTCTTAGAACCCCCAAGTTCCAGTTTGAGTTTCAAGACACCGTAAGCCTCAAACTCGGCAAAAAACTCAGAAAGAAATGCTATTTTGCCTTGTTTCAAATACGAATGATTAATGCTTATTAGTCGATTTCCACTCAAAATCGTAGTTCATCTTACATATTTAGGTTAAAAATAAGATCAGATTTGATCAAAATGTAGTTCAAAAATGTCAAAGAGCTTGTAAGCACATGAACATTTTTGTTGAGCTTCACAACACTTTATCGGTCTTCCATTGACAGTTAAATGGGATTTTCCATGAAATGCCACTGATCAACAATCCTTGCATTACGAAGTCCTAAACTGTAACCTCATCTGTTGAATAAATAGCTTCTACTTGGGAAACACGTCATCTGTTTGATCCAGTTAAGGATTTGTTACGCTGGCACTTGCTTTAGGATTAGAGGCCCACATGTGCAGGGTGGTTTTGGTGTTTCTATTCCTAGTTAGTAGAATCACATATATAAATTTGTAATTTCATGAACTTTTTATTCATTTTTCATTTGGATTTAGTAAATATTCATCCACATGGCATTCAAATGCAGCATAGTTTTGATTCAATTGTTACGCATCCAAAACATTTGTAACAATCATAGAAAACCAAACCAAGATGTACTCGTTAGAATTATATGAGGGATATCATGTCTGTAAGGGGAGAGATGATTACCTTCAGTATGCTAAAAGAAAACATACTCCTACTTGTTTTACCATGCTGGCCATTTGCCTTTACATTTATCATTACAGGTGACTAATGCTTAAGCCAGCTATCCGCCACAGACTGGGCCCTTACTTAAGTGATAGATTAGGCTTCAGCCAAGGCTGGTATTGGGTCATACCACAGAGCAACACAAGTACTTGCCAGCTAGCAAGAGCAGCAATTTGTCAGGGAAGAGAGAGGCACCAGCACAGGGCTTGTGAAACAACCCTGGAGGTGAGGTAGGGATAGCAGAGGTAGGGATAGCACAAAGTTCCTGAAGTCACATGTGCAAAGGATCTGTGGTCCAGATTAACGGGCACTTAATTAAAAGAGCAAAGGTCAGAGAGAATTTTTTGTTAAATATCTTTGGGAAAACCTGGTGATTCATTCCTTATAATAAAGGAGCATTTTCCATTAGATGGAACAACATTAAAAAGGAAAAACCCAGCTAACATTTTCTCCATAAAGCAGACTGGGAAGGCAGGAAAATCTAGGAGAAACAGAGGTCCTTATTATGTAAAATTGCATGTGATGGGAAGAATTTAAAATTATCTGGCTTTGCATGCAAATTAATTTTATTTCTGCACATGAAAGGGTATAAAGGCTTCACTTTCAGGAAACCTATGGGGCATTTGTGATAAACAACCCGTGCAAAATGGTCTTGATACATGCCTTTGAGTGCACTGAGCAGCTGCAAACACTTGCAGGCACACTAACACGTACATATCTGTTGATTTATACTTTTGGACTCCTATTTTATGACTGTATTTGTCAGCCACTAAGAGAGCATTGAGTTTACCCCTTACAAAACCCATTGTCCTAAAAGAATTTTGCAGGTAGAAAGGTAGCTGTTGCCCACAAATGGCTGACCTTTTGCAAGACATACACAAGTTAGAGGCCTGAAACAAATCTAAAGCCTGTCACACAAAATTTCTACTGCTAAGAGTCCATTATCTCATGATCTCACATAAGCACATGATAACCTGTGACATGATGACTAGTGGAGAAACCTGCTAATTTCTGTACCCCACTGTCTGCAGTACATCTAGGTTCAGGGAAGTTTAGTAACCTGTGGACCTGGAGGGTGATGCTGTGTAAAACTGTAGAGGCCCCTTTTGATAGTGCAAATATACCTACTTTCATGAAGAACTGATGAGCCATTCCAGCTCAGCATTGCCTTATACATCCCTGTACATGCCTGCGGTAGGTTCAGACTTTCTAGGAAGTGTGAGAATCCTGTTTCCACATTGCACAGATGAGCGGTGTGTGCCTCATTAAGAAAACACTTTGAGATGTCAAGCTGACTGCATACACACTGTGTGTACATTCATGGAGGCTTACTGTCCCCACCCTTTGGGACAGTTTGGACTCACTGAGTATGTCCATGGAGACTCTGTCTTAGGTGCACCATAAGCCTTACGTTCCTCCATTGCATCCAGCTTCTGGAGAACTTGCTCTACAGCTGCACGTTGTGTGGGAGATGTGACACAGATTTCCAGCTGTACGCCACTTGTGCGCCAACCGCTGTGCAGTAACTCCTCCAGTGGGACAGCCATGGGCCCCAACATCTCAAACAAATCCAAATAATTACCAAATTCTCCAGCCAAGATTCCCAGGTAGAAAAAGAAAATTAATGTCAGGGAACCCACATCAACACATCTGACCTGATGAAGGAGCAAAGGTGGCCAGCAGGAAATCAGTTCAGGTGCACCTACCACCACTAAGTGTTAAAATGCAGAAATTAGACACATTACTGTCCGGGACAGTGAACTACAGTCTCTAAGATTTATTTGTGCTGATCTCAGGGGTGAACTTTGTACGCAACATACTGATATGTCCCAATTACTCTTATAAGCACGCTTAAAAACGTGAGTAGTAAATGCATTTTGTAGTAAATGAGGCATATTATTTACTTGTTGGTCTATTAAAAAAATGGGTAACTCATGTTTAGCTCTTCATAAAAAGAATTAGTAATAATTTATAAGATCGTTATACTGAGAGTATATTTATAAATAATCTATACAATATTCATGTTTTTCCAAGAAATGGGAAAATAAAGTAGGGCTTCTGCAAAGCATGGTATATTTTTTAAAATCCCTTTTCATGCAGCACAGACATTATGCAGTTTTTCTTTGCTTCCATTTCCAAATTCATGTATTTCTTCTAGTTTATTGTTTTAACTTATGTATTCATGCACTACTGCTGTGTCAAGGGGAAAAGGGATTATTTTTCTGTATAACAACATGAAGGCCTACAAGTTGCCACTGGTGCACATGAGGACAAACGTTCTGGTATGTACATCCTTCCTGGAATCACAGTTGCCAGAAAGTCTCTCACTGGCTCTGTTGCTAGCCACAAAGGTAATAACACAGTAATGAAGCTTTAGGTTGACTGCATAAATCTTTTGTACAATATTGCAGTCTAATTTACAATATTGCACCAACAATATCCACAATAGCTGACACTGTGAAACACTTAGCAATCTAGTCTACCCTGCAAAAATCTGTTCTTATTGAAATGCTCCAAATACAAGTTATTATTTTAGAAATTAAGATAGTGATGAGCCTCAGAGAACTGATTTTAACTCCCAGGTCTTTAGTACTATTTATTCTTCTTTTTGGATGAATCATTTTATAAAATTAAAATAAAAATACTCTTTTGTCTGTATTCTATTAATTAAGTCATGAGAGACTATCTGCCTCTTTGCATTTATAGCAGGAACGTTAAGACTTCAGTAAGTGAGATGGAGACCTTATTAAATGAGAAATCATAATATGCATGTTTGTGTGAGGTGTTTCACACATACCTGCTCTTAAATACAAGCTGAATATTTCCGTTGAAAATCTGAGAAAAAAATCTCCTCTCTGGCTTATGAATTGTTTTTAATAACACAGAATAAAAATTCGGAGACTATTCTTAAGCAGGAAGACCTTTGGTTTTGGGATCAGACCTTTACCGTCTTGAAACATAAGTGTAGTTAACCAAGTGATAAACCTCACAGTGATAACACAATGGACAGCATTCCCAGCTATTCTCAAGTCCGCAGACATACTGCTGGACAAGAAGGTTTCTCCATCTTCTAAAAGGAAAAGGAAAAAGATTTGCTGAATGAAAGCTCATTGTAGAAATGCTGAAAAAGCAATGAACTGAGTAAATTTAAAAATAAATCCTCCATGTAACTTTCAGATGGCTGGAAAACACCATAAAATTTCAGATTTAAAAATCAGTCACTTGAACTTAAAAGAGGATGGGTCTTCTTCTACAAAGGATACTAAAAAATCTTAGTAACATGTCATTTACTGCCTTCTAAGAAATAGAAAAAATATCTAAATCTGTGAATATTAATTGGTCTTTTTCTATGTTTGGAAAACACCACCAATAATCGAGAGTCTTTCCTCACAATAGCAATAATGCATTGTCCTATACTAAGGGTTATCTGGAATTTCAGAATGGACAACATTTCAGCTGAGTGTATTACTGCTACTCTCTTTCCAATTAATAAAATGTGAAACACACAATTTCTAAGGTTGTATACTTTTAGAGTACTTAGTGAAAACAGCAGTGTTGTTGGAGATAGCCCAGCAAGATGAGAGCTATCCTTAGTTTTGCACAGACTAGGTCAATTCTGTGGTAAATTCCACAAAAAAAAAAAAAAAAAAAAAAAAACAAAGAGAAAACTTCTTGCTTGTTGATTTATTGGGCTGTTCATTTTAATGCTTGGCACAAAGTTCCCACCTTCTGGATGTGTGCTAGAAGACAGCAACCCTGGTACTGTGGTCCAGTTTTTCATCAGCATGGTTTCATCTTGGCATTGCCTCCTTTCTGACGATCTTAAGCAAGAAATTCTTTTTATAATGATGATATCCTTAGCTTTGTAAGGAATCTATTACCTTCAGATTTATCATCTCACCTCCCAGCCTGACATTCTCCTTCTGAATGAAGTGGCTGAAACAAGAGGCTCCCTGGGGACATATCAGGCACTTCCCGCCCCTTCTTTGCAGGCTGTTGTATAATGTGCACACACAAGCTGAAATGGTACTCTTGCAGAGAATTCCTGACTCTTGCATTTCTAAGGAGATACAGAGATCTAGAAGGAAAAATATTTTAATTACCAGTTAAAGAGAAGTCCTACAGCTACCTTTTTCCCAAAGTCAGAAGTTCTGTCTTATTGGCATCACATGCCAACATTTTTTAAATTGGTCTGGTGTTACAGTAAGACAAGGCATGGTCAGTTTTCAATTTCATAGATGAAAAATTGTTAGCAAATGCAGTGTCAATATGTAATCAGGAATAGTCAGTCAATGTCTTCCTACCCACCGAAATTTTTCTACAGACCCTCTGCAATCATTTCCAAATTCCAAAGATTTAGCAGCAAAGATGCATCCAGGAATTTTGGTATCAAACCATGTAAGAGTTTAATTCAAACCTGCTCTGTGTTTTGCCTGAGAGTTATTGAGATGCAGACTTCTTTGGTATAAGTAGCTAAGCCTTTATTCTGAAACAAATATAATGTTACAAATAATTTAAATGTGATTGGGAACATTAAGGAAAACTGAGAATGTGATAATTCCCACTTACCTTCTTTTTCAAATTTTAAGACACTCAAGTAGACATGACTTTTTTTCCCATGTCTATGGACTTCCTTTCACATACTGTGGATACCATCACTGCTCAGAAATTAATCATCATAAATCTGGAAAAGCTCATAACATTAGGATTCAGACAACTGTAGTCTAGAGAGCTTTCTTGAAAACCAGAAGTGGTTATACTCTGAAGAAATATCAACCAAGTATTATTAACTGATTTTAAAATACTATATCTAATTCCAGAAATGTACTTTTAAATTTTCCCTCCAAACTAAAGAAACAGTACATTTTTCCAAGCCAAAATTATTTATGGCGAACAATGAAAAGTACAAAGAAAAATATTCTATTTGCTGAAACTCAGGGAGGATTTCCAGAAGGAAAATGAGATCTAGAAATCAACTTTGTGTTTTAAATCTTTTCTGTTTCACAAGGAAATCTACCAGAATAATTGAAACAGTTGTATTTCAATCTGGAACTTACTTGTATATGATAAATTAAGGTTCACATGAGCTTTTTTTTTAGACTCAGAGCTACAAAGTTTCATTGAAGAGTGGATTTGGAGAGAAGTTGGTTTGTTTTACTAGCCTCAAATTAGAGGATTGTTTTCATGCTGGATGTGTTTCTACAGGATCAGGGAAAAGAAAAAATGCTACCTGATTAACCACAGTGAAACACAACTGGAACAGTTGCAAAGAACTGTTATATGCCATGCAACTGTTGTGACTTTATAAATGCTTTCAAATGGGCAATTCATTGGCTCAAAAAGACAAAAGTAGTTCAGCTGTATAGACTAACCATCATTATTTGTATTATTAGAATTATATAGCTAATCAATATCCAGCGGAATACACCGAGACTGAACAAACTTCCAGTAGACTGAATGAACCTGCTTTAGGAACAGTTTGAGATACATAAGGTGACTGCATCTATGATGATTATTGACCATCATTCCAAACTCAGAAAGTTTTTCCCTTTTAGTTTTACTAGAAGACCGTGAAGACTTCACTCCTCTGATAGCCAGAAATCTTCTGAACTCCATCTAAAACTATTGATGGCCAATGTGCTGTATTATGTGGGGATATTCAGACATATTGCCTTTCACCCTTCAATTTGCTAAGGAAGATGAGCCAAACTCATTTAATCTTGTCTCATAAGATGGGGTCTGGATTCCCCATATATTTCTTTTGGCTTTTTTCTCCATTTGTTCCAATTTGTTATTTTTGAACATGGCTGAGCATAGCTACAGACAGTATTTTGCACGGAATTTCATGAGTGGCTTGCACAATGACACTGATATGCCCATATTTCCTACTGAAAATGCTTTGCTGTTTGTATTCCAGGATCATACCTGCCTTCTTTATGGTCTCGCTGCACCAAAGAGTCAGTTCTCCATTGATCAGCTCTATCGCACCTTTCTCTTTTCTAGTATTTCCTCCTAATGAGTTCCCAGTTCACAGGAGAATTTATTAATCACCAAGTAAATTACTTTGCATCTTGCACTGTGAACTTTCTTAATTTCTATTACTCAATCCTTAATGTCATCCAGACCCAATTTGACTCATTACTGAGAATACTTCTTAATATTATCTTATTAGCAGTTGTCAGTACCAGTTCTATTTCTTGCTTCGAAGTCATTAACAATAATGATAGGATCAGGATAAGTTCTTCAAGAAACTCCATTAGTACTACAGTTCCACATACAACTCCACCCATTAGTTAATTACATACTTTCAAATCTGTGCACTTATATTCAGCTTTGCTAACTATTTCATATATGGCATTAAAGTAAATACTTTACAAAAGACCACCTTTGGTAAATGTTAGGATCAGGCTTTTAAACACATCACTGGGCATTTTTTGTCCATAAAGAAGTAAATGAGCCCTACCAGTGAGTTTCCAGAGGAAAATACTACACCACCAAAGAGGAATGTAAGTTGTGGGTCTCCTAGTCAGAGTTCATGTTAGATCTGCTCTGTGATCAGTCTTTTGAGCAAGTTGGACTGAAACATGAACAGCGAGGGGAAATCCTTATTCAACTACCAAGAACTCATATCTTAAAAAAACTACCAGCAGAACTAAAAATGCTAGAAGTATTGGCTATACAGTGTGGTACAGAGAAAAACTACACAAGAAGAAGCAAGTACTGATAGAAAGTTCAAAAACCTTGGAAACATTACCTTAGCCACACAACTAGAAAATAAATAATAAAATATCTCCTCCCAATTCTGTATTAAAATTTTAACTGAAGACAGTCTCTCACCAGCCACTGTGTGATTATGTTGCGAAGTATCATAAAGAAAAATATTGCGCACCAAGAATTTCATTTTTATTCATCTTCTGATAGCAATTGTCTTACAAAAAATATATTCTTATACTAGACATAACTATAAACAATATTTCTTTTGTCACCCAGCAGCAAAGGAAAACCTGGACAGACTTGTGACATGACGTTCTCTGCTGCATGCTCAGCTGCAACCAGATGTATCGCATTACATGTATTAATAGGGGAATAAAATCATATTATCTATAAGATTCTCAGAAAAAAAAATTTTTTTGTTGCTAATATCAAGAACGCACTTTTAAGGGATGCCATTTTAAGCATGATTAAGTTGCATGTAGGTAAACAATGCAAATTTGCCAAACAAAATTCATCCTTAGCTTAAATCCCTTAAAGTTAATGGAAGTACACATAGGACAGGTTAACCCATCAGACTTGTAATTCACTATTCTTAAGCAAAGTCCTTAATTTTCCTTTCTTATTTAACTCCATTCCCCAAACCTGCTTTTCCACCTAGACCTTTGAAAAGAACTTAACCACCAAAAGAACTTAATGATTAGGTAAAGCAGCAATTCAAGGAAGTCCTTAGTATTAAAAAATTAACCAGTGAGCTTTGTGCAAATCATTCTGTTAATCACCTTGTTATATTCTAACCTTCTTACTCTCTACCATTAGCCTGTATTTTATAAATCTGCTTATAGTTTTCTTAACATAAATAAACACCATGCACTTTACTTAAATTATATAACAAAAGAGCCACAAACTGACAGTAGATGCAGCCATAATGAAGCATCCTGAGTCTCTCCAGGAAACACAATATTTGCTTGTAACGTGGTTCAGGAGGTGCTTACAATATTTTGTTATTTTATATAAGAACTGGGTTTTTTTCTTTTTTAAAAAACAGTTCACTTCATTTTTTGACACTAATTCAAATCCTTAAAAATTGTTGTGACTATCAAAAGTTATTTGATTTGTAAATGTTTCTAGAGGGTCTAACCAGATTTAATGTTTCAGTCTCACAGGCTTACCTTTGTTTCTGTGGACTGAACTCCCTCTATATGGAAACCTGAGGCCGTCACATTAAAACTTGTTGCCTGGCCTCATGGAACTTTTACCAACTCAACTATTAACAGTTTGGGGCAGTCTTTTTATTTTTCAGTGAAGCATCAAAATTTTGTGCAGAATGCATATAGTTTTTCTTAGGAAAATATAACTTAAAAGGAAAAAGTCTTTCTGTTGACAAAAAAATGCTAATAGAAAAAGTTCAACTAGTTCTATCGCCTAAGTCCTTCTAATTGGCCCCACTCTCAACTGGTCAAGAGTTGACAACCATAAAAGCTTTTTCAGTTATGTTAACACCAGCCTGGTGTCAGATTGCCTTTCTCTAAAACCATGAGACTTTCCTGGCAGTCTGTGCTGCAACTTTTGCAAAGGGCTCCTATCTAATTATACCACAAGTATTGAAAATGACGATGTCTCTCCTCTGGTTCAGCACTAGTTCAGCTCTCTCTGGAGCAATGTCCCCAGTGTGGGGTCTGCCAATCAAGGAATATGCTGCAAAATTCAGAGAAAAACTGTGAGACCGTCTGGGATTGTAAAACAACTATTGCATTGACTTGTAACAGAGTATGTTTAGTTTATCAAAGAGAAGGTTAAAGGGCTATCCAGCTGCAACCTTAAAACGCATCCAATACAGCAACAAAAATATCGCAGAGAGGATTTTAAAACAGCAAGCAAAGCTACTGGAAGACCCAATGACTGGAAACTGACACCATGCAAAATCTAGATTACAAGCAAGCTACAAAGTCATGACTCTGAACATGTTAGGAAGAATTGTGGTAGCTTCTCTATGCTTTCAAACCAAGATTCTATCTTTTAAAAAATTCATGGTCTATTTCAACCATAAATATTGTATTTAAAACAGAAGATAATTCTAGAAAACCCTGTTTTATCCAGTGGAACCAATGAGATGACTACACTGGTTCCTTCTGTCCTTAAAATCTATGATTTTCCAAATGCCATTTTCTCTAACATAATGCTGTACAGTCACAATGCAGCAATTTCAGTCTGATTTTTTTTTTTTCTGTCTTCTGTTATGTTTTGTTTGCTTTGCTGGCTTCGTATTTTTTGTTCCCTTTTTTTTTTTTTTGTTTTTTTTTGTTTGTTTCTTTGTTTGTTTCTTTCTTTTACTCCAGGAATTGGTCAAGGGGTTCCAGTGGTGGCCCTCATTGTGGAAGGAGGTCCCAATGTTATCTCCATCGTTCTGGAGTACCTGCGAGACACTCCTCCTGTTCCTGTAGTGATATGTGATGGCAGTGGCCGGGCATCTGACATCCTTGCCTTTGGTCACAAATACTCTGAAGAAGGAGGGTAAGTAATTTCTTAGTGTGTGTTCTTTCTCCATCCACAGGTTCAATTTAGTGGTAAGGTAGAGCCCAGGAAATTATTAGCAATATAGTGCAAAAGCAGTATCTTCCTCACGTGGCTGTTTCCATCATTGATACAGGTGAAATACTGAAGGTATCCAGAACAAAAAAAAAAAAAGGGGGTTAAAACACCACTAATTAAAGTCTACAGAATAAAACAGAAGTAGAAACTGTATCATATAGTTACTTGCCATGACATGTAACACATGGACAAGTACAATCTATGGTATCTTGCAGTTGCAGGTCAAGGGATTCAGACAACGGTCTGGCTTAGATATGCTATGTCATTATACATAGTGGTATGGCTGTCTTCAGGTTTCATTTAGCCCTACATGTTCATATAAGCTAGTTTGTATTTGCCTTGCCCTATTGGGGGTGATTCTGCACACCCGCCTATATTCACACATGACTGCTTGTGCACTGATCTGTGTTTGCACTGTCCCACCTTTCTTTGCAGTCTCAAGGTGAGGAAAGGATACTATTTAGCTTTTATTATAGAAGATTGAAGTGCGGTTTTGATGAATCAGGCTGTAAGCACGCTTTGCAGGTTTCAAAGTGCATATTATTCCTGAATGCGCAAATCTTTAATATTCTTTGTTCTTCCCCTCTACCCCAAAAATATGTAAACAACCATAGAATCACGGAACAGTTGAGATTGGAAGGGACCTCTGGAGGTCATGTGGTCCAACCCCCCTGCTCAACCAGGGCCATCTAGAGCCAGATGCCCAGGACCATGTCCAGATGGCTTTTGAATGTCCCCAAGGATAAAGACTCCACAAGAACTCTGGGCAACCTGTGCCAGTGCTCCATTACGCACACAGTAAACAAAAGTATTTCCTGATGTTCAGAGGGGAACCTCCTGTGTTTCAGCTTGTGCCCATTGCCTCTGGCCCTGTCACAGGACACCACTGAAAAGAGTCTGGCTCCATCTTCTTTAAATTCTCCCTTCAGGTATTTATATACATGGATGAGATCCCCCCTGAGCCTTCTCTGTTCGAGGCTGAACAGTCCCAGCTCTGTCAGCCTCTCCTCATAGGAGAGATGCTCCAGTCTCATCTTCATGGCTCTTTGTTGGGCTTGCTTCAGTATGTCCATGACTCTCTTGTCCTGGGGAGCCCAGAACTGGACCCAGCACTCCAGGTGTGGCCTCACCAGTGCTGAGTAGAGGGGAAGGATCACCTCCCTCCACCTGCTGGCAACACTCCTCCTAATGCAGCCCAGGATGCTGTTGGCTTTTTTTTGCCACAAGGACACGTTGCTGGTTCATGGTCGACTTGGTATCCACCAAGAACCCCAGTTTCTTTTCTGCCAAGCTGCTTTCTAGCTGGGTGGCCCCCAGCATGTACTGGTGCATGGGGTTATTCCTCCCCAGGTGCAGGAGTTTGCATTTCCCCTTGTTGAACTTCTTGGGGTTCCTGTCAGCCCATTTCTCCAGCCTGTCAAGGTCCATCTGCCAAAGGGCAGCACGACCCTCAGCATATCAGCCACTCCTCCCAGTTTTATGTCATCAGCAAACTTGCAGAGGGTACACTTAGCCCCATCTTCCAGACCATTAATGAGGTTGTTGAGCAGGATTGGACACAGGATTGGTCCCTGGAATACACAACTAGTTGCTGGCCTCCAGCTGGACTTCATACCAGTGATCACAATGCTCTGGGCGCAGCTATTCATCTAGTTCTCAGTTCACCTCATTGTCTGCTCCTCCAGCCCATACTTCAACAACTTCTCTATGATGATCTTATGGGAGACAGTGTCAAAGGCCTTACTGAAGGCTATGTAGACAATATCTACTGCTTGCTCCTCATAGAATCACAGAATCACAGAATCACAGAATCACAGAATCACTAAGGTTGGAAAAGACCTCTGAGATCATCAAGTCCAACCTAAAAAAAAAAAAAAAAAAAAAAAACCACAAACCAAAACCACACACAACACACCAAAAACCAACCCACCCAACACCACACAGCACCATGCCCATCAAGCCACATCCCACAATGCCACATCCACACGCTCCTTGAATACCTCCAGGGAGGGTGACTCTACCACCTCCCTGGGCAGCCTGTTCCAATGTTTCACTACTCTCTCAGTAAAGAACTTTTTCCTAATATCCAGCCTGAACCTCCCCTGGCACAACTTGAGGCCATTTCCTCTTGTCCTGTCACTAGTCACTTGGGAGAAGAGACCAGCACCCACCTCTCTGCAACCTCCTTTCAGGTAGTTGTACAGAGCGATAAGGTCTCTCCTCAGCCTCCTCTTCTCCACACTGAACAACCCCAGCTCCCTCAACTGCTCCTCATAAGACTTGTGCTCCAGACCCCTCACCAGTTTCGTCGCCCTTCTCTGGACACGCTCCAGCACCTCAATGTCTTTCTTGTAGTGAGGGGCCCAAAACTGAACACAGTATTCGAGGTGCGGCCTCACCAGAGCCGAGTACAGAGGCACGATCACCTCCCTGCTCCTGCTGGCCACACCATTTCTGATACAGGCCAGGATGCTGTTGGCCTTCTTGGCCACCTGGGCACACTGCTGGCTCATATTCAGCCGGCTGTCAATCAACACTACCAGGTCCTTTTCTGCGGGGCAGCTTTCCGGCCACTCGTCCCCAAGCCTGTAGCACTGCATGGGGTTGTTGTGGCCAAAGTGCAGGACCCGGAACTTGGCCTTATTGAACTTCATCCGGTTGGCCTCAGCCCATCGATCCAGCCTGTCCAGATCCCTCTGCAGAGCCTTCCGACCCTCAAGTAGATCAACACTCCCACCCAACTTGGTGTCATCTGCAAACTTGCTGAGGGAGCACTCGATCCCCTCATCCAGATCATCAATAAAGACATTAAACAAGACCAGTCCCAAAACTGAGCCCTGGGGGACTCCGCTTGTGACCGGCCGCCAGCTGGATTTCACCCCATTCACCACAACTCTCTGGGCTCGGCCATCCAGCCAGTTTTTTATCCAGCGAAGAGTGCACCTGTCTAAACCACGGGCCGCCCAGCTTCTCCAGGAGAATACTGTGGGGAACAGTGTCAAAGGCTTTACTAAAGTCCAGGTATACAACGTCAGCCTTCCCCTCATCCAGTAGTCAGGTCACCTGGTCATAGAAGGAGATCAGGTTGGTCAAGCAGGACCTGCCTTTCATGAACCCGTGCTGGCTGGGCCTGATCCCTTGGTTATCCTGCATGTGTCCCGTGAGCACCCTCAAGATGAGCCTCTCCATAACCTTCCCCGGCACCAAGGTCAGGCTGACAGGCCTGTAGTTCCCCGGATCCTCCTTCCGGTCCTTCTTGTAGATGGGTGTCACTCTGGCAAGCCTCCAGTCATCCGGGACCTCCCCTGTTAACCAGGACTGTTGATAAATGATGGAGAGTGGCTTGGCAAGCTCCTCCACCAGCTCCCTCAGCACCCTTGGGTGGATGCCATCAGGCCCCATAGACTTATGAGTGTCCAGGTGGCATAGCAGGTCGTTAACTGCTTCCTCCTGGATCATGGGGAGCCTATTTTGCTCTCCATCCCTGTCATCCAGCTCAGGGAGATGGATACCCTGAGGATACCTGGTGTGGCTGTTAAAGATTGAGGCAAAGAAGGCATTAAGTACCTCAGCCTTTTCCTCATCCTTCGTGACAATGTTCCCCGCCACATCCGGTAGAGGATGGAGATTCTCCTTGGCTCTTTTTTTGTTGTTAATGTATTTATAGAAGCTTTTTTTGTTGTCCCTCACGACCGTGGCCAGGTTGAGTTCTAGCTGGGCTTTCGCCTTCCTAATTACCTCTCTGCATGACCTAACGAGGTCCTTGTATTCTTCTTCACTTGCCTGCCCCTTCTTCCAGAGGTGGTAAGTTCTCTTTTTTTCCCCAAGCCTCAGCATAAGCTTCTTGTTCAGCCAGGCCGGTCGTCTTCCCCGATGGCTCTTCTTACGGCACATGGGGACTGCCTGCTCCTGCGCCTTCAAGATTTCCTTCTTGAAGAAGGTCCAGCCTTCCTGGGCCCCTTTGCCCTTCAGGGCCATCTCCCAAGGGACCCTCTCAACCAGTGTCCTGAACAGGCCAAAGTCTGCCCTTCGGAAGTCCATGGTAGCAGCTACCATCCTACCAAACCTGTCATTTCGTCTCAGAAGGTGATCAGTTTGTCAAGCATGACTTCCCCTTGATGAACCCACAATAACTACTCCTGATTATCTTCAAGTCCTTCATGTGCTTCAATATGGTTTCCTGGATTAGCTGCTCCATCACCTCCCCAGGGACCAAGGGGAGACTGACCAGCCTGTAGTTCCCTGGATCCTCCTTCTTGCTCTTCTTGAAGACAAGAGTGACCATTGCTTTTCTCTAGTCCTCAGGCAAATCTTCCAATTGTCACAGTTGTTCAAAGATTATGGGGCGGCCTTGCAATGACATCAGCCAACTCCCTCAGCATTTGTGAGTGCATCCCATCAGTGCCCATGGACTTCTGTATGTCCAGTTTGTTTGAGTATTCCCTGACCTGATCGTCTTCCACCAAGGGTATGACTTCCTTCCTCCAGACTTTATGTTTTGCAGATAATAAAACATAAATCCATAAACATTGAACTCTAGACCAAGCACTATTCTGTTTTTTAAAAATAAATGTGATCATGAACTTACTCAACCTAAAACTCCTACTGGGAATAACATAGTTTTCCATAAATACTTAAATCTGGTTTATATTCAGGTTCATGCATAGTCCAGTGCTGCATCTGGGATAGATCTGAATGTGCCAGGTTCATCTGAATCTTTGAGAAGTTGTTTCTCTGTTTTCAGTGACCCCACTGTTAACACATTTAACATAACCTTACTCAAACCTGTTTTATCCCTTTGTTTGCTATGTAACTATACAGTTTCCATCGTTTGCTATCTAACTATACAGTTTCCATCTACCTTGTCTGTGTTCTGATGTCATCATGAAAAAGAACATAGCAAGAAGAGAATGAATGCAATTTACTTCAATATATAAAGGGGGCTTATAAGAAAGATGGAGAGAGACTTTTTATGAGGGCCTGTAGTGACAGAACAAGGGGCAATGGTTTTAAATTGAAAGACGATAGCTTTGGATTGGGCATAAGGAAGAAACTCTTTATGATGAGCATGGTAAGACACTGGAACATGTTGCCCAGAGAAGTTGTGGATGACCCATCCCTAGAAGTGTTCAAGGTCAAGTTGGACGGGGCTTTGAGCAACCTGACCTGGTGAATGATGTCCCTGCCCATGGCAAGGGGTTGGACTAGATGATCTTTAAAGGTCCCTTCCAAACCAAACCATTCTATGATTCTATGATTCTATTTCATCATCACAAACTCCTGACTGTAAGAAAGGCAAGTGATAGAATCAGTAGAGGCAGAACAAGCAAGTCATTTCTTACCTGAGATGCTCAAGTCTGGTTTTGTGAGAGCTATTATTCTCCCTTACTATGGGTCTTCTTTCTGTGTTTGTGCCATTCCAGGTGGTGTCTGCAATATTATCAAATAGCATATTTTTTTCTTTTCTTTTTCCTGTTCACTTTGTGTTAAATAGAATGCAGGAACTATGAAATTTGTAAAACCAGCTAGTGGGAATTTCTTTGTGTTCGCCCTGTTTCAGAAAATATCAGTCTAAAATGCAATGATATTTTTAAGAATACCACAAGTGAAACACCAGTACTATTTTTATTCATAAAAATATTTTACCCAAATACATTAGACTTCAGATACCAGTTGGGTACTTCTCCCCATCTGTAACCTACTTTTGAATAGAGCTTAGCAATATGAGGAGAATACTGAATAATTGGCACGTTAACTGAGTTCAGCTACGAGCTTTTTCTTTTGGATGGAATCTAAGTAGGTTATACAAAACTGTGTCTATTAAACTCTAAATCAATGTAGTACATCCAAATTGTGTGCAGAATGCTGGTTTTTCAGTGTCTTAAATTCTCACTCAATGCAGACTGATACGGATTTATTTTCTACATATCAGAATGTGTGTATATATGTACTAAGCACTGCTGTGAGTTTTTAAGTTTATTTGAAAGTTTGTTTCCAGAGTAGAAGAACTATGTCTGGAGGTGAAGGACAAAAAATAGCTCTCTGCTTGGCGCCAATACCTCTTGGCTTGGCGCCAATCCATCCTCTCAGTGATATCCTTAAGAGTGTTGGACAATTGCATATCTGCCCAACAGGTCCTTTTGTATTGGGTTTCACAGGATTGTGATGTGCCTGCCTTCCCTCCTCATTATTTATCTTTCCTAATTGATTTCACATAGCAGAAAAAAGAACCATTTTTTATATTAATCAAGGTGCAGTACCTCTTTGCAATGTCAATGTATGTGTGTCCTTGAAAAGACAAGAGACAAGAAGGTTGAATATGCCTTATTTTAAGTCCTGGTTATAGGCTTTCCTCATTAAAAGGTGGCCATTTCACTCACCTAGGGTAGTCATTTGGTGCATGTTGTAACTGTAAGCAAGACCTCGCTAGGCTGCAGTGGAATAAGGCTGCCAGCACAACACAGAGAGCTATGCCTGCACTGCCTTGCAAGAGGTGCTGCCTGCAACTGTGTGATGTACCAAGAACAGGTCAGAAGGAACTGTAAAGCATATCTTGAAGTAAAGATGTCTTTGGAGCTAAATCAGTTTTGAGGCCTCAGTATCTCATCTCTCTCATTGAAGTTCCAAGGGGAAGGTGTCGTGTTAAAAGGAATGCAGTTTTGAAATTTGTCTGTCAGAGTCCCAGGACTTTCACTGATTCATTTATCAGAGCCCCAGCAAAAGGACTTGCACTGACCAGATGCACAAAAATCGGAATTAGTTATTTTATTGAAAGCGACAGAAACAGATTCGAGATTGCTGTTGATAAATTCACTAACTACAGTAGTGCTACTAATTAAGGTTAATATTGCTAGCAAACTTGACAGTAATACAAGAACCTGGGGATAACTTTCACCCAGAGGGTGAGAGGTGCAGCGCTTTCCCAGAGAGGCGTCCCTGCCTGGGGTGGAGGAAGAGAACGCAGCCCCTCGACTGGTCCGTCAGGTATCAAGGTTCTTCTCTCCCACTTTAACAATCATTTTCTCCATCTTTTATCCCCAAAACTAGGAGGTTCCCCCCGCCATATGTGACGTGTAGCATGATTTGGGTGGAGAGACGAGTGCTATAGTCATATATTTTTAGCATGATCTCTGTAATCTTCATTAGCGTACGGAGGGGTGTGAGTTGTAATATGCATTTCACCAGTAATGAGGCAAAGGTCAGTTATCGGACACGAAGCCTTTTGAAGAAACAAAGAACACCTCATATTCCTGTTATTTTACTGTCTTTGCTGACCACAAGCAGGGCTGTCCTGCCTCCACAGGGCCCCCTCCTTATCTGCACCCTGTGTTAGCCAGGCGGGTCTCCACTCCCCCGGGTCGCACAAGAGATAGCAACGCCAGTCTTAACAGTTCTTTGTGCACAGGAATCCCACCTTATTATCCAAATTCCACAGAAGGCAAGGCAGATATGCAGTTACCCACTGAGCTGAGGTTTCAGCATTATGAATATCAGATATGCAGAATTAATGCGGGTGGGGTTTTTTTAAGTTTGCCATAACTTTAATATCAAGGACTACATATTGCCTTGGTCTGAAAAGTCTTGAACAGAGTATTAAGAATGAACAAGGTGGCTGCCTTTCACTACAAGCAAATAAAATTCTGAGTAGTAAGCTGAGTAAGTTCCCAGGACTTTTTATATCTTAACGACAAACAAGCTATGTACATGGGATAATCTACATGAGAAGGTAGCTTAAATGCAACCTTCCCCATGTGGTGAATTGGAAGAATTATTTGGCTGCTTATCACTATTGGCCCTAATTTAAAGGTGAGGTTCTCCAGGCTCTGAAGCACTTAATTTCTCATTTACTTGAAAATGTGTTAAACAGCACTGAGGGGTAAGAACATAAGATCGATCATAAACAGCCAAACTTAGTCCCTACTGAGCCCTAAGTGAATATCCTACTTGTTAATAACTCTCCTCCACATAAAGCCAAAGTATTTTTGACTCTGTAGTCAAGGATGCCTTCTCATTTCATTGTCTTGCATAAAAGCACAAGCTGGAAGTAAAACAACTGTAAAGCACAACTATTTGTAGGATCATTCAGTAGTTTTTAATCCTCAGAGATTTTTTTTTTATTAAATGCTGAATTTAAAATGAGAAAAATGAAACACTGTGTTAAAACTATGTCACTTCTTAGACAAATATTTCCTTACAGAATGGGAAATGACTTGCAATATTTGAATGCAGTCTTCAAGCTGAGGTTATAGCATATTAACTCCTCCATCCGTTCTACTCCTGCAAGCATGAGACCCTTAAGGTATTCAATTCAATGCCATAAAAATGTATTTCTTGCCCAATGTTCACAAGGAAACATAAACCATTCTCTGTGCTTTAAATGAGCATCCTCATATGAGAATCATTAAAGATTGCCTTCAGATTGATCTGTCTCTGCATCCACTATGGCATAGTTTTGAGGCTTCATAACTGAAGTATATTACTTAAATCTCTTTTTTTCTAATAGGGAAAATATAAAGATTTTTCACTTTGAGCAAAAGGGATCATAATGTAGATATGATGTGGGTCTTCTGTATCCCCCATGGTGTCTACCACATCATGGGGCATCATGGGTACTATCACATCTGAATTATTTTGTAAGAATGTTTTCACATGGCATATTTTGATATCACTATCTTTCTCTTGTAACAAAGTACTTTGCAAATCAAAAGCTGGATAGAAGAAGGCAATTTCTCTGTTGAAATACAATCATCTCTCATTTGGTGAAGCGACAACCTTTTAATAAACATAGTCAGGGACAAATGGTGCGGAAGAACAACCACCAGTGAAGAGCTGCAAGTAAAGCTGATTCCTCATAAAAGCACCCAGAAATCATCACTGTTTGAATAGAATGAAGGAATAATTACATTTCTTTTCTGTCTCTTCTCATAATAATGCTATGCAAAATGCATGGATTTAAAAAGTATGAGAAATTCAGTCAGTCCCACAGAGTTGCACAACTGTGTCTTATTTGTAATTCCAACCCAAGAAAATACCAGCAGAGCCTCTGGTCATGTTTCTTACATACAGTGTGATTGTCTAAAGTACAAATCATAATTCAAACAGAAAATCGCTTAAGCTTCCCATAAAGGAGGGCAGGGAATAGTTTTCACATCACATTGATATTTTACGGATATATTTTCTTTATCCTGAATAAAAAGAATAATTTAAAAAAAAAAATTTACAAATGAAAAGTTAGAAACCGATTATGTGCTGTTCATTGAATGGAGTGTTTCATTTAGAGAATTTCAAAGCATTTTGATAACAATGAGTTTAAAAA
Organism: Gavia stellata; assembly: GCF_030936135.1. Classification (NCBI taxonomy): domain Eukaryota; kingdom Metazoa; phylum Chordata; class Aves; order Gaviiformes; family Gaviidae; genus Gavia; species Gavia stellata. Next base: position 41,826,234 of record NC_082637.1, read on the forward strand.
ACTCTATAATGAACATGCATTTTGAAATTGGGTTAGAGCATAATCTTTATAAATTTCTAGTACATTGTACAACTCCAGTACTACAAATCTCTGGAGAAAAAAGCCTAAATAATTTAGGGAGCTGGCAATAGGCCAGATCTTTCAAATCCTCTCCAATGTTCACTACAAAATCATATGCCATGAGATTGAAAGACTCTAATGTTATTGAGGGGAATGTCTATTATGACTTCAAAAATTTTTTTTCTGAGGAGGGAGGATGCCAAAATGCTGTCATCTGTCTCTTCTGCATCAGCCAAAGCAGTGAATGGAGTTCTGCTATGCTGTTTAATCTTCCAGCATATTTTGGACAGAAATAGAATGTCATTTTATTTACTTTGCCACTTCAGTGTTTTTAAGTGGCCTCTCCTGATGGATCCAAGGCACCTTTCTCCCTTTTTTCCTGTGGTAAAGCCATACAGGTCAGTTCTGATGATCTGATGCATCAAGAGTAATGTTGGCATCTTCTTAAAAAAAAAAAATCACTCATAACAATAATTACAAATACATTTTTCTTCTGAAACTGAATGTAGATATCCTTAGTTCTACTTTAGATGCCGGATTTTTGACAGTAGGTATCTAAATTCCATCAGCAATCCAGCTCCTCTGGGAAAAAAAAGAAGTTGGATACCTGGACTTGTAGGAAAATGGGCTTATCTTATGTATTTAGGGAATGAAAGAACAGATTTGAACTATATGGGGAACAAAAGAAAAGAACAGGTTAAATTGTCTTTTTGTAGGACATTTCATTTAGGCAGCAGCAAGTTACCTGCAGTATTGCTTCCATGCAAATTAAAAGGAATTCAGGGAATCATGATATCAAAATGCCCCAAACAGGACTTTATAGGTATGTTGCAAAATATTTTCTGAACTGAAGCCTAGCAGAAAGATTATAAAAATGCTATCTTCATCTGACACTATCCAGTTTTCTTAGGGTAGGAGTATGCTGACTTTAAAGGAAGTCATAATCATAGAGTTTCAGTGTGGTAAAGTGGATGGTTTTATGCTTATGGAGCTCTACACATATGAGGGTTCGTAATCCATGACAGAGGCTGCTGAATATGCTGTTCCCAAGTTAGTGGCTGAGAATCTCCTGTGTTCTAGGTTAGACCTCTAATCACAAGACTCAAGAAGCTATCTCTTTTCCCCTGAATCTAAAATTAGGAATCTGTGATTTTAAAAAACGTGTCCTAAAGTTGTATGTGTAACAAATGTGGTTCTCTTTGCATAGTGGATAAATCATCACCCTACCTGCAAGTCCCAGTTATTTTGCTCACAGTAGTCTGTGAAGTTACTTGTTTTACATGCATTGGATTTGGCATATGCATCATAGATTGAGCCTTTAATAACCTGGCACAGTTTGTATTTGTCCCAGCTGGGTTACACAATTGGGAACTTTGATCTGATACATTCTAACATTTACAGATTCCTAAGGAGTAAATGTGATACAGTCTTGATATGACTGATTTCAGTTTACACAAAGCTTAACTCAGCTATGATTACTTTATCAGAAAGCTTGCTATTATTGTCTCTATTTCTGATTACAATCACTTCAAGTTTTTCACCTCACAAAAACAGTGAACAGGCTTGCTGTAGAATTGCAGACCAATGAGATGTTAAAAAAAATTACTTAGAAAGGCTAGGAAACTGCATAAATCAAATGTTGACAACAGGAAGTTTCTGAGCAGTGGAACTTCAACAGATGTGTGCCCCTGTAGTTAGGGAACCACTTCTTGATACTTTTTCTTTAAAAAAAAAAAACCTCCATCTTTCATAGGGAGTTTGCTTTACATGCTGTTTAAACTTATGATACGATACAGTTTCTGACAGCTTTAATTCAGGAAAGGAAACTGATGGCTGCTTATTGAAGCCTCAGAAGTTAGTTCTGCTTTCACTCAATGCTTATGAAAGCAAATTTCTCTTGCTTTCTGTGTCTGTTAGCCTGAGACAGAGCCAATGAACTGAAATGTCAGGTTTGGATTCTACACTTTTTTAAGGAAAATTAAATTATTATGAGAAAACAGGATGGTTTTCATCCCCGGATCTTTGGAAATGTTTTCTGAAGTTCTCTAATTTCAGATTCTTCCAATTCCATGTATTTTTTCACATACTTCATATACTTTCCACACTTTTTCATGTACTTCACTTCCATATATCATTTCCAAAGGAAATTAGAGCTTTATTTAAATCGCTTTTTAGATTCTCCAGTTGATGTTTTTAGGAAACTTGTTCTTAGTGATTAACCCCTTTTTTCTTTCTTAGCATAGTTCTGAACCACTTGTATTTACAGGGATAGCACCATTTTATTAAGACCAGCCTTCTTGATAAAAGCAAATTTCCAACTGATTTTTTATAAGAGCCTAAAAAAGGGGCTTCAGAATTTATATGATATATGACCTACTAATCTGCAACTCAAAGTGTGCTAGTGCTTTTCAGGGTGTCAGCCTTTCCAGGTTGATTCTCTTTAACATGGAGTGAATCTACATTTCTACCTGTGCCCTGACATCTTTTTTCATGTGGAGTGCTTCACTGGATGGCTACAAACTCTTCAGAAAGGACAGGCAAGGAAGGAGAGGCAGTGGGGTAGTCCTGTATGTCAAGGAGTACTTTGACTGTCTAGAGGTTAACGAAGGTGATGATAGGGTTGAGTGTCTGTGGGTAAGAATCAGGGGAAAGGCCAACAAGGCAGATATCATGGTGGGAGTCTGTTACAGACAACCCAATCAGCTGGGAGAAATCTCACCATCACTAGCCCTTGTTCTCATGGGGGACTTCAACTTACCTGATGTCTGCTAGGAAATACAATACAGCAGAGAGGAAACAGTCCAGGAGGTTACTGGAGCATGTGGAAGATAACTTCCTGACACAGCTGGTGAGTGAACCAACTAGGGAAGGTGCCCCGCTGGACCTGTTGTTTGTGAACAGAGAAGGCCTTGTAGGGAATGTGACGGAGGGAGGCCGTCTTGGGCACAGCGGTCATGAAACGATAGTTTTCGATTGCCAGAGAAGTAAGGAGGGGGGTCAGCAGAACTGCTGCCTTGGACTTCCAGAGGGCTGACTTCCGCCTGTTTAGGAGCCCGGTGGACAGAGTCCCTTGGGAGGCAGTCCTGAAGGTCAGAGGAGTCCAGGAAGGCTGGACATTCTTCAAGAAGGAAGTCTCAAAGGTGCAGGAGCAGGCCGTCCCCATGTGCTGGAAGATGAGCCAGCAGGGAAGAAGACCGGCCTGGCTGAAGAGAGACCTTTGGGTGGAACACAGGAAAAAGAAGAGAGTTTATGAACTCTGCAAGAAGGGGCAGGCAACTCAGGAGGACTAGAAGGATGTTGTGAGGTGTTGCAGGGAGGGCAATTAGAAGGGCCAAAGCCCAGCTAGAACTTAACCTGGCAACGACTGAAAAAGACAACAAAAAACATTTCTATAAATATATTAGCAATGAAAGGAGGGCTAAGGAGAATCTTCATCCCTTGCTGGACGCGGGGGGAAACAGAGTGACAAAGATTGAGGAAAAGGCTGAGGTACTTAACACCTTTTTTGCCTCCGTCTTTAACAGTAAGACCAGTTGTTCTCCAGATGCCCAGCCCCCTGAGCTGGTAAACGAAGCCCCCACAATCCAAGGGGAAATGGTTAGCGACCTACTACACCACTTAGACACCCACAAGTCTATGGGACTGGATGGGATCCACCCAAGGGTACTGAGGGAGCTGGCGGAATTGTTCACCAAGCCACTTTCCATCATCTGTCCTGGCGAACCAGGAAGGTCCCAGTGGACTGGAGGTTAGCAAATGTGATGCCCATCTTCAAGAAGGGCCGGAAGGAGGATCTGAGGAACTACAGGCCTGTCAGCCTGACCTTGGTGCCTGGGAAGGTTACGGAGCAGATCATCTTGAGTGCCATCACGCGGCACATACGGGACAACCAGGCGATCAGGCCCAGTCAGCGTGGGTTTATGAAAGGCAAGTTCTGCTTGACTAATCTGATCTCCTTCTACGACAAGGTGAACTGCTTCATGCACAAGGGAAAGGCTGTGGATGTAGTCTACCTAGACTTTAGCAAAGCCTTTGACACCAGTTCCCACAGCATTCTCCTGGAGAAACTGACTGCTCATGGCTTGGATGGGTGCACTCTTCGCTGGGTAGAAAACTGTCTGGATGGCCCAGAGGGCTGTGATGAATGGAGTTAAATCCGGTTGGTGGCCAGTCACAAGTGGTGTTCCCCAGGGCTAATATTGGGGCCAGTTTTGTTTAGTATCTTTATCAATGATCTGGATGAGGGGATCGGGTGCCCCCTCAGTAAGTGTGCGGATGACACCAAGTTGCATGGGTGTGTTGACCTGCTTGAGGGTCGGAAGGCTCTGCAGAGGGATCTGGACAGGCTGGATCGATGGGCCCAGGCCAATTGTATGAGGTTCAACAAGGCCACGTGCCAGGTCCAGCACTTTGGCCACAACAACCCCATGCAGTGCTACAGGCTTGGGGACGAGTGGCTGGAAAGCTGCCCTGCAGAAAAGGACCTGGTAGTGTTGATTGACAGCCAGCTGAATATGAGCCAGCAGTGTGCCCAGGTGGCCAAGAAGGCCAACAGCATCCTGGCCTGTATCAGAAACACTGTGGCCAGCTAGGGAAGTGATTGTCCCGCTGTACTTGATGCTGGTGAGGCCACACCTCGAATCCTGTGTTCAGTTTTGGACCCCTCACTACAAGAAGGACATTGAGGTGCTGGAGCATGTCTGGAGAAAGGCAATGAAGCTGGTGAGGGGTCTGGAGCACAAGTCTTATGAGGAGCAGTTGAGAGAACTGGGGTTGTTCAGTGTGGAGAAGAGGAGGCTGAGGGGAGACCTTATCGCTCTCTACAACTACCTGAAAGGAGGTTGCAGAGAGGTGGGTGCTGGTCTCTTCTCCCAAGTGACAAGTGATAGGACAAGAGGAAATGGCCACAAATTGCACCAGGGGATGTTTAGATTGGATATTAGGAAAAATTTCTTCACTGAAGGGCTTGTCGGACATTGGAACAGGCTGCCCAGGGAGGTGGTTGAATCACCATCCCTGGAGGTTTTTAAAAGATGTATGGATGAGGTGCTTAGGGACATTGTTTAGTGGTGGACTTAGCAGTGTTAGGTTTATGGTTGGACTTGATGATCTTAGAGGTCTTTTCCAACCTAAATGATACTATGATTCTTTGATTCCCATGTGCTTGCAACCTCTTTGCTTCTATTCAAGACGTCAGGTTGTTTTTTCTTATAACGCCCACACAGAAAGCCCTCTGCTGTCAGCTCTTATTGCTGCCCACCAAGGGGGTTGGAGGTTTTAACTCATCGTATGTTGCCTTTTTGTGAGGGAAGCAGTAAATGCAGTGTTGTCACCTCTCCAGTATCCTAGGAAAAAGCACATCTGGGGCCATACTGCTCCTTGATGAAAAGAGGAAATAGAGAGGTAGACTCTCCATTCAAGAGAAGTCTGTAATAAAGTAGAAGACAACAGGAGCCAGGCATAGAAAGAACAGTGATCCACAGCATGGTCTGAAACCCCATGTAAACTCATTTTAATCCAAACATATTGACATATGCTTTACAGGCTTCTTTGTGAAGTGGAAGTGCTACTCAACAGGGATATTTACAGTCAAAGGCAAATTCAGAGAGTAGAGAACATATGCACTCCATATGCCAGGCCTTGTATATTCCTCTATGCGTCACTACACCTCTTTCCCATTGCCATTCATTGTCTCTTCTTCTGGCATGTTTGCTGTAGGTATAAAGACTAGATAGTTAAATCACATTTGAAATTCAATTGTATAATGAATATCCTACACTCTCATTTGGGCTTTCTTGCTGCAGAGAAGTACAGGCAACTTTTACCAACAGTATGAAATAAACAGGGATTTGGTCATTGTTCTCCCAAAGCAACTGCCATAAGCTAACAATGACTTTTAGACACTGTGCTGCTTCTGATAATTCTTCGCAGCTGCTGCAGGGCTAAATCTTTGTTTGTCTTCTGTCATAAGATATGAGTCATGAAGATTCTCTGATTTTCATTCCCCCAGATGATCAACAATGACTTATCCTGTAAAACATTCTGACTCAACTAATTTGAAACACTCAGTTACAGTTTTTAAGTGAGAAAAATGCTACAGTGTAGAAGCTTTCATACATCAAAGCATACATGTTCTAAATTATTTTGTAAGACATCAAGAACAGCAATGTTTCACCCAGAACAGTCCTGATGAACAGGCTGTTTGATATCAAGGGGTAGGGTTCAAGTACTAATATTCCATGTAATATTACTATCTATTTCTGCTGTTGGGCTGCTTTTTGCAAGTACTAACATTAGCACTGAGGAGGAATATAAAAATGGTTACTCTTTAAACTCCTGGAAGATCAGCATGAACAAAAGTAAAATGGTTTCTTTGAGTGGACTCGGGAACAGAAAATTTTTTTTGTTTGTTTTCTTACCTGGTCCTGTGCAGCATCAATAAGGTGAATTGAAACTGTTGGGATATTCAAGCTAAAATTAAAAATACTGACAACACAAATGCTCCCAGCTTCATGAAATGAACCATGAGTTGAATTCTGCTAACTCACTGACAGAAAGGGGTCTTCAGTTCTCCTAGAAGTGTTGGTCTCCCTCAAATCCAGACTGTCAGTGTGGTTCTTGTTTTTGTTAGAAAATAGCAATATCTGTTCATATTACAAATACCAACAGAGCTGATAGTTTGAATGACGTTCTGTCATGCAATATGTGGGAACTGAAATAAAAGCTTTGGAGATGAGGGACCCCAACAGGATCAATGTGTTTTTCTAGAACAGTGTTTTCCAATTTGTCTCTGATCGTTTCAGAAGTTCCTGTCCTTCAAACCTGTCCAAAACAACCTGCAGTGATTTGTTATCTAACTGTTATTTGTTTGACCCTTGGCTGAAGTTGCAATGTTCCCTCATATCTGTTTTTCTACTTTAGTTTTTCTTTTCGAATTTCAGACTTATCAACGAGTCTTTGAGGGACCAGCTGTTAGTTACCATACAGAAGACTTTCACATACACCCGAACCCAGGCACAGCACCTCTTCATTATTCTCATGGAGTGCATGAAGAAGAAGGAGCTGGTATGTTCACACTTTCCTTAGAGGCAAAGAGAGAGCTCTATGCATTGTTTTGATCAAGTCTCTCAGGTGCCTGTCAAAGGATTTCACAAATCTGATCACTGTAATCCAGACTCTAGAAGGATATTATATCATGCTGACTTTTGTTTGCTTTACTCTATATTTTCTCATCTAAAGTGATTAATCAAACAGATCCAGTGCCTTTGTAAATTCCTCTACTTTTCCTTTGACAGGACAAAATCCAGCTAGTAGAGTATGGATATTATTATTTTTCAGTCATCCTCAGGCATATAATGATTAAAATTCTACCTCATTTAACCACAGAAATCCTCAGAAGGAAGCACAATTTTTTATCTGTCACTGGAATCATATTTTAAAGATGCTGTAGAGTTGCACAAGCATCACTAGGGCTATTATTTTATTATGGAGATGTGTGACAGGAAAAGAAAACAGCTTGTCTCCAAGGCTCCTATTCTGCAGTGGCAAGGCTATCCCTTTAATGCATACTTTCTGAAGAATACAAGATCTTTCAACAATTTCTGGGACCTCCATGAGGCTGCTTTTGCAGAAACATTTCTGAAGCAAAATCACGTTGTAAAAAACTTGGAATTCAATTCCAGGGGGTTTTATTTCTTACCAACTGGCTGAATAGACGTGCTTCAATTTTGTAGCTTAATCTTTCTTCTAAGCTTTGTTTTCGGTTCATATCGCAGCTTCCTGGAATTCCAGGCTGATGACAGTCTGCAACACTTTGTGTAGGGTACCACTCAAGAGGAAAGATTGACTCAGTTGTTTTACAGAATTTTCATTTTCTGAAATGGTTTGAGGTTTTTTTTACTTCATCCTCTGCAGTGCCTTTTAATTTTAGTTGAAAATATGGTATAGAGTAATTAATACCACTGGAGGGGAACGGGGAAAAATGGTTGGGAAGTGTTAAAAAAAAAAAGGCTGCCCTTCTAGACAGAGTTTTGCAAAACAGAAGATCTTTCTTTATATGGTTTAACTTGCCAAAAGCGCAGTGTGCTGTTCAGTAACCAGCAGTTCGTGCATCCATCAAAAAGTGGTCAGCCTTCCTCATACATAAATAATCATTTGCATGTACCACAATCACCTGGCATATACCTTGGACAATGGCAGAGAGAAGAGGATCCTACGGACAACTTTTCAGGGAAGACATGACAGCAGCATGCAGTTCCACTATGCCTTTGCAGTGTAGATTGTTGATGGAACTGGACATACAGCAGTACCTGCCTCCTTCTTCCTCCCACAATCATAATTCAAGCTGTACAGCAGACTTTAAACACCCATTAGCTATTCACAAGCAGTCAGTGCAGCCCATAAGCCCATAGACTAGTTAAACCTTCCCTAGCTGAACTACATCAAGATAGAGAGTTTTTTCTTTCTTTTTCTTTTTTTTTCTCCAAAATCTCCTTTGCATTAAAGACTCTCAGAAAAATATGACTGTGCTACAGAAATACTTTTCCTATCCATTTATAATTGTCAAGATGTACCATGACCTCCATGGCACTTGAGCTTGCTTTACATGTGTAGTACATTTGTGCCTCAGTCTACCTTGATGTTGAATTTGCTGTAACATTTTTTATCAATGATTAGCAGAGAGAACCTCCTTAGGGAAACAGCATTAATTCTTTTATGCCCATTTCTGTTACAATAATAATAATAATAATAATAACAACAACAACAACAACAACAACAACAACAACAACAACAACAACAACAACAACAACAACAACATATAGGACCTACTTGTGAACCAGTGTTCTGCATGCAAACATAAAAAACATGCTTAGTGATAGAAGGTGGAAGAAAGAAGCGGGGAAGGGAGGGAGAGAGAGAGGGAGAGCAAAAGGGAGGGCAAAAGGGAGGCAGGAAGGCAGGAAGGAGGAAAGGCAGGAAGGTAGGAAGGTAGGAGGGAACGAAGAATAGAAAGTAGAGGCAGACATTGAATTATCAAGACTGGAAAAATCCAATTCTAGATTGTTCCAGATGTCTAAATCCAGAACTCCTTGTCAGGCCTTGAACAAACTCTGCTACTGCAAATTAACTGTGAAGTTTTTGTCTGCATTATTCACATCAAGATTTTTATTCCAAGCAAAGTTGTGCATATTTTACAAGTTTCTCTGCAGACATGTAACCTCTGTCACCACTGACATTCTTTACCTACACATCTTGTGAATAGCTATTAGCAAGGAGACGGTTGCCCAAAATTAGGTGTTCTGAATTTGAATTTATATCACTAACCCAACCATATGTAAAGAGAATACATTAAAGTAAGTGTTTCTCTCTGGTACCTCAGCTGTACTCAGAATGTTAATTTTAGCAGTGGTATGCTAGAAAGATTTTATGTCTGAGGTGTGATCACTAGACTAATGGTGTCCTTTAAGGCTCATAACCTTGTATATGAATGTAAAAGAAAGGTGACACTCATAATGATGAAGACAGCATTACCAGAGGAGATGGAAGACCTTGGAGATGTGAAGTATTCCCAGGAGTGAGTGGTGACTTCGCTGGTTCTACAAAGCCAGATGTTTCATATTTCCACATCTGTTCCAGCTGTTGTCCTTCCTCAGGCTTGACTTTCTGATTTGGTTGTGCATAAGACGAAAGACTGATGAACTGACTTCATCATTAGTCTGATCTCCCCTCTCCCTAAAGAAACAAATAGAAGGAAGATGCAAAAGATTGTCTCAGAGAGCTCAGCACCAGACAAATTGATCATGGCTATTTTCCCTAAGTTCACGGTCAGTGTGCCTGACTGTCTGACTTTGTGGCTGCTGAATTCATAAGGAACAATGTAGACAGTGCAGGAGAGGCTTGTCATACTACAGCGTGCCGCTAAACAATTACGTGCAAACAGGGTACAGGCAGGAAGATGCTTTTATAGTAAAGTACATAAATACAGATGAATTACAGATGTGGAGAGAGAAAATAAAATGCAAGTTAATCTCTGGAAAGGAACAAAAATCTATCTTTGAAATATTTTTTCCTACTCTACCTACTTAGAACGTGTAAAAAGACTGGCATGTCTTTTATAAATTTGACATAAGTGTGGTGGGCAGGGAAAAAGCATAATCATAACAAAAATTACCCACTTCAGAGAGCATCAGATTTTTCAAGTTCTGACATTTTGGACTGCACTCTTAGAGAATGGTGTCTGAATTGTATGCCCAGGGACCATCATTATTATGATGTGCAATGTTCCATTTATTTGATAACGTGTAAATTCATTTGTTGAACAAAATCTGAGTACACAAGCTGGATGATAAGGTGAGGCCATTGCAGAGGAGAGATCTAGGTTTGCAAGACAGCAAATTCCACTTTTCAATTTAATGAGTAGTTTTTATTAAATTGTAAATGTAGCTGTGTTGATACTGCAAGCATCAGAGTTTATATTCAGAAATTTATTTGAACCAAGGTGCTTAATGAGTTCTATGGTATAAAAATCTATTTAAAATGAAGTAGACTATACAAGTCTGTATAACTATAGATTACAAGGGTAGGAGACTGTTTTGTATATTATTTATGGAGATTCTCTATTGTCAGATTTACATAGAATTATTTTTAAAAGTTTATGCCAAGAAGTTCCTAAAATAGAAGCATGAAGGTTCACCAAAGCTAAGTGGGCAGGAGGCAGTATTGTAAAGTCCAGTCGACACTGCTTTTCAAAAAGCACCATGAACATTTTTTCTACATGTTCCCATCTCCTCCATGCAGCTCATGAGAAGCTACCACAGCCCATTTCATGATACCTTGCCTGCCACTAAAAAACAAAAAAAAAAAAAGAAGAAATGGAAGGGAGGGGGAATTTCAGAAAAGAAAGAAGAATTTTTTTGCCTAGGACGTTTGCATTCCATATCAATTATTCCAAAGCTACAACAAGGTGGAATTCCATAAATTCTAAAAAAAAAAGGCTAAGTAGAATGAGACAGTCTTCAAGGGTGTTTTTTGATCTTTCATTCTATTGTGGTTACCTTGCTGATCTCAAAATACAAAGAGGAGGTGAGGGCACTGCCTGAGGACTCAGTTGGGCAAGGACATTTCCCACTGGAGCCCGAGCTTGGCCCCAGAGTCAAGTGGCAGCAAGGAAGGGAATCCTTCAGATAGCAGGCTAAGGAGAGTTCACATCAGACAGTCTCTGAAAACACATTGTGCTGGGTTGTAGTTCAGAAGTCTATTTCCAGCTGTGCAAAGGAGTATTTATTTCTGTCTCAGTAAATAAATTAGCGTCATTATTTTCCCTTAAAGACAGTAATTCTGGTGTTTGAGTTTTTTGACAAATGCAGGCTGCTCCATTCTTTTACGAGTACTTAATCATTTTGCAGCTTAGACTGGCATGTTGCTTGAGTGCTTTGTTCACAAATCACAATGTGAATTTCTCAGAAGCCAGAATGTGCTTTCCAACAAGCTGCGTAGGTCCACCTGTGGAGCTTCATTGGACAGGCACTGGGAAAGGCCCCCTGGCAAGCCAGAAAGGTCGATGCCCCTGAAAACAACCACACTTGTTGCGATGAGATACATTTGTCATAAAACTAATGCTTCCAAAATAGTGCTTTGAGAAGGAATAGACCTAATCTTATATCCATTTATAGAAAAGGCATTTGCCATGAATAAGGCTAGATCCAATCTTAGTACCTTAGTAATCCAAAAATGGCCCATTAACACCAGCAGTAAAGACTGTGTATCACCTGCTGGTTAAGTTTGTTTTCTTATTACTACCATGACCATTTTCTGCTAAATTTGTTTCCTTGATTATTTGAAGGTTCAGTTGCTACATTAAGCAAATTCATAGTGTCATTGCCTACCACTGTATTACAAGAAGGGTTTGCAGAACAAAGAGCGTATGGGTGGTGGGCATAGGTTTGTGTGCATCCATGAATTCCTGGATTTCATTTCCACATAGAGGCAACACACAGAATTTAGTTAGTTTCTTGCTAAAAGAGAAACAATAAAATCCCATCTCTATCTCATGTCAGCAAGTAATGGATATCTTTCACTTGTCTCTTCTTTTCTCTGTATTCGTGTACCTCAGTGTACAGTCACTGTGATGAACATAGTGGCTGTTTGGGAATAGTGTAAACCTTTCTTCTACTTTGTGTTGCTGAGTGTATATATATGGTCATGATGGTTCCAGATGACTTCATGACTAACTTGCAACTCTGGTGCTGTCAGAATAAACAAAGCAGGTGTCATGCTGAAGTAGCTGGGTGCATTGAGCTGAGATCACGCCAGCCTGCATCATGAAGGTGTTTGCTATTTATTGTGGGTTTTTTTCAAAAAGAGATGGATCCAGATTGTCCAGAAATGCACAATGCATGAACAGGCTGTGTTGCAAGGCTAACATTCATACCCTAAGATTATCTTACCAACGCAGGGCTTTGACTCAGCTTATTGGTTACTTACCCAAAGTACTGGGAAGCTGTTGAGTGATTTAGCAGTTTCTTTTCTATTTGAACTACAAATAAGACCTATTCATCTTTGGTGATCTCAGTTTTGTCTGATTGAAAACGCTGGAGCAAACCTGTCTGTGTTTCTGGAAGAGTTTATACTGGGAAGAGCTTGACTTGATCATATACTGGCTGCAAAAAACATTGTGCTTTTCAGCTGCATGTGCAGGCTCAGTGAATTTGTATGCTAATTAAACACCATCTGCAACTGTTTGTTAGCATACTCCTAGATATGTTCTGAATTAAACATTGCCTAAATCAGATGGACTTTTAAGAATTTACCAGCGTATTGTCACTTCATTTCTTCAGCCTTTCCCAAAAGTTAAGAAGTTCATTCAGATCCATTTTTTAAAGAAATTTGGCTTCAAAAACAAATAAATTATTTCAGCTAAATTTTTTTAATGCTGATGGAATCTTTTTTATAGAGGAGGCAGAAGAGGGCTTTGTGACTTCTCAAACAGCAAAAATCAGCTGTAGTTCCTGCAGGAGTATAGTTGCTGTGAACAGCATGTAATTTGGCAGTAGAGAACTACAGCAGGAAAGCATCATGCAACTACGGGCCTGCAGGTTGCTGAAACTCTTGTCTCTCCCATGGAAACACTTTGTGAGATTTCCAGAGTAAAGTGTACTGATGGTAATTAGTCCTCTGTGTCCAAGTGGAGGTGCCAGTCCTCTTCAGCAGTGACTGTAGCAACCCTCCTAATTTTGGTGAAGGTTAAATCTCCTATGCAGTCAGTGCAAATCAATAGGATTAGTCTAGTAAGTAGGCCCTGCCTCTGAAGTAGGTGTTAAGATTATGATTACAGGGTAGTTTTAAATTCTGCAAACCTCATTTGATTTCTTTTCGCTAAAGAGATAAAACCATATTTTGTTTTTTCAGCTGCCAGGAAGTCAGATGAAGTTAGCTGGACTTTGCCATTGACTCCACAGAGAATGAAATCTAATCATAGGACCAGGTTTTTTATTTCAGTAATTCAGACGAGTTCCACAAGCAAAGCAGCTCTGTGTACACATACACGCACATGCACACGCACACACACGCGCGCGCGCGCACACACACACACACACACATGAAAGACAAAGACAGCTATTGTGTTACACTGAAGCCTTGAAAAGCTTTTGATTCTACCAGCTGCTTTTCAACTGCTGTCAGATGATGTAGGGCTTCTGCTAATAGACAGCACAAGAATGTCAAACCTATCACTTCACTGAAGCAAAAGTGTGCAATTTAGGGAGTTATTTGGTCCATCCTGAACCTCTGCTGTGCCATCTTCAGCACAAGTCTGCAGAGACCAATATTCCTTTTGTTGCTTACATTCAGTAAGTAGACATTTTCTGTTTTATTTGGTGCATAATGCCTACACAATTATCACAGATGGAGTCATCTGGTAGTTACTAATGCAACTTACTACAAATCTCTTCTCTTCCTGCGTATTCTGTAATTAAAATTGCAGCTACAGAAATTAAATTTAGAATGTCTCTTTTCTTTCTAAACATATAAGCTTGTGAAAATATCTGTTACTCCATTTACACTATTAACAAGTAATTCTGGGAAATGCACACTGAATCATTATACAGCTGTTAATTGTCCCAGTAATAAAAGTGAAGGCAAAACAGTACTGTGTGACACAGCAACTTCCACATTAGATAATATAGACCAATTTTTGCAATCAGGGAATTGGAAGGGTTCAATGGCGTTTATAAACTCCACAATACTGTTCAGAAACATTTCTTTCTCCCTGGCTCTGTTGTGCCTGGGAAATTGTAATTTCTTTTGCCTTTCTTAGAAAATATAGTCACTCTTTCTGTGGCTTCAGATAGGGTATGGAGACCCATTCATTACTGCTATAATGTCTAACTTAGTCATAGACAAGGAGCTCACTGTATCAGATGCAGGTTCTGCGTAGATATAGCAGCAACTGCAAATTTACTGTCCTATAGGAATATCTTACACTAAGTAAGCTGCCTTTTCCAAGTATTAACTACTTAGTCTCACCAGCAAACCAGCTAGGAAACTAATGGTTTGTGGCTATTTTTGTTGCTCATTTTCTGTGTGTTATCATGACGTTGCTGTCAAGCTGAATACAGAAGAGGCGTATGCCTGCATCATCAATAGCAAAGCAACGTAGGCATCCATGTAATGTCAGACTATTTGAAAATATGTTGCAAAGCAAAACTGGAAATTGAAGCTTAAGATGGAGCAAAAATCCCTGACTTTAACACTATTGCCACCCAACCAACTCACCATACTTCCTTCTAAGGTCAGCATTTTCAGTTCAGATTAGAAGACTTACGTGTGCAAGTCGTGCAGGGCAATGACTTGCAAGACACAATTTTTCAGTATATACAGCAGTATATACTGGGTATATACTCAGTATATACTGAGTTCTTGTGCTCTTAAAGTAACAGAATATTAGGTCTATCCATCTCAGTGATGAACTTTTTACATCACTCATGGCTTTTTTATTAAACTTTACCTTGAAAAACAATTCAGTTTTACATCATTTAGCATTTGTAAGCAAGAGATGGGTTATAGGTTAAATTATCTCACTAAAAGCCCAGAATGACATTAGCTTGCTTGCCTGTTTTTTACAGAAATTGTCCTACCCAGGACTGTTAGCTTAGCAGGAGAGCAGAGACATTGTGGAGCCAAGGTTAGGTGACAAAAGGATCCTCTTTATTCAAGAGTAAAACTCTCTAAGACTGTGGTTTGCTGCCAGTTCTTAGTTTCCCAGAATGAGTTAACAGGACTTGTGTGGGGATACCTACCCACATAAAGACCAGAGATAACTGAGACTCTAAACATAAAACAAAGTTCAAATGGTACACACACAGGTCTTACTCAGAGGGTCAGACACACACATAGATAGTTGACTCTAACCCCTCCAGTCCGTAGCGTGGGTGCCTGCTCATCTGTCAGAAAAGTGCTTTCTGGGAGAAATATCCATTTGGTGGGGTTGTATGGCAGCTAACATCTCCTTTAAAAGCATTTCGTTCAGGCTTCTCCTAGGTATGGGAAACAGTCCTGGCAGTTCCTGGAGTGTGTGGAAGATAACTTCCTGACACAGCTGGTAAAGGAGCCTACCAGGGGAGGTGCCCTGCTTGACCGGCTGTTTAAAAACAGAGAGGGTCTGGTGGGAGAAGTGATGGTCGGAGGCCGCCTTGGGCTTAGCGACCATGAAATGATAGAATTCTCACTTCTTGGCGAAGTAAGGAGGGTGGTCAGCAATACCACTAGGATGGACTTCCGGAGGGCAGACTTCGGCCTGTTCAGGACACTGGTTGAGAGGGTCCCTTGGGAGATGGCCCTGAAGGGCAAAGGGGTCCAGGAAGGCTGGACCTTTTTCAAAAAGAAAACCTGAAAGGCACAGGAGCAGGCAGTCCCCATGTGCCGTAAGAAGAGCCAGCGGGAAGATGACCGGCCTGGCTGAACAAGGAGCTTTTGCTGAGACTCAGAGAAAAAAAGAGAGCTTATCACCTTTGGAAGAAGGGGCAGGCAACTGAAGAAGAGTACAACGACCTCGTTAGGTCATGCAGAGAGGGAATTAGAAAAGCAAAAGCCCAGCTAGAGCTCAACCTGGCCACAGTCATAAGGGATGACAAAAAATGCTTCTATAAATACATTAACAACAAAAAGAGAGCCAAGGAGAATCTTCATCCTTTACTGGATGCGGGAGGGAACATTGTCACCAAGGATGAGGAAAAGGCTGAGGTACTTAATGCCTTCTTTGCCTCCGTCTTCAACAGCCATACCAGGTATCCTCAGGGTATTCAACTCCCTGAGCTGGAAGACAAGGATGGAGAGCAGAACAAACTCCCCGTGATCCAGGAGGAAGCAGTTAACGACCCGCTATGCCACCTGGACACCCACAAGTCTATGGGGCCTGATGGCATCCACCCAAGGGTGCTGAGGGAGCTGGTGCAGGAGCTTGCCAAGCCGCTCTCCGTCATTTATCAACAGTCCTGGTTAACAGGGGAGGTCCCGGATGACTGGAGGCTTGCCAGAGTGACACCCATCTACAAGAAGGGCCGGAAGGAGGATCCGGGGAACTACAGGCCTGTCAGCCTGACCTCGGTGCCGGGGAAGATTATGGAGAGGTTCATCCTGAGGGCACTCACAGGGCACGTGCAGGACAACCAAGGGATCAGGCCCAGCCAGCACAGGTTCATGAAGGGCAGGTCCTGCTTGACCAACCTGATCTCCTTCTATGACCAGGTGACCCGCCTGGTGGATGAGGGGAAGGCTGACGTTGTCTACCTGGACTTTAGTAAAGCCTTCGACACTGTCTCCCACAGTATTCTCCTGGAGAAACTGGCAGCTCATGGCTTAGACAGGTACAGTCTTTGATGGGTAAAAAACTGGCTGGACGGCCGCGCCCAAAGAGTTGTGGTGAATGGAGTGAAATCCAGCTGGTGGCTGGTCACAAGTGGAGTCCCCCAGGGCTCAGTTTTGGGGCCGGTCTTGTTTAATACCTTTATCGATGATCTGGATGAGGGGATCGAGTGCTCCCTCAGCAAGTTTGCAGATGACACCAAGTTGGGCGGGAGTGTTGATCTGCTCGAGGGTCGGAAGGCTCTGCAGAGGGATCTGGACAGGCTGGATGGATGGGCCCAGGCCAATTGGATGAAGTTCAACAAGGCCAAGTTCCGGGTCCACAACAACCCCATGCAACGCTACAGGCTTGGGGACGAGTGGCTGGAAAGCTTCCTGGCAGAAAAGGCCCTGGGGCTGTTGATTGACAGCCGGCTGAAGATGAGCCAGCAGTGTGCCCAGGTGGCCAAGAAGGCCAACAGCATCCTGGCCTGTGTCAGAAATAGTGTGTCCAGCAGGACCAGGGAGGTGATTGTGCCCCTGTACTCGGCGCTGGTGAGGCTGCACCTCGAATGCTATGTTCAGTTTTGGGCCCCTCACTACAAGAAGGACATGGAGGTGCTGGAGCATGTCCAGAGAAGGGCGACGAAACTGGTGAGGGGTCTGGAGCACAAGTCTTATGAGGAGCAGTTGAGAGAACTGGGGTTGTTCAGTGTGGAGAAGAGGAGGCTGAGGGGAGACCTCATCGCTCTCTACAATTACCTGAAAGGGGGTTGCAGAGAGGTGGGTGTTGGTCTCTTCTCCCAAGTGGCTAGCGACAGGACAAAAGGAAATGGCCTCAAGTTGCACCAGGGGAGGTTTAGGCTGGATATTAGGGAAAATTTCTTTACTGAGAGAGTGGTGAGACACTGGAATAAACTGCCCAGGGAAGTGATGGAGTCACCCTCACTGGAGGTGTTCAAGGAATGTGTGGAAGAGGCATTGTGGAACATGGCTTAATGGGCACGGTGGTGGGGTTTTTTGGTTGATGGTTGGACTTGATGATCTTACAGGTCTTTTCCAACCCTAGTGATTCTGTGATTCTGTAATAGCTGCTTTGGGACCAGTGGGGTTAATAAACTCCTGTATACTAAGTTTCAACTGGTCTTAACTCCTATTATTCGGGATTCAGATGTCAGAGCCTTCCAGGTGATAAAGCATCATTATTTTATTCACGGTACTACTCATGTCCCTTTCTACCTATTTAAGTCACTTTATGTTTCCAGAAGAAAATTTATAAAGGTAGCATCTTGTCAATACCTCCAAGAACCCTCTCTATAGTAGAAGAGATGGAGGAAATGAATTGCGTCACATTTACTCCACATTTCTTTCCTGAATCAGGGTGATGGAAGAGCTTGGATTACACCAAAGTTTGAATGAAAATGCCTGTCTCATCACCCAAAACCATTTCTCTCTTCCTGGCTGTTCTTAACCAGTTACAACACTGCAAGTTTACATGGAAACACATCTGTGTTTATCATCACAGTCTGTTGATGTGCACAGCCCAGTGATTTAAAGGACAATATCTAAATTCTATTCCCCTGC
The DNA here is from genome assembly GCF_030936135.1 of Gavia stellata. Taxonomy (NCBI): domain Eukaryota; kingdom Metazoa; phylum Chordata; class Aves; order Gaviiformes; family Gaviidae; genus Gavia; species Gavia stellata. The sequence continues at coordinate 41,844,717 of NC_082637.1, forward strand.
TTATATGCTTTGTGACTTACAATTTGTATTTATTCTTGTTTCTTCAACTTTAAAATCAGGCACTGGTATTTCACTGCCTGCATAGAGTCATAAATGACCTAATATAGCAACAGCATGAAACCTGTTGTATAACGGAAAAGGATTGTTTTCAACATTTTTACTGCCAAAACTTATTTTTGGTCATTTATTCCACTGGAAAATATGCATATTCCATTCCAGAATGTTGACAGTGCTGTAAGGCTTAAAAGTATGTGCACATTATAAAATACGAAGTTTTTTACATGGGACAGAGCTGTGAGATTTCCATAGCCTTTTTTCTTCAGGGGTTGATACAGCTGTCTCAGTCTGGAGCAAAAGCTACCAATTATGGGGGAAGCCAAACTTTTACAGTAATTTCTGTCAATTTATTTTCTGTGCACCTAGATGGCTCCTCAACTGCAGAATTGCTGCCTTCCTTATGAGCACTGATTTTTTTGTTTGTTCCCTGCTTCTTACCAGACAATGAGTCTATGGCAAATTATTGGATCAAAGAAAAATGTGAAGTCTTGCAGTACTGCCACAACGCAGAAGGAGATATAAAATTTTAAAACTTTACAACAAACATTCAAACTTCTCCCCTCCTACATGCTCCCTCTTATTTCCTCATTTGGAATTCTCTTTCTTACTCCTCAGAATAGCAGACCACTTAATTTAGATTTTCTCTAAACATAATTCTCTCTAATCTTTCTATTCCTGCATTTCCTCTTATTTGGTCATCCCTTTTCTTCTGCAGTATTATCCATTGACTCACCTGCTCACTTTGATCTTTGTTTTGCCTCCTCATGAAGCAGCTTTTCCCATGAGTTAAACAGGTTTATTCATTGCAAGAAAAAAGAGAATGCTTTCCCCTCTGATAGGAACCATTTTGAGGCTTTGCATAACTGACTTCCTTTAACGTTTTGTTTCATCAGACTCTCATTTTTCTTTTCAGGGTAGTTTTCCTCTGAAATAGTCAGGTAGGCCTAGCTAAATTGTAAATGTCAACACGTGCTCCAGAAGGAATTGCCTATTTTGCTGAACTAACCTGTGCTCTCAAACAGGAGTTGAGGTTGTATTTGCAATTGCATCTGCTTTTTTGTAGAAAAGGGAGACTCTTTTTCTGACTTACATAACCAAAATGCATACAAACAATCTGTTTGTCAGAGGTGAGATTGAAAGACATTCAAAAATTTTGTGGAGATAGCAGAAAAAAAATCACTTTGAATGAATATTAAATCACCTTATATTTCCTCCTGATGTCATAGTGAAATGATGGTGAAAAACAACTCCATCTCTAAAAGCATGAATAATTTGCAGCATTCTTAAGATGCTATGAATACAGTACGTAAAGAGAGCACTCTTGGCTGCTTTCTCTGCTCTCATCACTGATACCCTGTTTTTTTCCTCTGTCTTCAGCTATCCATTGTATCCATTGTCTAGTCAGCAAGCACTGTCAATCTGAGGTGTAGAGAATGATTTTTCTTCTTCATCTCTCATCTCCTTCATGACAGAGGGTAAAACGCCTTTCTGTGCAGGTGTGCACTGCATTCTCCCTGCTGATTTGGTGGTGTTTCCTCTGTCTCCAAACAAATACAAGCTAAAAATCTGAATATATTTCATCTCGCTCTTCATACTCTGAAGTGGCTGAGGTTAATCCTACTGTAAAAAAGAAATGTTCACAAGTAATATAATATTTTAGAAATACTAAGTACAGCCTGGGGCTGCGTAGGTATTCAAATTCAATCTTGGGCCCTTACACTGGCCTTGAACAGAAGCTCTTCCATCTCTGTGGAGGTTTCAGAATAAGTCCTAGAGGAAAAGTGGTGTGGTGGGAGGGAAGGAGTCATTTTTTGATTAGAAAAGGCGTTAAAAGAAGAACTGAACATGCTGGTAGTTGGGAATAATTTTTATGTCCTGTGATACTGTAATTTCATCAAACACTGTTTTAAACTTTTTCAAAACAGTTTTTTTACGTTAATTCCCATCCTGTGACCTGGCAAATTTGCAGTTAATGATGACTGTAGCTGCTAACCCCACCTATTGCTCTTGCTTCTCATTCTAGGGGTAAAATCAACTCCATCCATGTGGAGTACAAACCCATTTGTACTGTAGCAGCTCATACTGATGAAGGTTTATCATTTATATATCCAGCTAGGCCTGAATATAGCAAACTGTGACACAGCTATGCTGTCTTAGAGAGGACTCTATAAAGCAAAACAAACACATTTTTGTGTCAAGGCATTTCCTATAGGTCTGTATGACTTGGTCACCAGGGCTTCTGCCTGTTTTCTGCACAAATCCTGCCCTCTCCACACACAATAGGACTATTTCACCCAGATTAGTACAGGACAGAAACGTGAAATGTTATTGAGGAACCAGGCAGGGGAAGGAGTTGTATGAATTCAGAAATTTTACTATTAGAACCTATTACAACTATTACAACCTGTTCCTTGTCCTCCTAAGTATCTCAGTGCTCCTGCCACTTCAGGGGTTGTCTCACCTATGACTTCCTTTGCTTTCCTTTTGATCACATCTTCCCTCCTCGGCATATATTTGACATATCCTCTTCTTAGCTCGTCCTTTATTTTGGCCGCTGCCATTAAGGATGCCACATGTGCACATCTGCATATGGACAGCTGTGATTTGTATTTCTAAGGTAACCCTGCATTTACATGCATACAGAACTTGGGAAATCCTAAGTGGCAGTGTAATATATGTGTCTCTCAGTGTGTGAATAATTTCTGAAAGTCTGTTTGGTATTCACTGCTCTCAGGTAAGACAATATTACCTGACTTTGCCTATAGCAGTGCAATGCAGTGTCAGTGTGAAGGCAGGAAAACAACAGAATACATCACATTAAGTTAAACTGACCCTGCCAGAAACTATGTAGCAGAAAGGGAAAGAAAAAGTAATCTGTCAAACAAGAATGGAGCTGGTGCTAAGCAGAAAGCAGAGCTGTTTTAAAATGAGTGCTTTTGGTAGAGTCTACGGTCAGATAATCTCTTCCCCCTGCTGCCCCCCACCCCCACCCCACCCCGCCTTGCTTTCTATGCTGCTGCTTTTTTTTTTCTCCATCTCTTCAGTTTTTTACTTGCTTTCTACCTGCCCTGCCTGAAAATTAGGTTTCTACTCTGCTGGACCGTAATTATTGCTGGCAAGTATCATAGTGTGCTGCAACCATTGTGCTTTGCAGAGAAGGTCTGGTTTGGCTCAGTGATTTCCTAGCACATTTTCCTAGGAAGAATTAGGACACAGCTAGTTTTTTTTCCTGGAAGTTAATCCTATTCACATTGAGATACTTCAGTAACATCTGCAATGAGGTAGAGGGAAGACCTTTAAGGTTTGGAGGGGGGGGGGGTGGGGGTGGGGGTGTCTTTTCTTGCTTTTAATGGCAAACCTCATGCATTTCACTCAGGCAGGTTTTGTGGAGACAAATGAGAGGTAGTCTTGTGAGACACAGGTTTGACTGGTGGGTCCCAATCACCTCCTCCTGAGAGGAACCCAGTAGAGGTGCTGGTCCTTCCCTGGCTGTCCCCAGAATTGGAAGTAGCTGCCATCTACTGTACTTTGCAAGTAGATCACTATGGGCATATCAAAAGAAAACCAGACATTAGAGTAACATTTAGCAAGAACCTGGATGCTTATTAACACTGCTTTTGCAGCTTGTTGGTGCAACCTTTATTGGTGACTCAGAGACATATTTGCTTGCCTGTTTCAGGTGTGTTTTCATCTGAAGATTTAACTCTTTCTTCAGTGAGGTGCAATACAGTTTTTTGTAAGGGATGTTAACATCAGCTTCAATTATATTTGTAAAGAAAAGGAAAAAAATATATTTTTTTAAAAAGCTTGCTGTTGGAAATCACAGTTGTTCACTGAGATGCCTCAGGCAATTACCTGAAAAAGTCATTTCAAGCCAATAAATAGTGTGAACACTGAGGAAAGAAAGGACGAAATTGAAAAAAGACCGACTCCAAAATAGCCAAGATGGTGGCAGAGGAACAGAAAAGACTGTTCATTTAAAATAATTGAATTTAACATCCACAGTTGAAACTACCAGCTACATAGAAGTAATAATGTGCCCTGAATCCCTGGAAGAAAAAAAGAGTACTTGATTTTGGATTTTTTTCTTCTTTAAATGTAAATAGGTTTTCAGCTCAAAAGAAATAGCTGAGTAGGGTAAATGGTAGTTTTTCTCTCTATGGTAGTTTTTCTGGTAGTTTTTGGTAGTTTTATGGTTTATGGTAGTTTATGGTAGTTTTTCTCTCATTATGCTCAGAAAAACAGAAAACCATTTTATAGGTACAGTTTGAATCAGATTAGCATAAAGAAAATTTCTCAGTTTAAACTAATCTTCTCTTTTTCACAGCAATGCAAAAGAATGGCTAGTGGTAGTCTGACTATACTGCGACTCTTACCCCTTACTTTCTTTTGGCAGGGTAAGAAAGTCTTAAGCATGTATTACATTTTAACCCCAACTTCTGGGGGTTTATTTTTTTATAATTAAATGTCCTGGACTTCATATACACACCTTACTAGGCTGTTTTTCCTTTTGTTTTTTCACTAAAGTTGTACAGAGTCTAGGACTCCACAACAGGCTTAGACGGGACTACAGCAGATATTTTTAAAGGTGAATGGCTCTTAGACACTGTCTCTTCTATCTCTGTCTCTTGCTGCCGGGTGGAAAAGGACCTGGGGGTGCTGGTTGACAGCCAGCTGAATATGAGCCAGCAGTGTGCCCAGGTGGCCAAGAAGGCCAACGGCATCCTGGCCTGTATCAGAAATAGTGTGGCCAGGAGGAGTAGGAAAGGGATCGTGCACCTGTACTCTGCGCTGGTGAGGCCACACCTCGAATACTGTGTTCAGTTTTGGGCCTCTCACTACAAGAACATTGAGGTGCTGGAGCGTGTCCAGAGAAGGGCGACGAAGCTGGTGAGGGGTCTGGAGCACAATCCTTATGAGGAGTGGTTGAGAGAACTGGGGGTGTTCAGTGTGGAGAAGAGGAGGCTGAGGGGAGACCTCATCGCTCTCTACAACTACCTGAAAGGGGGTTGCAGAGAGGTGGGTGTTGATCTCTTCTCCCAAGTGACTAGTGACAGGACAAGAGGAAATGGCCTCAAGTTGTGCCAGGGGAGGTTTAGGCTGGATATTAGGAAAAATTTCTTTCCTGAGAGAGTGGTGAAACACTGGAATAAGCTGCCCAGGGAAGCAGTGGAGTCACCCTCACTGGAGGTGTTCAAGGAACGTGTGGACGAGGCACTGTGGGACATGGTTTAATGGACATGGTGGTGTTGGGTTGATGGTTGGACTTGATGATCTTACAGGTCTTTTCCAACCTTAGTGATTCTGTGATTCTGTGATTCATTTAAAGAAGAGAGGCTTTCTTTTTTTCTTAGTAATGAGTTATTAAGTGGGTTTCTAAGTCTTTAATTTACTGTTATTTTTACGTCTCAGTGGCAGACATTCATCCAGCAAGAGGTAGCTGGGAATAGAATCTACTGACCCAGATGTTTTCCTTCAGCACAGCAGTTTTGTATACATTAGTGCAGTAGCATCTGTAGCCCATTCTAACAGAGCTCTAGTCAATGTCCTATTTTAACAGCACCAATGTGTTGTTTCTCAGTTCTCAGCAGTGATTTACCCAACAGAGTACCTGCAAATGGCAATTAGCAAGATGTCAGATACATTACCGACTCTTGAAACTAGATCAGTATATTGCAAACATAAAAGTCTTACTTGTTAACTGGGCAAATTCACCAGAAGAACAGGTCTTCAGCAAGACAGACAGATAGGTTTTTTGAGACCTAGAGATACTGAACATTTCTAAGTGTAAAATCTGCATAAATACTTTAATATATGTCCATATTTCCTCATGCCTACAACTACAAAAATTAAAGGATGCTGGAAAAACTACAAGGACTGTATAAGTAAAGAAATAAATCCATATTTTAGGAACAATTGCTGTCTCCTCATAACAGTACTCACAAAATGCAGAAACAAGATTCATGCTTTCTTTCTGGAAAGGTCAAGAGAGTCTTTAGCACAAGGCACTAGGATCTCATCCAACAACAGATTGTATGTTTTTCTGCCTCTCTCAGTGTTTTACAAAGCTTGTTTACTTTCTCTTTTTATCCACATTTAAATGTGACAGGAAAAAACAAAGGGGCAGCATTTGGGGATGCATTTCCAATAGAAGTTGTGAAAAAAGGCAGGGGGAATGTGCAGCCCTCTTCATTAATGAATCATTCAAGCACAAGCACAACAGCAGCCTAACGTAAAGCTGCATTGGATAAGCAATACAGGTCTGCTCAAGATGCTCAGGGTTCCTCACAAGCTGCTAGTCTGGGACTCAAAACATAACAGTGATATTCCTCCAGTCCTGCTGCCTTGTCTCTGGATTATAAATAGTTTGTGAAGGAGAACAAAAGCTGCAGCTAGGTGGTTTGATAATGATCTGGCTTTGCCAGGTAAAGTAGAAGTGATAATGATACAAATGGTTCAGCAGCCAGCGTGCTGCAACTTTACGCCTCATCTTCCAAAATTCATTCTGCCAGAGCCATGAGTGCTGAAATATTTTCCTTTAGCCATTTAAAAGCAAATGTCACCATACTCAAATACCTCTGACATCCAACTGTAAAAGCGACCAACACAAAGATACAAGGCGAACAAGTTATACCTGAAGAATGCTGCAGATCAGGACTATGATTTTATCAACAGAGATAAAGATTCTATCAAGAGTGTGACAAAGTTGGCTCCTCACCTAATTACAGTGCAGTCCTATTTTAAATCCTCCACTTTGTGAATGAACAAAAACGTTGGTCAAGCTTTAGGGCAATAGCGGAAAGAAGAAACAAACGATCTTCCCAAAACGATGGGAAACCATGATGAGGCAAAGACCTGCCTATAATGTCCAGATTGATAAAAAGCTGTTTCACCAGGCTGGGAGGCAACAGGTCAAAGGATGACTAGCTGTGAAAAGTTTCTCAAAAAAGCCTGCATGAGTAAGAATAGTAAGTGCTGCAGGTTGTCCAAAATCATCTTCAGGACCTGTGACAAGAGAGTGTCACTGGAGAAGACTCAGAGGTCACTCGGAAGATCTGATCTAGTAGTTAGTTTATTGAGTTCTAATCAGTAAATTTAGGCATGTAAAATATTTAATAAGCACAGATGGATTAGAGGTCAATACTATTTGCTACACTTAAAGTTAGTATGGGATACAAAAGATTGTCGCATAAGCTTACATGTCTTAAATGTTATATGCATGCAAAATATGTCACTGACCAACCAACCCATCAATGTCTGGTGTCAGACAAGGGTTCTCTCGGCCTGGAGGGGAAACCTTGAGAGGCGTCCCTACTCAGGCAGAAATCACAGCCACGCAGCTGCTATGGAGGGAGAGCTCAATGGGCCCTGATGGCTGCAGATATTTATAGTGTAAAGTGGTCAGATTTTCTGCTGTGTCAATGCAGTTTCAGTTGCTTATCAGCCCAGTCTCCAGCCAAACTGATTTTTTAGGGTTTGGTGCTGAGTTCTCACTGACAGCCTCACACAATAGGATTAACTCTGATGAGGCCTACTTGCTGAGCATCTGCCTGGACCAAAGTTCAGTTAGTTCAAACAGGAGGAGTGCATCCATCACAGCAGGAAAGCAGGTATGGATAGTTACAGTTAACCTCAACCATAAGAAGGGGCTGAACATATCTGTTCACTGTCCTAAAAGATTTTGTACATTCACAACAAGCAAAAGTCCACAGTATCAGCTGAGTCTTTGAGCGACTAAACTTGCAGCATTTTGCAATGAAGTATCATGGTATTTTGCCTTGGTTCTGTCTAAAATTCTAGTTCAGTCTTGGGCATAACCCCCAAAATTATAATAATTCTAGTATGAGTCTGAGCACTCTTTCCATTTCCATCTTTTTTCCTAATTATTTGTTTTCTTTTTCTTTATTTTACTACTTGAATGATGCTAGACATCTTAAAAGTAATAATAAAGTAACACTGTGGAATGACAGCCTTTTTATTCTAAGGTAACTGAATTACATAGTTCTGTTGCATTTTTAATCCAGCAGCAATTTTTTCTACCGAAGTGGGTTTATTTTTCTGAGGCACGCAGGGAAGAGGGATGAAAGAGAAGTTGGAAATGTCGGGTTGTATGTGGTACAATACATGCAAAGTTCTTCCCTTAGTTTTCCTGTGGTGATAAGCTGTTCAGTGCTTGTAATTTATATGATGCCTTTTAATTAAGCTGGGAGTTCACTGAGCATGTGTTTAGTTTGCAATGTACTTTGCTCTTCAGCCAAACTCCTGTTGTTCAGTATTTTCAGTCCCCGATGTGCAGACTGCTTCACCTTTGGCCTTCAAGAAGGAGAAGGGCATTTTGCCGTGTGGTGGTGCCACCCAGCACAGTGACGCAAAGGAGACATTCCCAGCATTAGCTGATCTGCTTGCCAGACTGTCGCGCTTCCCTTCAGTGCTATGGAGATGCCCGTTGCTGCAAAAATTGTGTAGGAAATTGCAAAGCATTGTGAGGATGTTATGATCAGACTGTTATGTGGCAACACTGTATTCACCCACTTATTGTCAGCACCTGCTGGAGATGCCCCTGAGAAGGGAGATGTTCCTCTTTCACGCTGGGTAAGGGAGGAAGGCTTTCTCTTCCTTCTGCTTCCTGACCCACCTGCCCAGCTGCTAACCTCTGTGGCAGTTTGTCATCTGTGGCATGGGAAGCGCATCATAAGCATGTACAGTAGAGGGGCTGATCTCATCAGCTCACATTTTTATTGTGTTTTGAGATGAGACATGCATAGAAATATGTACTTCTACCCACATTACCTGTGCTCTACAGGTCAGAGGAGCAGACTGCCCGCACTTCAGGGAAAGCTTCCTTGCCAGTCATTGAAAAGATAAGAAAGACGTTGGGAAAAACATCAAAAAACTTTTCTTTACTGAGAGAGTAGTCAAACCCTGGAACAGGCTTCCTAGAGAGGTGGTCAATGCCCCATGCTTCTCAGTGTTTAAGAGGCATTTGGACAATGCCCTAATTAATAATACGTTTTAACTTTTGGTCAGCCCTGAAGTGGTCAGGCAGTTGGACTAGATGATCATTGTTGGTCACTTCCAGCTGGAACTATTCTATGCTATTCTATTCTATTCTACTCGTCGCAGTATGGGGATAGACATCAAGTGGTTTGCCAGAAACATCTGTAGATTCCAGGGGGAGAGAGAAAATAGATCATTAAAGTATTGTTTGCAGTATTTATCCTTTGTCTCAGGAACACTTTGAAGGGTCAAACTAAGTGTAATTTGAAAACAGTCTACTTTAACTGGGAAGGACACCTAAGATAAATGCTTTCTCACATTAATTGTTTTAGGCATCATCTAAATCAATTGACTAATTGAGCTAAGCCAGTTCCCTATTACTTCATCCAGTTTGCCTTTTCAGTCTCTAACATGCTGTACTACTGTCATCAATGCCGAAGTCTCTTACCTCCCTTTGAACCCCCTAGAGCTCTAGGGTCAAGCGAATGTAGAATTGGTGCTACAGGAAGGCTACACTGGATTACCTGGGATACACTCTGCAGGGCTATTTCAGCTCGCAAACTGAAGCTTGTCACCAAAGTGTTGTCTTAGCCTTGACCACTTTATATATCTCCTTTCTCCATCACGGTACACTGTTCTTTGTGCCTTGATGTTTGCTGACCTCTATCCCAGACACTGCTGCAGTTCAGTGGTGCTGTATAAGTAGAAATCTATGAATGTGGGCACAACATATGCTCCTGAACATGAGTGTAAAATATGTTGACACAATTCCTAATTAAAGGTACCACTTAATTAAAAAAAAAAAATTGAGGCAGTCTGTACTGGCAAAAGGAAAAAGAAAAATGATGACATAGTTTCACTAGTAAAGGAAAGGAACTAATAAAAAGCAGCAGTCTCAGTTGCCTCACAGAAGCAGAGACCCAAGAGCAGCTATTGCCGTGGCAACAAAAGGAGCGAGGAGATTTACAAAAATTTACCAAAAAAACCCACAAAAAAATGGAAAAAACCCAAAAACGCCCAAAAAATGCCCCAAAACAATTTACACTTCTATATGTTTCAGTGCAGTCTTAACCAAGAGTGAAACTACCTTGAAATAACAGCCCCACTACATTCATTCTTATTCTTCATGAATTGTATATGTCACCTCACTGCCTCAAAGCTTATATCTTGTAGTGGTAGGTCACTGACCACACAAGGCTAAAGATATTTCTGGACATGTTAGAAGCCTGATGTTTAGATTATTTCTCTAACTTTTCTGCTATATAAAATCACGAGGTTGAATAGGTTGCTCATTTCCATCAAAAATACTTATTCAATGCTGTATGCCATAAATTAGGTCCACAACACATCACACACCTAATTCCTCCAAGTAATGTTTTGGGAACACTAAATCTAATGTTACTTTACTACAAGAATATTCTTTCATCTCTAATTTCACCCGGTAAGTATCACTGAAGACTATTCTTCCATTCTTCTATCTTTAGCAGTTTTTATCTCACAAAAAATACTGTGTGTTAATCCTATCTAATAAAATTCTCATAAAATGTATAAAGTAAGATCATCTTGTAGCCATCAGGACATTTTGAGATCCAAATGATGCTGCCCTGATTTAATTTCTTTTTTAAAACATTACCCTGGCTCCAATAATGGTATTGTCTTTTAACATTTCAGATCACAGTATTTCGCATGGGATCAGAAGGACACCAGGATATTGATTTAGCTATCCTGACAGCATTACTAAAAGGTAATGAAGTGTCACTCCCCAATGAGTCTGTATTAATGCAAATGGATAAACTCTGTGTCTCTGCTGTGTTGAAACCTGCTTTTATTTACAATATCCACCATATCAAGATGGTAAATTTATACCGTGAAGTTGAAGTATACTTTTTGCTCTAACTGCTTTATACAAATCCAGCTCTTTCTTCAATGTTTAAATAACTACTGATTTTCCTTTCTGAATTTTTATTCTCGACCCACAATTGCTAATGTGTCACAAAAAACATCAGTGGTGACCCCCCACTGCTTATTTCAGAACATTAGTACTCACAAGAAGACAGCCAAAGAACTTCTCAGACTTAGATTGCCTTGGTGGCTAGTAGGACATCCAGAAGGAGGTTATCTCCCTTTAGATAAAACTGGCACTATCGTCAAAGTAAAATGTTTTCTGTAGTCATCCTAGGAAAGTCTGGGAACTGTGTGGGATTCCTGCCAGCCTCTGCTGGTTGATCTAAGAACTCAGCTATTGGGGTGGTAGGGGTTTTAATCTTAAACTTTGCAGGTTGCTAAATCTTTCTAAGCCATTACATTTTACACTTATGCTCTTAAAAGATTCTCTTACAATAAATCTGCTGCTGCTACAGTATATTATAAACCCTGGTCTTGCAGACACACCATTTAGCTTGGCTCCCTTCAAAATACGATAGTATCAGGTAATTTAATATCTGCTTGCAAATACAGAAACAGGTAAGATTTTAAAGGCTCTGAAGCACATATACTTATCCAATGAAGGATTACTCACCCAGACAAGAGCTGGGAGGTTCTAGCCCTCCATTCATATAGCATTTCCCCAAATGGGATTTTCACAAATTGCATGTATCCATCACCATGGTCATCTTGTTGCTGTCTGGACTGTTTTGTGCTATGTAGTACAGGCCATACTGATTTTTAAAAGAATAAGACATATCAAACAATTTTAAAGAGCAATCTGAGAAACGTTAGGGAATGGACCTCCAAAGGTGACTGGGGAAACCTATGCTTCATGAGGCTTTTTAGCAGTTGTTATCATGCTATTGCCACCCCCACACCTGAATAAGAGGGTGCATAATGCCGTGCGGCAGACCTGAGTTTGAGTCATAACAAGAAATGTCATAGATTTACTGGGTATTCAAAGGTAATGGAAATTATTCTTGCTTGTTCCAGGGCTCCGTTTGCTTCTCAGTTTCTCTTTCTGCAGGCTTACAAAAGCTGTATGAAGAGAAAAGGGAGAAGGCCTGAGTAACTTTCACTTATCCAAGCAAAACAGTGTTTTACCTTTTGCACAACTATTAATCACGTTTCAAAAGTATTACTTCAAACATTTAAAATAAAAGTCTGAAGAGGAGGAGTAAACTGGCCACTTCAAAAGTATGATTGCAAGCTGATAGCTACCAACCAAGGAAATGAGATGAAATTATTTTGCTCCTGTAGCTTTTGTTTATTAAGGCTTCTGTAGTATTGCTTTCCCCACCTCTTTTGCTTATTTCGGTCAAGATGCTAGTTATTTGTCCCACAGGTAACATGGCTTTTTTGCTGCTACACTGAGGTAACAAGTTTTAGCCATCTGCATAATTACATCTCAAGATGTTTTGGACATCTTCACACAGAAACAATGCAAATCAAGGTGAAGAAAGGAAAAATAAATTAATTCAAAGCGAGGAAAGAGAATTGCATCCATCACCAAATTCCTCTTTTCTATCCTTAGGAAATATTTTAAATGCAGATTTCATTTTTATCTTAAATACAACTGGATCTTTCATTATCCTCAGTGTAAAGTATATTCTCTTCACAGTAGTTTCTCATCACTGAAACTACTGCTCTTGATTTCTATTAGTAAGATACAGATTGTCTTAAAGTTGTGATTCCACTTTTTCTAGGTATATTTTCAAGGTGTGAATCCCAACATAGATCCCTGGGGTCTTTTACCACCTTGAAAGCTCCTTCTTGGAAGCTGAAGAAAATAAATCATAGGTCTGGGAGGGATTGTCTTCTGTTTGAAAAGATCTGTTGCAGTATTTACATGAACAACTGTACTATGATTGCAGTCTGGGTATATGAGTAGTCATCTCTGATCTGGAATATCCATTTTGCAAGTGCCTAATTAGTTCTGTCGTCTCCTTAGTAAAATAAAATTACTTTCCCTCTTCATAATAGCAGTGCAAAACATCTTAGTGAACTTCTGTTAGCTCAGAAGGTGCCTAGATCTGTGTAAGTGATTTTGACATCTTTCGTGCTTACCTGACAATCTTGATTTGGTAATCTGCTGATGGTAGCAGCATTTGTGTCTTGCTCAAGAGCCAGAGGAACTAAAACTTACACCTCATCTTCCCTGCTCCTCAGCGCTTTCTGATTATGAAGGTACTCAATTAAGATTAGATTTATCAGATGCCTTTTGTTAATCTGAGCTTTCTGATCACAGGGAATGAAAGTCCATATAACTTTTTAATCAATGTGTGCAAAGATGAGATCGCTTGTCTCAGGCAAGCTGGTTGTCCTTAGGCATACCATGTCTTTGTACAAAGGTTCTGGCCCACCCTGTAAGAAATACTGCCTTTCTGTAAATATACCCCATCAGGCTGATGGATAGTTGGGTTTTTCATCAAATCAAGAAATCTAAGGTGGCAATACTGAACCATTTGTCTATTGATTTACTAGTAAGTAGATTTGAAGACTGGGTCTGAATTATCTTGAAATTCTTAAGTTTAGATTCAGGAATTAATCTCTTTCACCTCTTCAGCAGTGTGTGAAAAGGAGGCAGAGAAAAGTACGAAACTGGTGAGTGATTATTGGCTACTTTTTCTCAGTCTCACTGATGAAGATTTTGCAGTTTTTGCTAGCCAATATTCAAGGTGCATACCAGATGATTACCAGTCCCACTCTGGTGTGAGTGATTTGTTCAGGGAGTATGAGAAGGACAAAGATTGAAAAACATAAAGTATCATTTCCTGCTTACTGTGTAAAATTTGCAATGAGCAAAACCAGCATCAGGCACACTGCCAATACGGGAACTCTCCTGAACAGGATATTCCACAAGCCCCAAACCCTGCACTGAATATGAGAGATTATTTTCTTGTTTGTTTTCATGAGTCACTTGCTTAATCTTGTCAGCAGATCTATCTTTCTTGGAAGTGATCTCCAATAAACTAGGGAATGGCATCCAAACTGGTTATCAATTTACATTGCATGGATGTCACAACAGCATATGGCTTGTGAATTCCTTTTTGTTTTAATTTTGAGAGACATGCAAATGTGGGAAGTAAGTTTCCAACTAAATGAATTTGTAGCAAGTAAATTTATTGATACAGTTTAACTGTTTGTGCTCTCTTAACTTGAACAGTTGGAGCTCAAACAGTAATGGATTTTGTCCTTTTGCAGCTGCTAATTGAGCAGAAGGCATATGACAGGGAAGTTAAAGACAGCATATGGACATGTTCTAAAATATAATTGTTTTGAAGTGGCACCAAAGATCCTAGTTCACGAAGCTGTTGCAATGTCTGGAGCATACTAGCAGCACAAGCCGTGTTTCAGCTGGTGCTCCAGAAGCCTTCCCAGTGCAATTGTTATCTTGGGAAAGAGGTGTTGTGTGGTGTACACATATTGTAATATTACTGCCATGTAACCCTCTGAGATAAGCCGTGTTAGGCTAATGCAGTTCTGATGTCTCCGCATACTTTCCAGCCTGTGAATAAGTCATGATTCTTGCTCACTGAACAGCCGTCATGTAGTATCAGATGGTCCTGGAAGACAGTGTGATGGTCTGCCAACCATGAAATCACTGACACAGAAGGATTTCAGAGTTAGGCCAGATATCTGGTTACTGCCCTTATAGTTGTTGTTGCTATCAGCTTTCTTATTGTCAATTGATTTGCTAAATGCCAGGACAATGCTTGTAGCAAATGCAGTGGAAACACAGCCTTTTCACCAAAGACTTGCTGAAACAGAAGACAATGTAAGACCTGCTGAGATGCTGAGCAGAAAGTTAATTTGGATCACTATTTTCCCTAATCTAATTCTTTTCTGTAAATGATGATTCAAAGAGGACACTGACATGCTTAGAAGCACTGTGGAAATGAGTCTCCAACAACCATTTCTGTCTAGATAGATCAGTTTTTTGTCATTTCAGCTTTCCAGATTCCTGTGCACTAAGTATCATAGACTATCCCAGGAGAATCCTTTAAGGGTTTACATTGATCACAATAAACTTTAACCAGCGTATAAAAGCCTGTAGTCTACCTCTTCAGTAATCTGAGATGCTGCAAGGGCACAACACTCATTGTCTGACATGTGCCCTGGCTCACCTAGGATTCAGAGTCAAGTTTATGGTCCCAGGCTTTATCATCAAGGAGTATTGCATTTTTGGTCCATGATATTGGATAGACCACCTGACTTTTTTACCAGAAGAATCTATGCAAGATATCCAAGCACTCCTGGATGGCCTCCTAAGAGCATAAAGTTAACACCTGCAGGAACTAACAGCTGTCCCAGATCTCCTTGTTCATTCAACTTCGCACCGTCCTTGCATTGTCTATCTATATCCAGCAGTATCTATACTGAAATAAAATACTGCCAAATCAATGCATTACATCCCAAATGCAACTTTTCTTCTAGGAGTAGATGAAGGGAAGGAAGAGTCCCACTGCAGACATCAGTCATATTGCCTTAAAACATTCTTTTGAGGAACATATCTTATGCTCAGCCAAACACCAGGATACTGAGTAAATGTTACACAGACATTGGTCATATTGCCTATAACACTGTTAAAACAGTAAGTATACTACGGTAATTAAAATAATACAACACAACTAAGCAGAGAATCTTCCCATGAGACAGGATGAAACAGAAATGTAGGGAGAGGAAATGCTAATTTCTCACCACTGACAGTGTAAGGGCCTAAGAAATGGTTCCAGTGTGATCCCTGTATTGAGTTGATGAGAGCAGTAGGTTAACTCTATCTTATTTTTTGATTTCCCAAATATCCTTGGCTTTGATTTGGGTACATTGCAGTGATGCTCATGAACAAGATGAGTCTGCAGAGAGGTTACTTTTTGGATTCTTCTTACTGACTCAAATCCATGCTCTGTGGCACCGAATGCAATCAATGAAATGACTGAAAGGAGACAGTGTCTTAAGAAAGCCCACCTCACATTTGTTCTAGGGAGTTTTTCTTGTATTAATGGAATTATTTTTACTTCTTAATACTGGATATAATTTCACCTGAAATAGCCTGAATACTTTCTTTTTCATTTGAGTCAAGAGTCATCAGTCTATCCTGGAACAAAATCAATTAAACAGCGTCTGCAGCCCATATGCCGCTCTGTACAAACTTTTATAGCTTTTATTTTCCTTCTCCTCTTATGTAATGCCAGTGTAATCCACATTCACCTGAAAACCACATAGAGAAGACAGGAAAGAGGAGAAAGGTGCAAGAGCTTTCCAGCAACAAACCTCACTCTGAGAGCAGCCATCCCGCCACGTGCATCAGAGCCCCAGCATGCAAACCTGTACTGCCCAGTCTACACCCTAGCTGATGGACTAGTTTGGACCTGAAGTACAAAAAACCCTTGAGAAACCATACATTTCTTTCAATGGCCAAATGTCTGCAGCGTTCTGCAAGACAATGAAATAAACCATTATGGTAACAAGCATGAGAAAAGCATCATCTCCAGGACTGCACATGCACCCATGGGAAAACTTGCCCAGTGCTGGCAGCCTTAAACACCACAGAGGGAGGTGGGAAGGACAGAGGCTGGACCATGGCTTTCCTTCCCCCCGGCTCAATATTTGGAGCAATAAGGACGCTCAGAGAAAACAATTCTGATGAACTGCTGGACTTGGGGGCCTTCCTGGAGATGCAGCCACTGTCTCATGCCCCGTGCCAGTTGCTCCCCCATCACATGTGCAAAATGGTGCCAAGCTGCAGAATCACCATCACTGTGCCTGGATTTTGTAGTTCACTGATATGCCTCCTCCACTGCTCACCAGACAGCTTGCCTGAGCACCAGCTGAAGCTCTTGCTTCTCCTGCAGGCACATGGATGGGAAGGAAGAGTTCCAATGACGTTTTGAGAGGATCTGTTGCTTGCTTCAGAAAGGGGGAGAACATTATTTGCTGTCTGTACTTAATTTACACTATCATACCCACTGTGGGTAGTTTTTTTCTGCTTTTACAAATAAAACTGTAGAGACATTTTTGCCCTTCCCAAAGGTAAATATTTTCTGTTCTTGAATGTTGCATGTTGCTTGTATAAGAAACTCAGAAAGGTTCAAATGTTATTGGCATCCCCCATGCGGTCTCTTGTGAGAGCTTTTTTCTGTGTTGTAGTATATAGCAATGAGAAGCTGTGTCTTACGCATAGGGGTGTTCCTGTTACTTCTTAGTCACAGAAAGGTCTTTCACTGTTTTCTCTGGTTTTTCTTCTTTTCTTCATTTCTATTGTGCTCCTGCATCGTCTACCTTTTTATCAGAGCTCATATCTGTAATAAAATGAAAGTGATATGTATGATCTACAGTAAACCATCTTCCAAATAATTGCTGTAGATATTGCCAAGTATTTGGCAAAGTTTCATGGCAGTGAACTGACTGCAAAGTTGAGAGTTATGAAGCTAAGCTGTAGGCTAAGCTTCCCAAAGGTCTGCTGAACTGATCCTTCACAGAGAATTTCAGCAGCCAGCGTGTTACACTTTATGTTTTCTGTGCCTCCAATTTCAGAGTCCACTTTCAGCTGGAAGAGTACGTAATTTTGAATAGTACTGAAATGGGGACAGAAATGCTTTGAAGTAATGAAAAGCACTTGTTTGTCCTCACTCCATGATACCAGTATAAGAATTAATAAAGACAAGAAAACAGTGGAGGTATGAGGCCTTTTAAAAATGAGCCTTTATACAATCACCTAATCACTGCAAGCAGCTATGTAGTTAGAAGTCAAAGGGCCCTTTATTTATTTGGTAGATCAGTTCATCTGGGCCAGTTCTCCCTGTGACACTGAAGCACAAATACTCTTTCATTGTTACAAATCAGCTAATAACCATGAAATCCTTAGTGAAATATTAAAAAAGCACAGCAGGGCAGGAATGTCCCACAGCGTCCATTAAAACTACAGGGCAAAACATACTCTCCCTTCCAAAAACCAAACAGCTCCAAACCCTTCTTATCATCTGCATAGTTTCTTATTTAGTTCGGATATATTATACCTTGACACCAGCTTTATAGCATGCTTTCTTACAAAGGGAAATTTGTCCCAGCAAGACCCCTCAGTACAAGTAGATAGAAGATAAATTCCTCTGCTTGTACGGGGTCCCCACTTTACCAGGTGGGAATGCATAAAATGCACAACTATTAAAATCAGTGAGGTCTGTGTGAGTTGAACCTGTTTGTAATTGCTAGATGCATGTGTGGGTGTATGTGTGCGCTCATGTGCATACATGTGTGTGTGCGTATTCCTGCAGCTGGATCAGTATCCCTCCTGGCTTCTGCTCTTGCTTCCCATATGAGAGGAGGGAAACCAGTTCACTCCACCACAAGCTGCATCTGCTGGTATAACATGTACCTACTGTATTTTTCAAAGGGGATGTGAGGAAATAATGAAAGTTTGTGAGACAATCTGAGAACCGTAGATTACAATTCGAGAACCAGTATTTTATAAAAGGGACAACGGAAGGTTTGGTTTTGTTTTAATATGCAATCAGTTGCAGAAATGACATGGACATCTGTGAGTCTTTTGACAGAAGAGGAATTACCAGGGTGGACTGCTGACTGAGTCTAAAGTATGTCTTATTTCTTTTTTCTCCTCCTCTCCTCCCTGCACCCCTGTCTGTATACACAGGAGCTAACGCATCTGCTCCCGACCAGCTGAGCCTAGCATTAGCCTGGAACAGAGTAGACATCGCCCGCAGTCAGATCTTTATTTACGGGCAACAGTGGCCGGTACAGTATATATACAGCATCTTCTACTGAAAACACTTTAAATGCTACACAACATTAAATACATTCTGGCTGCAGCGGTGTTTTAACACAGTTCAAAATACACTGAGTCATGCTCCCAGCCAAACACGAAGTTCCCGTTCAGAGCTATTGAAGGCAAGCCCCGTTACAAAGATGTTACTAAGTTCGCTTGTACAAGGAAATGGTGACATCTAGCGATGCCTTAACACTGAGAGACCACACCCTTAAAGAAAAGGGAAGCAACAGATTTATACTATCAAGCAATGATTCTGCAAACTGAGAAAAACAAGTATCTGTTTACAGCCATGTTACGATCTTAGGCTATAAATTAAAGGAAAGGCAAACCTTTTTGCTCTTCAAGCCATATGCTTTTATATGGAAATACTGAACTTGATGATGATTGGACATCAAAAATATGCTGCACAAATGTTGGAGGTCATCAAGTGGATCATGAGAGCTGATCAGCAATGTTATCACAGAAGTGCTGTGGCTCCAAACCTGAGTTGGTGTTAATTTCGTGCTCAGTGCTGCTCTGCATCAATTTGCCCCATTCTGCGCTCCAGCTGCCAGCTGTGTGGACAGGCTCCTCCACAACACCGTGTCCCTGGGGGGGACCATAGGCAGAGCTTCTCTGCAGGAGTGGGAGGGCTGTAAATAGAAGTGTTGTTGAACGCTGTGTGTGGCAGGGGAGGAGTGGTCTACTCCCAACTTGTGCTGCAGTTTTTACCGTGGTAGAAGTCACCCAGAAAAAAACAGAAGGACTCTATCTCTACCTGTAGCACCTTAAAGCCCACCATATCTTTCTTCGGAAGGTTTAATTGGATCACATTATTCATTACTGTGACACTTGTTTTGTCACTGTCCTGAAAATTTCATGCACTATCATTACAAGAATGAGCATTTGCAACTCCTCATAGAAAAATTATAACAAAAGGAAAAGCTTCTGTTTAAATATTCTTGCTTTAAATGTAGTTTCTGGAGCTTGCTGCCCCTTAAAGGTGATGGAGTGAACAGGACGATTTTTCTTGTCTTCAATATTGGGCATAAGTATGCATCAAAACATAGGAGGGATTTTAATGGTACTAAACTGTCCTTACCATTATCGCTCCATCACCACATCATAGCAAAAGTTTGCATAAATGCTGCAAGTTGCAATCATTTTGCAAGCTAAAAGCTGGAAGTATGAGATAATTTTTCATCCTTCTAACTCCCCCCAACCTGCCAGAGATAGAAAAGGAGAGGTTGTGCATAAGAAGACCTCTTGCATTTGGCCCTTCATAGAAATGCTAATTGTGGAGCTATTTCTGCTTTCTGGGTGTCAAAGTTTCCCTGAGTTTCCACACCACAAACAGAGGAAAAAGCTACTAAAAACAGAATTAAAGTGAATGTGTGTACACATAACAAATATACCAAACATAAATAAAATGTTTGTCAGGAAAGTGAGAAATAAAGATAATAATGAGATGGTGAATAGTGTGGAGGTGTGGCCGTCACTTTCCTGGGTTCCAGTTCCTTGGTCCTAATCTGGATTTCCTAGAGTATGTTAATCTTAACACTCTGACACTCATTTTTGAAATGCTGCCCTGTATCAGAGAAACCAATATAGACAAAAACCATGATTATCCCATTTTAAGCTTAGCAGAGCAACGTTCAGAATTTTGTCAGGATTCCCTGCTTGTGCCAGGGTGACCGGACCAGCCAGATACAGCCTGTGATGCCCAGGAATGGACTGAATTAATTGCTTGCTTTGCAGGTGGGCTCCCTTGAGCAAGCAATGCTGGATGCACTGGTTTTGGACAGAGTGGATTTTGTGAAATTACTCATAGAAAATGGAGTAAGCATGCACCGTTTTCTCACCATCTCCCGGCTAGAGGAATTGTACAATACGGTAGGGCCAACCTAAGGCAATTTTTCTATCTCTATATTCATTGTTCTAGCTCCCACTCGTATTACAACAACGTGATGATGCACAAGGCAGCCAACACTTGCTGCAGAAATTTTCCATGTTAGATGTCCACATTGCCTCTTAGCTTTGTCTCTCATATAATGGAATATGCTGTGTCTTGCCCACCTAATCTGCTGTATGGTTTTTGTAAAACGTGGATTAAGCCCCGCACGGTACCAGCTGATTACAGGTCATTACAATTCCAATATGATAGACCTAAGGTTTAGGCAGATGGCACTGGCTGGAAGACGGTAACAGGCAAGTTAGGACCTGTAGGATGGTGATATATGACTCCTGACAGTATAAGCCCTTATGGTTTTAGAAAAATCTTGCAACTGTTAATCAAACTCAGCCACTAGAAAACAATAAGCAAACTTCTTCGGATAATAGTCTGAATTTAAAGGTGAAATCTGATGATTTCAGGAGGTCTTTTACAGTGAAGGACTTCCCCATGTCCTCACCAAATGTTCTAAAAATGGTAGTTTTGGCTTTTAAAAGCCTGTTTGCAAGTTTTATATCTTTGCCCTTAAAATGAACATAAAACTGCACAAGTTGAAATTGCTTCTGAGTTCTCAACTGCAAAACACATTCCAACATTCACATCATCGTTGCCCACCGAGAGAAATGAGTAAGTTCAAATTTCTTAAGTAGTATCGAAAAAAATCTTAAGGCATTGTCTAGTTCTTAGGATGGCTAGTTCTGACTGTTGGAGAGAGGTTGTGACATAGTGCACAGCCCTTTTCAAAAAGTATTTTTCAGCCAGTACTTTTCAAAACCCTGTCATCATAAGCTGCCACACTGGGCTGTTATCCAGAGAAGTTTCACACTGATAATCACCAGAAGTCAGTCTTTCAAAAATATCAAATATGAAAAAAAATCATTAAATTTCTGCAAAATATAGAGGAACGGGTATCTGTGCCTCACTTGAGACAGATTCCCATCTGACCTTTCATTAGCTTTGCCTATCAACTAACATCTATGTATTAAGAACAGAAAGCCTATGAGCTTTCTTGCTACAGAGATCACAGAATCACAGAATCACTAAGGTTGGAAAAGACCTGTAAGATCATCAAGTCCAACCATCAACTAACACCACCATGCCCATTAAACCATGTCCCACAATGCCTCGTCCACACATTCCTTGAACACCTCCAGTGAGGGTGACTCCACCACCTCCCTGGGCAGCTTATTCCAGTGTCTCACCACTCTCTCAGGAAAGAAATTTTTCCTAATATCCAGTCTAAACCTCTCCTGGTGCAACTTGAGGCCATTTCCTCTTGTTCTGTCACTAGTCACTTGGGAGAAGAGACCAACACCCACTCAACCCCCTTTCAGGTAACTGTAGAGAGCGATGAGGTCTCCCCTCAGCCTCCTCTTCTCCACACTGAACAACCCCAGTTCCCTCAGCCGCTCCTCATAAGACTTGTGCTCCAGACCCCTCACCAGCTTCGTCGCCCTTCTCTGGACATGCTCCAGCACCTCCATGTCCTTCTTGTAGTGAGGGGCGCAAAACAGAACACAGTATTCGAGGTGCGGCCTCACCAGCGCCGAGTACAGGGGCACAATCACTTCCCTACTCCTGCTGGCCACACTATTTCTGATACAGGCCAGGATGTTTTTGGCCTTCTTGGCCACCTGGGCACACTGCTGGCTCATGTTCAGATGACTGTCAATCAACACTACCAGGTCCTTTTCTGCGGGGCAGCTTTCCAGCCACTCATCCCCCAGCCTGTAGTGTTGCATGGGGTTGTTGTGGACAAAGTGCAGGACCCGGAACTTGGCCTTGTTGAACTTCATCCAATTGGCCTGGGCCCATCCATCCAGCCTGTCCAGATCCCTCTGCAGAGCCTTCCTACCCTCAAGCAGATCAACACTCCCACCCAACTTGGTGTCATCTGCAAACTTGCTGAGGGAGCACTGTATCCCCTCATCCAGATCATCAATAAAGATATTAAACAAGACCAGTCCCAAAACTGAGCCCTGGGGGACTCCACTTGTGACCAGCCACCAGCTGGATTTCACTCCATTCACCACAACTCTTTGGGCTCGGCCGTCCAGCCAGTTTTTTACCCATCAAAGAGTGCACCTGTCTAAGCCATGAGCTGCCAGTTTCTCCAGGAGAATACTATGGGAGACAGTGTCGAAGGCTTTACTAAAGTCCAGGTAGACAACGTCAACAGGCTTTCCCTCATCCAGTAGTCAGGTCACCTGGTCATAGAAGGAGATCAGGTTGGTCAAGCAGGACCTGCCCTTCATGAACCCGTGCTGGCTGGGCCTGATCCCTTGGTTGTCCTGCACGTGCCCTGTGAGTGCCCTCAGGATGAACCTCTCCATAATCTTCCCCGGCACCGAGGTCAGGCTGACAGGCCTGTAGTTCCCCGGATCCTCCTTCCGGCCCTTCTTGTAGATGGGCATCACGCTGTCAAGACTCCAGTCGTCCAGGACCTCCCCTGTTAACCAGGACTGTTGATAAATGATGGAGAGTGGCTTGGCAAGCTCCTCCACCAGCTCCCTCAGCACCCTCGGGTGGATGCCATCAGGCCCCATAGACTTGTGGGTGTCCAGGTGGCATAGCAGGTCGTTAACTGCTTCCTCCTGGATCACGGGGAGTTTGTTCTGCTCTCCATCCTGGTCGTCCAGCTCAGGGAGTTGAATACCCTGAGGATACCTGGTATGGCTGTTGAAGACTGAGGCAAAGAAGGCGTTAAGTACCTCAGCCTTTTCCTCATCCTTGGTGACAATGTTCCCTCCCGCATCCAGTAAAGGATGGAGATTCTCCTTGGCTCTCTTTTTGTTGTTAATGTATTTATAGAAGCATTTTTTGTCATCCCTTACAACCGTGGCCAGGTTGAGCTCTAGCTGGGCTTTTAGCCTTTCTAATTCCCTCTCTGCATGACCTAACGAGGCCCTTGTATTCTTGTTCAGTTGCCTGCCCCATCTTCCAAAGGTGATAAGCTCTCCTTTTTTCCTGAGTCTCAGCAAAAGCTCCCCGTTCAGCCAGGCCGGTCGTCTTCCCCGCCGGCTCTTCTTACGGCACATGGGGACTGCCTGCTCCTGCACCTTTAAGGTTTCCTTCTTGAAAAAGGTCCAGCCTTCCTGGACCCCTTTGCCCTTCAGGGCCATCTCCCAAGGGACCCTCTCAACCAGTGTCCTGAACAGGCTGAAGTCTGCCCTCCAGAAGTCCATCGTAGTGGTATTGCTGACCACCCTCCTTACTTCGCCAAGAAGTGAGAATTCTATCATTTAATGGCCACTAAGCCCAAGACAGCCTCCAACCTTCACTTCTCCCACCAGACCCTCTCTGTAAACAGCCGGTCAAGCAGGGCACCTCCCCTGGTAGGCTCCCTTACCAGCTGCATCAGGAAGTTATCTTCCACACACTCCAGGAACCTCCAGGACTGTTTCCTCTGTGCTGTATTTTATTTCTAGCAGATATCCGGTAAGTTGAAGTCCCCCACAAGAACAAGGGCTTGCGACTGTGAGACTTCTGCCAGTTGTTTGTAGAATGCTTCATCGGCTTCTTTCTCTGGTTGGGTGGTCTATAACAGACCCCCAGCAGGATATCTGCCTTGTTTGCCTTCCCCCTCATCCTTACCCATAACCATTCAACCTTGTCGTCACAATCATTGAGCTCTATACAATCAAAACACTCCCTAACATACAGAGCCACCCCACCACGTCTCCATCCTTGGCTATCCCTCCTGAAGAGCTTATAGCCATCCATCGCAGCACTCCAGTCATGCGAGTCGTCCCACCATGTTTCTGTGATGGCGACTACGTCATAGTTGTCCTGCTGCACAATGGCTTCCAGCTCCTCCTGTTTGCTGCCCATGCTGCATGCACTGGAGTAGATGCACTTGAGCTGGGCTATCGATTTCGCTCCCAACATCGGCACGCCACCCCTAGGCTCATCTCTAGGCAGCCTGGTTTCATCCCCTTCCCCCTTCAAATCTGATTTAAAGCCCTCTCGATGAGGCTCGCCAACTCATGAGCGAGAATCCTTTTCCCCCTTGACGATAGTTGAACTCCATCTGCAGCCAGCAGGCCGGGTGCCGTGTAGACTGCCCCATGGTCAAATAAACCAAAATTCCTCCAACAGCACCAGCCTCTGAGCCACGTGTTAACCAGGTTCGCTTTCCTGTTCCTTTCAGCGTTACTCCCCACCACTGAAGGGATTGAGGAAAACACTGCCTATACTCCTGATCCCTCAACCAGTCTCCCCAGCGCTCTGAAGTCCCTCTTCATCACTTTTAGGGTACTTTGCGCAACCTCATCGCTGCCAACCTGCAAAACCAGTGGGTAGTAATCAGTGGGCTGTACCAGACCAGGGAGTTTCCTTGTGACCTCTCTCACCCGGGCCCCAGGGAGGCAGCAGACTTCCCTGTCTGTAGTTCTTGTACCAAAGCCAGCTTTTACAGGGAGTAAGTTTGAGGAAAGTCTTCAGTTCTACAGCTAAAATAAAGCCTTTCTGAACAAATAAATTATTCTTGCAAGAGTTCCAAAAGGCCCAGGCTGTGAAATGCCTAAACTACCAATTATGATATATAACCTAATGCATCCATAATAGCCTTAGCACCAAAAAAATTACAAGGCCAGTTAAAAAGTACCAAATTTCAACATGAGCCCTGGGAGTGACCTGGGAAGATACAAACCAGTGAATCTGACTTCTGCCATGGCAAATTTGTAAAAATACAATAAAGAATAGAATTAGTAGACAAGGGGATCAATTTTATGTCGAGAAAGAATTTACCCAGCATCTGTAGGAAAATGTTAAGTCTTAGAAATCTATTACCATTTCTGAAGTCAACATGCAGCGGAATAAGGATGTTGCACTTGGTCAACCTGTTTTTGCAAAACCTCTGTGACAATATTTGAAAACCTCAAAGGTTATTAAAGAAATTTAGCTGTCATGGCATAGAAGGTAAGAGGCACTTGTGGTTTAAAAACTACTTGAAGGATAGAAAACAGAGAGTAGGAATACATGGTCTGTTCTCACCACAAAAGGACATTATGACCAGGGTCATCTAAGACCCTGTCCAGGACCACTGCTGTTCAGCCTGTCTAGAGATGATCTGAAAAATAGTAACTACTAAAGGGACAATGTTTGCCGGTGATTTAGCATCACTCAGGGTAGGCAAATCTGAAGCAGCATATGAAGAATCATAGGAAAGTCTCATCATGCTCAGTGATGGGTTTACATAAAATTAGGTGTTGGCAAGTGCAGAGCAATGTATATATGGAAACACTGGCTCTGCACAAATGCAGTGGTCTCATCTATCATCAGTTACAGCCAAGGAGACCTCCCATAAAAGTCTCTTAAAATATCAGCAACAGTCAAAAACACCAGAGAAAAGAAAGTACCTCTCCACATAATGTATTAATGAAATTCTGGGAGTCTGCTGCAGAATGTTTTGCATGTCAGGTGGAGTCAAAAGAAGATTGGACAAATTCACAGACTGTGCATGCTGTTGGTGGCTTTCAGATGAGACAGCCTAGATGCAATGTTAGGCTCAGGGGCTCTCTGAGCCACCAATGGTGGAAGTGGAGATCCTGAGTGCAGGAAAGCTGACGCTTAAGCAGCTGTTTTTCCTTTCACTCCCAGAGGTTGTGCATGTTGTGCTGGGCTCCTGCGTTGCCTAAGTGAGGAGCCTAATCTGGTATATAGGAGCTTAGTTTTCATCCAGTATGGCAGTTCTTGTGGTTTTCTTATTGAAGGGTTTTGTACAAAAAGCAAGTCAGGTGAAATAATACTCTTGCGATTGAATTTTTTTTTAATTAATAACACTGTACAATTGAAGTGCTCTTCAGTTGCCTGATTTTTAAACTAAGTTCAGAAAGCCATTTCAGCATTTACATCTTGCAGGTTTTTGGACAATGCAAAACTATTTTATTCTTCTTTATTTGTCCTTTGCAGAGACATGGACCATCCAACACTCTGTATCATCTAGTCAGGGATGTCAAAAAGGTAAGAGTCCAATAGACGGTAGGTTGGAGATAATGCTATGATTGCTTTTTGTAGCTAGATACAATCTCTGTTTTGCATGAGCTTTCGGTCAAAGCCTTCTCCTTCTCCTGCCCTTACAGAATGTCCTGTTTGTATGTACCGAATATGAACTTTTTGCATACAAAGCACTATTAGCAAGTTATTTGGCTTGCTTTCTCTGTGGTTTTAGATGCTTGGGTAATAGCGCTTCTGCTAGCATAATTGTAGGCTCTTACATACTGTCTGGATTTATGCTGTTGTCTGTATTTTTCCATACCTGCAACTATTGTCGAAGCTAATTTCCATGTTGTTAGTTTATTTCCAAGCCTGTAAAATAGCCCTTATCCTTGTGCTGGATCTCAGTTTGTTGGAACAGTTCTTCATTCTGTGTTGTGCGGTATATTGCAGCCATCTTCCTCAGCAGAAATATACAAAAAGAAGTAGTGCAACTTTCCCCTGCCCCCTTATCAAGTTAATTTCAAGCATCTTGAATTATAAAGAGCCATTAGGAGGGCAGGAGAGAAACACAGAAAGGTATAGTGACAAGAATGAGATACCAAATACCTTTAGCAATGTGTTCAGGATTAAAAGTAAAGTGTTACAGCAGCAGCAATAAATGAAAATCCCTTATCCTCTAAATAAATGGATCAAGTAAGGAGATTGAGTCTGCAACTGGCCTCATCAGCTTGAATATTCTCCCAAAGCATGTGCAGATTACAACCTTGCACATTACATAAATCAGACCCTAAGGGTAGCATACTTGAGACAGGAGGTTTCTGTACATGAGACTAGACAGAAAACTGAAAAATAAATGGATATTTTTTTGTAATAGTACAGGTTTTAGTGGTTTCTTCTGTCACTGACAGCTGAGCAGAACCAAAGGCAGCTAGGGGAGAGGAGTGGCAATGCATCATATATCATCTTTCTGTTAAATAATGCTACAGAATAATCAGTAGTTATGTTTAGGGAGGTTCTGGTGGTTTTCTTTGGTTAGTGTGTTACATGGAATCATCATTGTTCAATTATATATAGTATATTAAATGACCATCGGAAAGTGTGAAATGCCTACAGAAGAAACTCAAACTGTTCTTATGCACAAATCCCCTTGGATGGAGCAAAGCTAGAATGCATTTAGACTGGCTACTTCTCCTGCACCCCAAGTTACCAGAACATTTTTTTACTAAATACGCAGTTATTTATGTGCCTATAATAGTTTGAAACAAGCATCATTCGTCTTCTTACTTTAAAATATATTCCTTTTCAAACTCCTTCTCTCCCCCAGCATCACGTTTCCAAGTCCTCCTTTGAAGGCATAACAATTTGTATGTTGAGTGACTAAATAATAGCCATATCTTTTTCTGAGTTCCTAACAAAAGATGTATTTTTAAAGGAGCTCTTGAAAAAAAGGCATCAAAATAGGCAAAGACGATCAGTACTCATAGGTATATATTGATAGGCATTGGCATTAAATAAACTTACAATATATTTAATGACATTATTTGTTCCACAGTGATTGTCAAATGTTAGGTGATGGTTGTTATTCCATAAATCCATCTTTCTTTCCTCTGTCCATATCTAAATTCTCCAGTAATTCCCACTACATGAAATCAATGTGTACTCTTATTAGAATATAGTTAAGGGTTTTAAAAACAAACAGCTTTGTGCAGCCCTATAGCACCTTCATCAGAAAACTGCACCTCTGGGGCTCTATTTCTCGTTTTGTCAGTGATAAGGAACAACAGCAGTTCACTCAGAGAAAAGTGACAGCTCACCATAGCCCTGCCATCTGAGCAGATGCCTTATCAGTCAACCAAGCTATAAATCAGTCAGCAGATCTGACAACAGTTTAAACGAAAACACCTCCTTGGAAATAACATCTTAATGGACATCACTATTTGACAGTTAAGTGGCCCACCATGCATGAAAACCAGACCACACTGCTGATGCTAGTTTTTTGAGTTTATATGTATTTTAATGTCAGATACCTAACCTCTCAGATTTAATTACTGTGTCACAAAATATAAATACAAAAAATGCAGTATGTCATCTTGAGACAACACTTAAAGAATATGCACAATCTGTGGGGTTTATGCATACATTCCAATTTTAAAACCTGCATGATTTAAAAGGATGTATGCTATAAAAAGTTATTTACATCCACATCATTGTGAATTCTCAAATAGAAAATGTATGATTACAAATCATAGAAGTATTATTTAATTTAATACTATTGTATTACATAGCTGTATAAATCACTAGGAGGGGTTTTTTTGTTTGAAAAACCACCCTGCCTGGTTAATAAAGCAAAGAATTTGAACAACTGAAGTCACATTACCACATTCTGTTCATGGCAGCTTACAGACAGACACGGGCATGCATGCACACACACACACATGCACAAACATATAAGACAACACTTTATTTCCCCTTTGGATTTCCAAATATCGCTGTGAAGACTGTTAGCCTGGGCAGCATATTGTAAAGGCCTGGAGACACAGTCTTAAAGAATTTACTGTAATCAGAAGGCACTTAAATTCAGCATATATTGACAAGACAAGCTACTTCTTAATGACTCTGCTTCAGAGACAACTGTCCTCATCTCTCTTTTCGATCCTCTCAATTCCTTAACTATATACAGGGACAAAACAGCCTGCATCGTTTGCATCATGGCCTTTTTGACATCTCCGGTCAAAGGTACAAAATTTAACACACAGGGTTGACTTCCTTCCCTCGTGCAAACTGTTGCATCCAGACTAAGTAGGAAGGAACAGTGGCCGTTCTTGACATCCTGTCTGTAAGTGGAGGTTGCCATCTACAGGTTGTTTTTTTAAAAAATCCTTCCCTGGCTCAACCAGCTGATGAAGATCAATAGAAATTAACAGATGAATTTTTTCTTTAATCCAAAAATTGTATATAATCAATGTATCTTAATCCCACTCTGGGGTGATATAAGTTTTCAAAGTTCTTTATTTTGGACTGCCACTGTATGTCTACATTTTCAGAGAACTAACAAGCAATATACAGAAGCTTGAAAGTATTATTTTTTCCTCAGCATGCAAAATCAGAGGCTTGGTACCTGCTGAATACAAAAATGCACTTGAAGTGAAAAAAAAACTATAATTGATTAGCTACAGTTTAAAATTGAAGTTTCTTCAGGAATAGAATAATGCATTAGCGCTGAAGAGCTTGTCCCAACATTAAAAGGTTAGCTGATTAACTGGGTACCTATCATACCCGAAAATCAAACCTTCTCCTCTGTCATTCCTGGCCACCTTGGCTGTACTAAAATTAGCCCACCCAAATTTTTGCTGTTCTTGGAGGCATTCTGGTCCACTTGCACCATTGTGCTTCATTTACAAGCAGACTCACTGCTGCCAGGGTAGTTCAAGGTGTCTGCTGATACGGCAAATACTTTGGCACATGCATAACTCCTCTCACAAGGATGGTCCAAGCAGCTTTACTAGGGCTGCTCACTTTGGAAAAGTAATTGTGTGTTAGCATGGAGCCATACATATGTGTATGTCTATAAAATGTGTATTATTTCTGTTGTGATTTTGTGGGTTTTCTCTAGTAAAGTGTTTCAGTATTATCCGGCAAGTTTAGATGCATCATTTATTAAAGTTACTCTATTTGAAATTTTTTGTTTAAATCCCTTTATGAAATTTTAGAAATCAGAAGAACTACATCAGGAAACTCATGCTTTCTAACACATGCAGCACCCTGATGCCTGTTGTGCATTCTTAATTGCTCCAGTATTTTTTGCCACTTAATAATAGCAAAGCATTCAGTTTTAGTGTCTTACATTAAGACAGGAGGAGTCTGTTGAAGAACTACAGCTCTGTCTTGGAGCTACAATTCCCACTTCTGCCAGTGCCTTCATCCTTATTCTAGCAAAACTTTCATTGCCTTAAGCATTCTAGAGAGAGAACATTTTGGGGAAAAAATCAAACAAACAAGCAACAAAAAAAACCTAGCAGGACTTAATTTTAGATTTTCATTATTTTTCTTTAAACAGTTCAGTGTAAAAATGACTGGGTTCAAATAAACTAAGCTAATACACATTCCTGCAAATCACAGTGATTCCCCTACCCATCATTTTAGCCAAGAGTAGGAAAAGTGCAAAAGTATATGCTAAGGGACATCACCGAAAGAGAGTTGGCAGCTCACATTTTCCCACCAAATTTGCTTGATCTTCTGTCCCTTTGAATCCCAGCCTGTTGCTAGGCTTGGTACACCACAGCACTACCTCCCTCTCTCCTTCCTCAACATTTCAGCATGCTGTTTGTACCATGGTGAGCAGGGACGGAAATAAGCATTGCTCTTCCCCACTGAAGTAGAAGAGGAAGGAGGATCTTCGCATCCGTTTCAACTCTTCTGCAGAACTGGTTGCCATCTGCTCTCCATTAGTGTTTCTGTGCTTTGAATCTAATAAGCACATCTGCAGAGAAGCCAGGCAGATATCTGCAGACATGCAAATATTTCCAGCAGGACATGGCAGTCATAAAATTGCTCCATGCAAATTACTAACCTTCTTTTGATGACCACATAAAAAGTCCTACAGGCTAATTGTAATCTGTGTTGTATATCATTCTAGAAAATGGGATTATTTTATTACAGTGCACTGAAAAAGTTTAAAGCTAACAATTACAATTTCCTGGTCCTTCTGTAATGTTGACTGTACAAATTTTTTACTAGAGTAATTTTCTCTTTTTCCGAGGCTACCACTTGCAGTTCACAGAAGGATAATTTACCTCTCTTTCCACCTTTAATTTGTAGTCACATTTCTTGCACAATGACATACAGGACAGAGAGGGTTCTGTAAATCTGCAGGGTTTTTAATGAGATCTCTAGATCTGGGTGACCTAGTCACAATTTGCTGAAACATGCCTTCTTTTCTGGTAGGGAAGTGTTCACTGAACCATGAACTGTTGTCCGAATGATTGGAGGCAGTGATTTAGAGAAGGACGCAGACTTTCATTTGGGGGCATTCCCTTCCCATTAGCTCTTTCTTCCTGTAAAGAGATCAGAGTTTTCCTTGTGGAGTTCCCAGGGGGCAGCAGAAGAGTAGATGCACCCACGCTGGGGTTTTGTTCTTCTATTGCCAGAGACGCCCAAGAGCACTTCACTGACACAACCATGAGACCAGCCCACTCTGAAATTTTTCTGGCCTGCTAGATGTCCTATCAAACTTACTCTACTGGAGAACAGAAATACCCAGTTAATTCAAAGGCAGACTCAGATTCATATGCAGTAAAAGACAATCTGTTACTGAAATCTTTCTTCATAGCTTTGCAAGCCGTAAATATTGGAGAACTCATAACCTTAGCATTGACATTTTCATGCTTGACAGTGAAGAGAAGGAAGATATGTGCAAGGGAGTTCACGAAGTGAGGAAAATAAGGCGCGGACATATTTATCATTCTTTTTCCCTTCAAAATAAAAGGTGCATGCTAAAGATATTGTATATATGTACTAAATTTAACAGAGGATAAGAAAGGAAAAGAAACAGAAGAGCAAGTATGTAGACATCTTTTCCAGGATCCTGCTAATGACCCTTGCCACAAGCACAGTTCACCTCTTGGGAGACATTCTCCCTGGCACTGCTGGAAATTAGGTAGCAAGATTACTGTGCTTAGAGGGACTTTCAGTAAAATACATTGGAAGTTCAAGGAGGGACCATCTAGGAAAATTGCTAGGCCTGTAGTTTTCTTCTTGAAAAAAACGCCAAAGAATTGGCTACAGATATTTTGTTTATTACAACTGTCATACTTACTTTCATACATACAGATGCTTTCCTCACACTAGGTGTGGAATTTAAGCAAAGATACATGTTTATTTGTACGTAACTCCAAGAACAAATGCTAACAGACTCTCCTTGCCTATAGCAACTAGCAATAACAATAACTTATACATGGTGTAAGTCCTCTAGAGCAGGTAATACAGCACTTTACCCCCTGCCCTTCCTTTCCTGGAACATGGGAAGGAAACACTGCAGTATGGGAAGATCACATTCAGGAGCTGGTTCCATGTGAACAAATTATATCACATGATGTCATGCCTTGGCAGTGCAGATGAGGCAGTCCAAAGAGATGCCAGCAGAGGCATGAGATGCCAGGACAAGAGTTGTGGGGGACAGATGGCGCAGAAGGGTGCTATCTTGCAGGACTAGAGTCCAGCAATTGTGCCTGACATTCCAAGTGTGCTGATCCTCGTGCTTTTTGTTCTGCAGTCATGTTCCTTGTTTCCCCAGCTGAAGAATATGAGTACTGTGTACTGACGTTATCTTCTGTTACTTCCAACAAGTTCTTCACCTTCTTATTTAACTTATGTCTTCTTTCCAAGCGAGAATATCCAGGTTTCGGTTGGATCTATTTTAAGGTGAATTAATTAACCAGCATAATAATACATTCCCGTTTTTAATTATTTAATTTGTTTTAGTCTAACATCATTATAAAGTATATTTAACAATGCCAGTAATAAGCATTTCTTCCTCCCCCACCATCCTTCTTATTTTCATTGCAGGGAAACTTACCTCCTGATTATCGGATAAGTCTGATTGATATTGGTTTGGTGATAGAGTACCTGATGGGAGGAGCATATCGCTGCAATTACACTCGAAAGCGGTTCAGAACACTGTACCATAATTTATTTGGTCCCAAGAGGGTAAGGAGCAACTTCTTTGCCATCTGTATGACTGTACCCACTGGCAGGGATTACCATAGCTTCTTAGATGGTGCCAGGCTGGGGGGATCCACATGCACACAGCATTAAGTCTACAGATTCATTTCCATTATGTACATAGCAGCAAATAGCTGCAATGCACCACAATGCACCGCAAGCCAGTCACTGGTACAAGGTACATTTTTTATGAATTTAGTGACAAAATTATTGGGTTCTGCTGCCCTGGTGAGACCAGGACATAAAACAGTCTCCTCTGGCTCTAAAATCTGTAATTATGAGTATCCACAGCTTTTGAAATACAAGTCTTTTGACCTGTGCCAATAATACCATAAGGCACCTGAGTTAGACTTGAAAAAACTTGTGTTTTGATAGATGCATTTCCTATCTCATGGCTCATCTTCTTGACCGTGGCCTGAAGTTATCAGGGCTAAGAAACCTGTAACTCAAAATTGGCTTTATTGGCTGGATGTGGCTCCAGCAGAGTCAGTGGGCTCATGGCAAAAACACCGTCCAGTATTTTTGTGGTTTTCGTGTTCGATAGATTACAATACTGTGAATCCAAAGTAAATTTACTACCTTTCTAAAACATAAAAGATATTTATTGCCATCCATAATACCACCACCCCAATCCAGCGTGAAGAAAAAACTGCTCAGCTGCTCTCAGTAAGATTTGTAGTTCTTTCTTTGCCTGTTTTTACCTCACATTTTCATTTCCTGTCTCAGTTCAGATTTTAGAAATACACACTATTGAATATTGTTCTAAGTGGCTATTAAGAGCAACAGCTCTGTGAAATGGTTACAGCCAAACACCTGAAATGGGTTTGTTTGTTTCCCTATGCTTTCATTCTTCATTACTGAGAGGAAAGGTAGTAACTGTAGCTGCTGGAAGACATTTCCTTCCCTTAGTCACTCCATCAAGAAAAGCATTTGAGTAGCGATTTCACAGATACTGAGCCAACATACAGAGCAGCTCCACAGAAGTCAATAAAAGGGTGCCAGGGCAATGGTCAAAATACTGATGTACTCCAGAAAAATCCATTCATGCCTTAACAGTAATTCCTATCTCCTTTCCACTAGAAAAGCCCCAAACCAGCTGTAATTTGTACCTGAATACAAATGGTTGTCTTCTGTTGCATTGTTTTTGTGAAATAGGGTCAAACTCAAAGTTGAATTAAATATATATGTAATTATTTGATTGATGTTCATAGGGATATTATATCACATTACATTGCATTATATACATATTATCATATTATCTATTGTCTATTATATACTCTATACTATATACTGTATATTATATGTTACACATCACATGTTACACACTTATGCATGTATGTATGTATGTATGTGTACACATATAGTTGTAATCTTTCATCAGCCTTGTGGGAGAAATAACATTTTTCTAACTTTTTTGTACAGCCAAAAGCCCTGAAACTGTTGGGAATGGAGGTAGGCGACCTGTGATAAATCTTAATGTCTTTTCCTTCTTTGACAAATACACGCTATATCAAGATAATGTTTAAATTCACTGTAATGAAGGCACCAGTAACTGTCTTCAAGTTTTGTATGAGAAATGTGCTACACAAATTCTATTTTTCATCCAGATAACTTGTTTATGCAAGGGCCAGATTAAGAAACATTTCTTAATAAAACTCCAATGGATAGACAAGAGAAAAGAAGGCTGTGGCCCCTCTCTGCATCATTTTTCTTTTCATGAAGATTAAACAAAATGTTTCAGTCTGTCAGGCCGAACAGTATTTCAGTCAGATAGCTATATAACTTTAAAGGGTGTTCAGAGAAATGAAGCAGTTTCAGAGAATGATGCAGAAATCTTTAAATGAGACAAATTTCTATTGGTTTTGTTGACACTTTTGGCTACCCCGACGCTTCAGGGAGGTAGCAGTGTTTTCTTGTTTGCTTATTTTCTACAACAACTTTCATTTTGCTGTCCACAGATTCAGCACAGAATACGTCAGCTCATCTAATAAAAGCAGTAGGCTAAAATGGGGAAAAAACTAAAGGTGATAGAAACAAAGAACTGGAGAAAGAAGGGATAAATATGGGATACAAAGGCAGAATGGGAGTGAAGAAAGGAGATTCCTACTCTTATGAGAAAATAAAGAGAGAAAACACAAGAATAAGCAGGGAGGGAGTCTTCAGCAGAGTAGAACATCCCCTGGATATGTACTTTCTGGAGGAGGAACCAGGCGGATGCATTATAGCAGATGTCACATTTGGAGTGAACTCTTAGCTTTATTTTAATGGTGGCTTTTCCAAAATAGTTCCAGGTATTGTGTGATTGTGCTCTGTGTTCTTAGGGAGAAAGAACAGCTCAGAGTGATAGTCCAAAGGTCTTTTTTTCTGTGTTTAGGTATGAGGTTACTGACTTCTTAATTACAGTGCATGGACCAATACTTTTTTCATTGTTTTCCTGTGTTAAATATTTTGCCCAAAAAAGCTGAAGGGGCTGGCCTGCAGGGAATGTGTTTGACATCTCAGGTACTGACTCCAGTGCATTGTGTGAATTGATTCAGTTCCTTCACTGGTGAAAAAAACTTCTCTACAATTCTCACAGGATGATGTCCCTTTGCGGCGAGGGAGGAAAACAACCAAAAAAAGAGAAGAAGAAGTTGATATTGATTTGGATGACCCTGAGATCAATCATTTCCCCTTCCCGTTCCATGAGCTGATGGTGTGGGCTGTGCTGATGAAGCGTCAGAAGATGGCCCTCTTCTTTTGGCAGCATGGGGAAGAGGCTATGGCTAAAGCACTGGTGGCCTGTAAACTCTGCAAAGCCATGGCCCACGAAGCATCAGAAAACGACATGGTGGATGACATATCCCAAGAGCTGAACCATAATTCCAGGTGAATTTTCTTTCATGTACACTTTCCTGGGTTAAAAAAAAAAAAAGAAGGAGGGAGAGAGGCTGCTGAACCTGCCTGAAATTTGCTAGTCTGTACCTTGCTTTCATTTCTAACTTGTAGTGAAAATGCAGTCCCTTTAGAGAAAGTCTAAATGGCTTTTAAACAATGTGTTGGCCAAAGAAGCAGAGTTGCTAGCAGTATAACTTCTGAAATAAGAAAGTGTCAAGAAGGCAACAAAATATCTATATTGTGTATGTGTTCTCCCTGAGGCCTCAAGAGTCAGGCTGCAACCTTTCTCTGTGCTTTTTCAAGACATTCCGTTCATCCCAAGCAGAACAATTGTTGAAATCCTTATGAACATAGTATTTGGGCAGAAGTGTTAATTAACCAAGAGCTCATGCTTAGGTGAGCAAGCCAAGATACTAGATTCCATAATAACCTTTCCTGATGTTAAAAGTCTGAGATACAGAATTTAAAAAAGGGTACTGGACGCTCCTTTTTCCAGGAGACTTGACCACGAAACCATGGGCAAACAGCACAGAAGCAATCCTCTAAGCTGCAGATAACCAGAGGATTTCAGCTAGAAAATGTCAGGGAGGTGGGCAGGCAGGTGGGAGCAGACAGCTGGTAGGTGTGGGTGCTCATCACTGCTAAGTCGGGGCACTTATTTATATGCCTACCATTAGCCACTCATATTTGAAAATGTGGGTTTCCATGTGTAAAGTCAACATCACGATTTGCGTGGTGGAAGGTGATGTCCCCCTTGCAGAAGCTGTCAGTTGCAGAGGGGTATTTTCTGCAGCAGGCTGCCTGGGCTTATGGGAATGAATGAATGTCCCCCTGTTGCAGGGACTTCGGCCAATTGGCGGTGGAGCTGTTGGACCAGTCATACAAGCAGGACGAGCAACTGGCAATGAAACTGCTGACCTACGAGCTGAAGAACTGGAGCAACGCCACATGCCTGCAGCTTGCAGTGGCAGCCAAGCACAGGGACTTCATTGCTCACACTTGCAGCCAAATGCTACTCACAGACATGTGGATGGGTCGTCTCCGGATGCGCAAAAATTCTGGCCTAAAGGTCAGCACTGTTTTAAAATAAAATTAACAATCCGAGGAGTTCTAATAGATGGTGACGGGGCTCACAATTAATCAGGAATAACTGGCTCAATTAACCGCATTTCAGGTGCTAATTTGTAGTGACATTAAGCAGGGTATATTCTTCCTGTGTTCAGTTTTTCAGCAGGGAGCTTGTCACAAACCCAAGTTCAAAGCACGTTACTTAGTGTTTTCATCATCTTTCTCAAAGCCCCCTCTGGCATCAGTGAGAGTTATCAGAATAAGAATTGAGCTGGGAGGGTAGTATGTTGCCCTGTCTGGACACTTGCGGAGTTAGCCAAAGGTTTTTAAAGATAAATAAAGAAAAAGGATGTGTAAGCGAATTAACCACTAGTGAAAGGTGCTGATCTGGCAGCCTTCCCCAGAACAGGCCAAAGCAAGCAGTACAAATTTTCTTGCAATCCCTTGCCAATCTTCCTGATGACCGACCTGAAGGGACTACCTTAGAACATCTAGAGGATAATTCAATTTTCAAGGCTGTTTAAGCTTTACTTCCACAGTTAGTGAAACTGCTAACAGAGCAAGGTGAATTCTGGGAGGTGAATTTGTGTCTGTGGGCTGGTATCTTTAACCTTCACCAAAGTACCCACCAGTCAGTACATAACCAGGAATTGCCTCTTCCTCCCAGGTGACTGAGAAATATTTGCAGTGAAGGCATTGTCTCTCTGTCCCTCTTGCATTAATGGTGTGTGTGAAAACTGGTAATTGCTCAGCTGTTTTGCTGTGTGAAAAGATGTTCAGTCATCGCGAGAATGCTTATGAGTACATGCATCGTTATCATACTGGGTCTAATCCAGTGACAGTGATGAATAAGAGTAAGCGGCTGACAGCATTCTCATCATCCTCCTGCAGGAGCTGAGCGTAAATATTGCTCTGCTTACAAATAGAAAGCAGTCTCACATTTGGAGACATCTTTACTACCTATTTTTCTGACTCGACTCACAGGCCTTGTTCACTGCTTGGCTTTGCAGATACTCAACCTGGGTAGATGGGGATCAGTGCAGCAACTCATTTCCCACTGCATGCTTTCTTCTTTGCAGCATGCATCTCTTAAGCCATAAAATAGACCTTTCTTTCACAATGAATAACTGAAGGTAACAGACTCTGTTTCCTTTCAGCTTCTTGTAACATTAGGGCTTCACAAGGATCCTTTACTCAGTTTCTAGTCTGTGTTCCATTTCACTGAGGCTCATTAGCAGGGTCTGTTTAAAGCTAAAGCAGGCTACAAGCTACATGAGCAAGAGGCAGCATGGCAAAGAAATAAATTTGCAAGCGTGAGTCATGGATTATTTCCCATGAACAATTTTCTCCCATAGAAACTGGCAAATGGCAAGAAGGCTGAATGTAATTCTTCAGAGTCTCGCCGGGGATGTATAGCACCAATGGAAGGGGGAGAGGCAATTTTTAATCCTGCCTGTTCTTAAAAATAGCCTTCCTGGGAAGCCAGTTCTGCCTGTAACCCCTTCTCCCTGGACACATCCTTTTGCGACAAGCTGAGTACAGGAGCAGTGCAGGCAGCCCGGTGCTCAGCTCTTCTGAGGCTAGGCACAGTGTTCATACATGCTAACGGCTCCTAATTGCATGGTTTCAACAACACATGTGCTGTCTGCGAGCACAAGCAGTCACCCTCCCTGACCTCCCAACAAGCTATCTATTTGGTTTCACTGTCATTTAGGGAGAGATTTATAACAAAATCATTTTCCATGAGATTACAGCAAAACCAGGAAAAGCTATTGTGCTTGTGAATACAGACAGGCCACTTCTTTTTCTATTATTATGATATCTCTTCAATTATACTACTGAGCAAGCATCGTTCATTGCGTATATCCACACAAGGTAATTTTAATGGTTTCTGCACTCCCACATCATAAGAGAGGAAAGGCAGAAAAGAAAAAGCTGGCATTAATGTAAGCATTACATGGCTGCCAGGTTACTAAAGCAAAATCTAAGGGGACCGCATAGCTAAGCACATCAGCATTTGCTATTGCTGGCTCTGCCTTATCTCCTCAGATCCACACACGTTTATGCCTTGACTACCTGTGTGTGTTAAGTATGGACACACAGAGCTTGAGACCTATTAACCCTCTCTGTAGAAATTAATACTGCTTGTGAATCATTTACACTGATAATGCCTATTATGTTAAAAGGCAGAAAATTGCAGGTCCAAGGTCTGAATCCCTGTGGTCCCACCTGCCATTGCCATTATGTAATATTTTGTAAATATATTCTGGTATGTAACAATACACATCTGATGAGAAAGCAGATAAAATATTCAGGAGAGGCAATTAGCCATAGCACTCACAGCAATGCTGATAGAAGTTACATGCTTTGTTTCACTACAGAGCTCTGAAAACATTACCCCAAGTGACAAATGCTCTATTGTCATAGAAACTCACATGCATGCATATCTTTCTTTTCCTAAATGTCCTGAGCAACTTGTTCCATTTGATACTAAGTAACCATCATGATTGTAATCTGTTTACTTGTGATGATTATTGTTATCATTATTATTGCTTTAGGTAATTCTAGGAATTCTACTTCCTCCTTCAATCCTCAGCTTGGAGTTCAAGAACAAAGATGATATGCCTTACATGACCCAGGCCAACGAGATCCATCTTCAAGAGAAGGAGCCAGAGGAACCGGAGAAGCCAGTGAAAGAAAAAGAGGAGGAGGACATGGAACTCACTGTAAGTGCCGACAATAAATCACCGGCCTCAGTGCTGTCAATTTGTTATTCCCACCTCTGTGGGCGTTGCAGGCTGTCTGATGGCTAAATTTAGCAGATGATAGGATACCACTCTTAACACTCCCCTCTCCTCAGTAAGACTCAAACAAGACAAGCCGGCATCATTGTGTCTTGATGTTGCAGCAGTGCATGGTGATGCTGAAGCAACATGTTGTGATGTAGTATCCTCAGATTTTGATTCAATTTGATGCCACGTTGTCTGAAATAAATTAATGAGATTTCAGAATTAAAAGCACTCAGCCATGATAGATAAGTGGGCCTCTCTGGTAGAAAAGAAGCTTGCTAAGTCTTCCTTTGGGTGGAAAAGCCCAAAGATTTGTAGAAGCTAGAGATTATTATTTTTCTTTTGGTTAACTTCATTAGAGGGCAAGTAGGTGTGCAAACAGACAAGAAAAATTATGAAAACATTTTTCAATATTCTTTATGAATTTGTGGTCATTGCCTCTCACACATACACACATGGAGTTTTTAATCCACTGAAGACATTAGCAAGCAGCTAGACAGCTCAGCCCTTAGTAAGACCTTCTGCAGCCCAGCAGAATTGTGTAAGGAAGGACTTGTCTGTATTAGTAACA
Organism: Gavia stellata; assembly: GCF_030936135.1. NCBI lineage: Eukaryota > Metazoa > Chordata > Aves > Gaviiformes > Gaviidae > Gavia > Gavia stellata. The sequence continues at coordinate 41,885,378 of NC_082637.1, forward strand.
TAGCCTTAGAGGCATAATTTGTCCCACAAAGAGAATCCAATAGCTAAAGCTCTGAAAACTATACAAGTCACCTACTTCCAGTCTCTTTTTCTCAGACTTGTTTGACACTTTTTAATTTGGGCAATTATCATACGAGCTATCAGACATGCCTTAGCTTAGTTTGGCTTGCTTTGGTTTGGGTTTGATTGTGGTGTCTCTGAAAGGCTTAAAACTCAACCCCAGTTGGTCAAGGTCAGGATAGAGGCATAGAAGTAAATGGGATTTTCCAGGTTAAATTAAAAAAAAAAAAAAAACCCACACACAAAAAAAAAAAAAAAAAAAAAAAACAGACTGTTTCCCACAGGCAAACAGCAGGAGCTGCCCACAGGATCCCGTCTGCAGGCAGGCAGAAGGACCTGCCTACACGACCCAATATGCAGGCAAGCCGAAGGAGCAGCCCACAAGACCCACCTACAGGACCCGTTTGCAGGCAAGAACCTGGCCGTTGGGAAGGACCAGAAGCCAGAATAGCAACAATGGGCCATTCTCCGCTCATTAGCTATTAATTGCAATTTACTATCCCTGGCTTCTGATCCACTTATGAAGTGCCTATTCAAATCAAATAAGCACTTTGCAAGCTGCCTTTTTCTTGGCAATGGGGAGAAATTTAGGGAGGAAGTCATTTCCATCTCTCTGCAGTTATCCCAGCTCCTGGTTTCTTGTCTACAATACTGTTTCCTTTTTACCTTCTGACTCCTGCTACAAGGAAGTGATGTATGAACTGGATCTGCTTTTCCAGATGAGTCTTAGACGTTACTTCCCTTCTCCCTTCACGTGCTGACAGTCCTATTGCTCTTTCCTATCATTGACTCTGCCCTTAACTCCTTCAAATTCGATGCATCACTCTAGTGAAGTTTCAGACACTTACAGCCTTTTCTATAAAATAAGAACTGTTTCTGTGGAGTCCAGCAAGTTTAGAAATAATATCTTTGGCACACTACTTAATATTTCTGCATATAGTCTATACTGTGCTTTAGGACTTTTCACTGAGGTGTGCTTCAGTCATGAATAGAGATGATTTGCTAGCAAAGAGACCTTTGCATAGATTTCTGTGGTTAGATGCTATAGCCAGTTACATTTAGTCACCTTCAGGCACCATGTCAGGGGGAGTGTTCCCACCTGACATGTTTTAAATATAAGAAAATATTTTAGATTGAAGTTTTGCATTGTTCCAGCCTTAGTCAAATGGTCTGACATAAGTTAGGTCGAGTCTCTTCTCCACTGATGAGAGGATGCCTGCAAGACTGTTTGGGAAGTGCCTTTGTGAAGTCCCTTTAGCCATACTTATATTAAGGATACCTTATTCATAGTTCATTAAGATTAATAATTGATTGTGATGTGATATCACAAATGATTAATCAATTGCTGAACTCTACTTCAATAGATCAGTCACTCACCCTAACCATAGCTTGCAACTATTGTATTCAGAATGAACTGCATATTTGTCTCCACATTTTTTCCTTTCAGGACAAAAAAATAGATTTTTTTTTTTTTTTTGGTGATTACTACAGTTTTCTTGTATTCATTTACTTAATTGGCATATAATTGTTTAAAATATTTTCAGAATTCTTCCATGGTTTGGATTTCTGAGCTTTGTTCAGCTTAAAGCTTAAATAAACAATGTCAATGAACTAAAAATCATTTTGGACACCTCAAAAGTTCATTTCTGGCAAATAATGTATCATCCAAACAACCTACCTAACTCTATTTCTAATCATTCCCAAGGAATACTTTTCAAGTCTCTGTATTCTTATAATATTACACCTATATCCGTTTTTATAAAAGCACTGCTAAGATAAAGAGATCACATCTAGTCAAGGTCTGTTCATTAATTTCTTACAAAGCCTTGTGTGTCCTGCACTGCTATGCCCAGGTAACTAATGATAGGCCAAAAGAGTCAGTTTCTTCCTCCGGACTGCACTTGTGCAGAGTGGATGAGGTACAGGGCCACAGTGATTTTTGCACTACTTTACGCCTCATTTGCACAGAATAATGTGATCACTCAGACTATAGCAACAATGAAGTAAGTCTCCACATGGGTGCATCTGTATGTGAGTATATATTTGTTTTATGCTCCTCTCAAAGTATCTGGTGCGTAGCTGAACATTTGGATATACTATAAAGATGTTATTCACTGTAAACTACTTGTTACTCACACCTGCATTTAACTTCCTAACAGATAATATGACAGTGCTGGGCACACATTTCTTTAACACCTAGATGCTAGGCAACAGACTTCCCTTACAGCAGCTACTCACAAAAACACGCTTGAATACTGTTCTCATCACCACTCCCTCAGCATCAAAGAATTTACCACAATTTATGCATGGAGCTGCCAGTCATTAATCCTGAATATTAGACATAGAGGAGTAGAAGGGTGCTAAAGTCTAAAGGCCAGGGAGGTTTTGTAGTTGTACAATGTCTTGACCAGGGCCTTGATTAGTTACTGATTTTTAGGTCAGTCAGAAACTCCAGCAGTCTACCTTCCTCACAAAATAACACTGATTCTGGAAGCCATAACTAGGAGCATCCTTATCCCTATTCAGTGCTTTATTAGTTGGGCATTAGAGTTCCCCAGTAAATGGTCTTATTTCAGAACACAGAATAACTCATCTAAGTCCTTTAGAAGATGTTTCAGTTGTTGTTTTGCTCATTTTGTTCTAATTTTCCACATCAAATAGGAAGTTTGGACTTCCACAGGCATCACTAAGAGTCTGAGTGAGGACTTTTCAGCAGCAGCAAAGCTAATTGTGTTGCCCTCTAGGCTCACATTAGCTCATCTGTCGTATGTATGCTTAGCCTTTTCTCCATGGCAAGAACTAACCGAGTATTATATCACTAAAAATACCATTCTTAAGATCAGAAAGGTTGAAGACTAGTGTCCTCGTGCCCCTGGCCCATCTCGCCCATCCCATTGGGGGGCGGTGCTCGCAGCATCTCACATGCCAGCAGCAAGGCACCCCTTCAGTTCGTCTGGAAAACAGCAGTGGGAGACACTGCCCGAAGTCACAAGGCAGAAGTGCTGGCTCTCTCCATAAGAAGGGGTTTCCCTCCGTTTCTCTGAGGGTTTTGGAAACCCCCCATAACACCACCACACAACTGCCCTGGCACTCTCTGTGTCCTTCATCATGCTCAGCAGCCAGGGTGACTGAGCTCCTGGTACTTTAGCCCTGCTCCTCTGTATTCACCTTGAAGAACCACTGAGCACATGCAAAGTCCCTTTTCACAGACCTGTAACTCAAAGGCATTAAACCTTTTTTCCTACCAGTATTTCAAGGCAGAGATTGGTAACCCTAGAACAACTACCACAGAGGCAGCATTTCCATACATAGCATAGAATACAATGGGGTGTGCAGAGAGAGGTATACTATATCCACCCAGCTATGTACATTTCCACACCAGTTCTGTGTGAATACAGGGTAAGCCTATCTGTAGCATGTAGATTTCACTGAGGATAAAATTCGAATAGATGATCATTCTAGCAGGACTGAATTTCCTGTTATTTAATTATAAACCAGATAAATATAGGATCATTAACATATATTAACGCAAAAATGCACAACCCAAAACTGTCCTGGTTCCTTATCAGTGAATGGTCCTCAATTACATAAAACAAAATCTGGCCAAAAAAACACCCCAAACAAAGAGAATCCTGATTAGAAAAATCTCTATGTAAAAACTATGCACACATCAATCCCCTCCGGCTAAAATGATGCAGTTGTACTGTACTTTACAATGTAGTTGAGCTGCTGTCAGGCTTACCTTGCATGACTCATGGTGAATCATGGACAAAATTGTGTATTAGAGAAAGAGATGCCGCCCACACAGAGCAGTGCCTTGAGTTATTCCCACCCTATTGCTTCCCCTCCAAGTGAAAACACATTTCTTCACATTCAGCGTTGCAGCTCTTCTGTTAATACAGACACTCAGATTATTTCTGTATGTTTCTAATGGGGATGCTTTTCAATTTGTTAATACTGTGATATAATTAACAGTCAGGGACATCAGGTCAAATCTGATCTCCAGCCATCTCAGAGCAATTCCCCATCTGTAGCATGGCAGAGGGTAGAGGTTAGCATTATACAATACAATTAATTCAAAAATAATTATAACAAGATAAAATTACAGTATCATTATCAACAAGAAAGCAATAGTGAACAGGAAATCAGCATCCATGAGCTAAACCATAAATCCAGGTACTGAAAGAGCATCATCCTAAAAACATCCACAATTCAGATTCCAGTCAGAGCTAAGGGTGTCTCAGAATTAGTATATATATAAAATTGTGAAAGATTTAAGCTCTGTAAAATAGTCCCTTTCACTAAAGCACGGCACTGCTCATTTGTTAAAGCTGCCAGAATGCATTTTCACTCTGCTGCAAAATTCTTGATCACCAGAGGACAGCAGAGACAAAGCCTTGGGAAAAGCTACAGAAAACTCTGTAGCACCAGATGGGAGCTTTCCCTAAAAGAGCATCAGGAGGTAGAGAGAAGCAAAGAAATGAGTGCTGCCTTGGGCTATCATTTTCCCAAAACATTTAGATTGTATTCCACTTTTTTTTTCCCAAATAAACCATCCCTGATATAGATCAGGGAATCACTTTGGTTTTGTAGACTTCAGGTAACAACACCTGGGGTTCTGTGAAAACTGTGTAATCTCTGCTACGATAGTTATACTCAGTAAGTCTCATGTTCCTGCAGACTGTCTACTTGTCTAGTAAGAACCCTTCTCCTCTGCTTAACAGCCACTTCATCTTTTTTCTTTTTTATGAAACTCTTGATGGACTTTTAAGGAGTTTTATGTGCTCTGTAAGAATCAACAGGAAGTCTATTTAATTTTTTAATATGCGTTGTTTTATCTGCATTTATGGGAATGAACTTAGAAATCTGCAGGCATAAAAAGGTAAAGGAAATAGGTAACTTCATCAAAGCAGGCTACAGTTTTAAGAGGATCTCAGCAGATCAGTTTCAGTGCAGTATACTTGTGTCCTGAATCTTTGTTCTGTTTTATTAAGAATGTGCAGGGCAATATCTGTGCATAGTCAAATTCAAGAATATAAGGGACCACGTGGAAAGTAATAATACCAGAGGAAAAAACTAACTGCATAAATGAAATGAAAGAGAAATATTAGGCAGGAGCCATCTAGGACCATACACGATCCTAATAATGTTACAAATATCTACACTGACTGAAAGAAAAAACTGTGGTCAAGAGTTTATCATCACAAATTACTATTTTACAGGACCCAAGATCTGTATGAATAGCTCCACATGAGGCCTAGAAACAGGAAGAAAAGGAAAGATTGTGATTCTTACTTTTAAATATGTGAGAAGTGCATCTCCTGTTCCTGCAGGGCACTAGAACCAGATCAAATAGCTCACTTGAAGCTGATTAGTTAAGTATGTGCTGAACATCCCGTTGAATCAGAGAGCACAGAGATAGATAAAAGAAGGAGCTCTTTATTGAAAGACAACATGTCTGGCATCTAATTGTTCTCTTTAGGTGCTTAGTTTTCCATGTTTTTAAGTTGCAGATGAGAACAATGTTATCTTCAGGGATGGTGAAATTTTGCTTCAGTTAGCATAAAAGTACAAAAGTGCTTTGATCTACCTGTAGAAAAACATTATAGAAGCATTTAAATAAAAGCATCATTACACAATCCCTGCATACTTTGATAGGACAGTTATATCTCAATTCTTGCAATTGCTTTCATGTGCAGGAGTGCTCCAATCTATAGGTGCTGCCACAAACTAAATAGTAAGAACTTGCTGAGGGCACAGTGACATAAAATCCATTCTTAGTCTACTACTCACAAAAGAATTGTTTCCGCAAGAACATTTAATGGATCACGCTGTACTCTAAATACAAAGGAACACTTTCTTTTAAGCATTACCTTCAGTGAGTATATAGTTTCGTCACTCCTTCCACCTCTCTGAAGCTGACCATGAACTTAAGAGTAAACAAACAAAGTATTACTGTCTTTTGCCTGTTAGGTTTGCACTTACAGCTGAGGACTTCTTAAGTATGTGTTTCTGGAGCCCAGCCTAGCTCTTCACTGAGTCTGAATAGTAATGGTAACAGTGAGCTCAAGCCTGACAGAGGCAGTGCATGAGCAGTCTGGAACTTCATTATGGAAGAAGCTACAATCATGTAGAAAGATCTTTGAATCCAAGGCCTTAATGCTGCAGTGAACTCTACTGGTCAGTCCTCTACATCCATGTGAAGTTCACTGTGGGATCATCGCCTGTGACAGATCCGGTGATCAACACAAAAAGAGTCACTGGCTTCATTGCTTCCAGTCCAGCAACTGCCAACTCATCTTTCCCCTTGTTGTTCTCTCTCAGTCTCAGCCTTATGAACTTCTCTTTGTTTAAAACTAAAACTTACCTGTTTTCTGTGTGCATCTGTTTGTCGTATAGAAGTACACCACAAAAAGCTGTTGTCAAGTAAAAATTTTGCTGTCCATACAGCAAAAAGGAGAAATGTTCTCCACATCTCATTTCTTGTGCACCAGTCAAGGATTTCACACTGGTGCTGACAGTTGCTGCCAAGGCATTGCTTTTTCGGTTTACAAAGTATTAAACAGCAGCTTCCCTGCAAAAAAGATTATCTGAGAACAGAGCATTTTACACCTAGCTATGGTCACCTGGTTTTGTTTAAAGATCAAGAAATCAGAGAAGTTTTGAACAGTTTCCTTTTTGAAATTTCAAAACATTTCTTAATTTTTCTTTCACAAAGAAAGAAACACAGAAATGTCCTTTCTTGTAGGCAATGCTGGGACGAGGGAATGGAGAGTCCGCAAGAAAGAAAGAGGAAGAGGAAGTTCAGAGCAGGCACAGACTGATCCCAGTTGGAAGAAAGATTTATGAGTTCTACAATGCTCCCATCGTTAAATTTTGGTTTTACACAGTAAGAAATCTTTCCTGTTATATTACTACTGTTTGGACAAATACTGAAATTAGATTAAGGTCATCTTGTGTGTTTCATTGAAAGTCTCCACCTGCATGCATTGGTGGCCTTACCCACGCTTAGTTTAATAAAAATATTTTGTGGAGGTCAGCTAGCATTTGCAAACCTGTCTAAGTTTTAAAGACTACCATTTCATTCAGGAAGTTAATGGCTAAAATTTGGATGACTGTGTATGTTTTTCTTCAAATACAACAATAGGTGGCAGATTGCTGCAGTCAGTGCTCCCAAGGAATTCCCTATAGGAGATTTCCCAATAGGAGAGCTCCCAATAGTAAGCCCAGTGGGAGGCTGGGCTGAATCAGGATATCAAATTGTACAGTAATTGATGAAAAAAAGAGGCAGATAGAGCACATCTTTTCTTGGAACATTTTTTCTTTGTTCTGTTTTGACTAGTCTGCAGAGTGTCTCTCAGAGAAAGTGTTTGTGTAAGTACCCACAAGATAACAAAGATATGAGTAGCAGCTAATGTACATTTTTCAGGGACAAATTATGTCAAATCAGTAAAATCTCCCTGTGTTATAAAGAAACAGACCTTGCAGATAGAGCTGAAAAAAAATTATGTCATATATTTTGACTAAAGTAAGACAGTATCAAAAAGTTTACAGGGTATTCTCACAAATAAATTAATAACTGCTATATTAAATTTACAAAGATACAAAGCTTTTTGGCAGTTAGTCCTCAAGAGTAGATATTAATTATTCACTATCAAGCTGGAAGCAGGGATTTGAAAGGTTTCCATTAGGGTCTCTCCTACATCAGGTGCTATCTGGTATTTTCATTCAAAATTTGGATGATGGAGTAGAGATTAATTACTATATTTGAAAGTTGTAATAGAATGTAGAAGAATGAGATCAAAAAGTAAACTGAACACAGAAAGTAATCCTTTCAATTTCCTTGGCTGGAATATTCTATCCCACTTCAGCTTCTGCATCATGTGAAAAGTATGGACTGGTTTGAAGAACACAAAAAAGAACAAGAAAAATGTTTCAAGCGGTCTGTAAAGCATTACTTAAAGGTAAAGATTTAAGGAAGTGAGGTTGTTTTTGCTGGAAAAAAAGAAGTCTGCAGAAGGAATGTAATAGTCTTCAAATATGTGTAAGTAGCTGCAGAGAGGAACAAAATGGAATAATCTCCAAATCCTTGTTGAATAGGACAAGAAGTAATGGTTTAAATTGCAGCAAGGCAGTCCTAGGTAATATGTTAGGAAACAGTTTCTAACTGCTCTGAGAAGTACTGTCATAAATTGTGTAAAGAGATGGTAGATTTTCTGTTATTAGTGAGTCCATTTTATCAAAACATATGTCCACTACGTAATTAATCCTGCTTCAGCACCATGGCATTGGCCTATGATTTCAGGTGGTCCTTCCCAGTTATATTTTCCATCATTCTGCTGAATGCACAGCAAATCACAAAGAATGCATCCTTCTGAAGATGACTTCTTATAAGAAAAAATGCCTTGCTGAGATCCAGGGAATGCGTCTACAGACAACAGGAACAACTCACATCAATAGAGACTAAACTGTGGTGGACATCTTATACTAGCAAATAGCTCCAGTTCGGCAGCTTGGAGTAACTACTTGCTGAACTCTGTGGCCATTGAACATTAATCAGGCCAAAGAGTCTAGAAACTGCTCATCAGCAGCCTAGTCTCATTATCAATTGCAATATGTATTATGCATAACCAGAAAAGCCTTTACACTCTAAAGAGAAAGAAGCATCCTGGCTCCCCCTGTTAGGTCAATTCTGAAATGAGAGAAAAAGATCAATATTGCATTTCCATTTAGACCTGTTCCTACAGTTTTATGTCCTGAGGCAGGTCTCATTCAAGGTCGCTTATTAAAGCTGGATCTTGGCTACACTAAACTTGAAGAGCAAATTAAGGTGGATTCTGGCTGCAGTGCTTGACCAGTTGGGTATATTGAGAAACTCCTGGAGACCAGAAGTAAAACAACTTTCAGATGAGGGTTAAAATTGCACAGCCTATCACACTTTTTACAAGCTCAGCAGATGAGCCAAAATAAGCAGCTTTTTCTCAACAAAAAAAAACTTTAGCCTTTGTCTCCAGACATGCAGTAGTTTCAAAAGTCAACTACTTCGGTCTGTTTTGTGGATTTTGCATTGAAAACCATGACTCAAAGTTTTCATCTCACAGGTTTCTTGAGGAGAAGAGGATGTCCTTCCCATTTTAACTACTAGCTTTAGGCTGAGATGCTAGCAGGATGTAAGAGGCCACATTTCTACCTCTGAGGAGGAGGAATAGCTGCAGAGGTTATTGAACCCAGAGTAAGAGTCATCCTTTAAACATCAAAATAGCTTTGTCCAAAGTTTTGCATTTTGGAACCTATTCACTTTATGATCATTTAATTATTGCAGTGAGAAAAGGAGGGGGTAGTCTCCCTCTTGAAGCACTCTCCTGCTGGTACAATTTCCAGGTTTGTCCCTTACCACAATGAGTATTCGAGTATTTTCTATAGAATGGGACAGCATCCATAGGAGGGTGGGGAGCAACCCACCCTAGAAACTTCTTATCAGGCATTCCTCTCCTTAGTTTCTTCAGGTACTGCCTTCAAGGGTGAAAAAGGCAGCCCCTAGCTCTTTGTCAAGCCATGTAAAAGCAAGAAAAAGAGGGTTCAGCTACTTGTGTAGTAGCACTTTCAAAGAATCTTGAGTACCAGCATGGGCAGCTGTACTGAGGTTTGGCCACAGTGTGGGATCAGGACATCCTCCTGGAAGGCAGAAGCAAGTTACAGGTCTGAGGAGGGAGAAGGAGGGTGTCACTCACTATCTGAAGGGCTTGTTTCTTGCATTAAAGTGGTAGAGTTTCAGCATAATTTTATTCTTAAATCAAGATGCTTTTTTTCTTTTCTTTTTTTTTGCCAAGCAAAAATTCTCAGCAGTTTTCAGTAAATTTGGATTGACCAAAAAAAAAAATAAAAAAAGAAAAAAACAACAACAACAACAAAAAAAAAACAACACTTCAAAAGAAAACCAAGAAGCAGCAAAAGCCCCCTCTGAGGGTCTTGTGGTTTCTGTCATCTTTGTAACCTTTATGTCCCTATTGTTTTGCCATACTAACTGCAAATACGCACCAAAGGCCGCTGAGTCAGACCAAATTAATAAGGTTTGCTGATAATTAATATTCAATAAGAGCTAAGAGGAGGGGTGTTAAAGTATCAGTATCACCCGGCTTTTTGCACTATAGTAGAAGGTGTTATTTCAGCTAGGGAGGTGTGCATCCAGTTCTGCCTGCCCAGACAGGGTTTCTGCTGGCTCAGCTGACATCCTAGATGCTATGCTGACCTAAGTAAATATTGCTCTCTGTTTCCTTTAGGAGTGTTAAGGGAAGACCAGTCTCTAGACCTGAGCGTTGCAATCCATCAACACGCACAAACTGAAAGACAAATGAGATCATTTCCTCCTCGGTTTTATGTAGACAAGAAGCAGTGGTTCAACTGGCTGCCTCCTCTGTGCTGATAGTTATGGCCAATGCAAAGAATTCTCTCAAGCATCCTTCAAATCAGCAACTGGAAGAAAAGCCAGAACCCTGTGGCTTTTACACAGAGCAGAAGTGATGTTCTGTAACAAATACAACACAACAATAAGTCCTGTTCTGTGAGGTGCTGAACACTGAAATAATTCTACCCAAAAGTCTCAAGCCACTCTGTGGTTATTTCATCTTAAGTCTGACACCAAGTACATAATAGTTGTGAGTACCATGCAGTTGAGAGAGAAAAACTGTATTGAAATACAGATGTACGGAATAAGCTTTCTGCCACAAGGACTAAAATGTTCATGCACAGACCTGAATTTAATTTTCTCTGATTTAAATTTGACTTAAGATGCATTTTCTTGTAAGACTGCTGTTTTAAAAGCAAAGTAGACAGGCAATTGGATTCTGGCCAGAGCAGACCCCAGCCACAGCCATTCACCCTTGCTACAGCCCATGCTCCAGTGTGACACTCAGGTTTCTCTGAGTTTTATGAACTTGATGATGTAATTTGCCTGTCTTGTCTTTTTTTTGACTGACAATTTCATTACATTCAGCAGGTAGAAAGACAGAAAAAAGAAACTAAAAACCTAATACACACTTCCCACTTTATCAAAATTAGACCAGAAGGTAGATATATTAGAGAAGGAAAAGCAACACAGTTATATGTAAAAACTTGCAAATAACATAAGGCAAATGAATGCACGGCTATGCCTGGCTACTTGCTGCAGCAATGTAAGTAGAAGTAGCAGTGTTTTGGAGAGGAATAAAGGTATAGGTTAGGTCAGTACTACACTGGGTGGAAAGACCTCTAGCAACACCTAGGACCTTCTGGGCTCCAGGAAAGGATTGTGCAAAAAGGATTTGGAATGCCAGAGTCAGCCTAGGCTAGGTGAACAGGCCAAAAAAACACAGGGGTGTTAGAGGAGTAAAGGGTGTTAGAAGCAGATGAGAGAGAAAGCTTCACATAGGTAACTTAGTTTGGTGGTTAGCATAGTGGTATCAGAGTTCCCATCACTGTGGGATGATCCAGGGGGACTGCATTAATACTATTTTGTTGGGGAGGCAGATGTACATGGAGGAGAGGACCTTTGGGCATGTATTTTGCAGATTCCACACCATATGTGATTTAATGTGATCTTTTTCAGACAACCCAGAACACTGTCTGATTCTTCTTTTGTCTGTTTAACTCTGGTTACAGTGGAATTAGGAATATCAAATCATACCCCAGAAACTGGCTCAATCAAATAAATATAGTGACTATTGATATTAATTTTGTTTCTTCACAGCTGGCATACATAGGCTACTTGATGCTGTTCAATTATATAGTGTTAGTGAAGATGGATCGCTGGCCATCTACACAGGAATGGATTGTCATCTCGTACATTTTCACTCTGGGAATAGAGAAGATGAGAGAGGTAAAATCACCCTAACCAAGAAAGACAGAATAAAAAAGAAATAAGTGTGGTTTTTTTCATTTTAATGTCTGGTTTTATTATTTTTCTCAGGATAATTTTTGATGAACAGGCTTATCATAAAATTGCTTTCTTTGAAGAAGAAGAAAAGTAGGCGGATTGTTAAAAACACAGCACTAAAGAATCTGTCTTCCTCCATTTTAAAATCAAGAATCTCTCTCTTTCTTTCTCTTTCTGCCATGGAATTTCTCTGTTCAGATTTCTGTGTGATGCACATTTAATAGCATTCACAATTATGGGGTGGTCTTCTGACATGTCTTAAAGCTCAGCTGTATTCCTTGAAATGTGGCCCAGAAACTGAAGTACGTTTCAGGGAGAGGAAAAGGTGATATGCTTTAACAGAATGGACACAGAGACATGGCAATAGTATGATAACTGAAAAGCCCATGTTCGAATCCCCACCACACGCTAAATAGAGTTCATTCAAAATTTACAGCTGTTTTGTCTGTCCAAGTATCTCATGCAAAGGCTTTAAGTAAAACCAGTCATAACTAGGAGAAAATTTAGATCCACATTGAATATTGCAGCACATTTCTGATAGGATTTCCCCCTTTTAATCTTGGAAATTTTTGCTAATTGTGTCAAGCAATAGCATGCATCCCCCTAAAGATGCTAAAACAGACACGTAGAGCAGAGACAGAGCATTTAAGGTGGTGCTCAGTCTATAGGCAGAGTGAAGCTGTTCTGCCCCTCATGGTCTCTCCCACTTGCAGATACTGCTGTGCCCTTTTCACTTGGCCAAATGCACATTTGTTCTACAATGACACCAGAGGCCAAATTCAGCCCTGATGTGAGTGGGTGCGAGTCCTGTTGACCTCAGCTGAAACAGCACATTTGTACCCCTGGGCTGAATTTGTTACCATCTACATTTGTATTTTCTGCAGCAAATGCTTTTGAGGACTAGACTAAAAATGGTCTGGCAACAGCCACTTAGACTTCAAAGACAGATTTCAAACACTGCACAGTAAACTCTACATTATAAATAAAAAGAACAGAGCAAAAGACACTACTTGTGTGGCCTATAATGAGTGTATTTTACTAACCAAAACAAAAAGGAAAACAGTGGCAGTAGCAACATGAGGCCTCTGCAACACTGATGGAGGCAAAGCACCACTGGCTCAGTAGGTGGGAGGCTGCTGGCAGGAATCGTGTGTAACATTTTTGTTGAATCATTCACCCCAAATTGTCCTTTCCACAAAAGTTTATCAAGAACATTTGTTGGAACAGATTTCTAAGCAGATGTTGGAGACTGTTCACAGAAGATGAGCCTAAAATCATTCTGAAAATGAATTATAAGAAAATTATAAGAATGGTATTCATCTCTTTAAGGAACTGTATGAGTCTGCTCAAATGTTCTCAGGCTAAATATAGAAAATTAAAACAAACAGCTTGTTAACTCACTAAAAGCTAGGAATTATTCATAGAAATCACTTGAGGAATAGTTTCAACGGTAATTCAGGAAAACAATCAAGTCTCCCAAATGATATTGCAAATAGAACGACGATAAATTCATAAGGTAAGGTTAATTATTTCTGTTAATTATATTCTCAGCTGTGGAACTTAATTTCCAAAAGCAGGTCCAAGTAGTAGCTAGTATCTCTCTGGATTAAATGCTAAATCCAGACATTTATGGTTATTTCTTGACAGTTTGATACACATTCTAGAATAATTTTCTTTAAATGTGAATTTTCTGATTAAATATCTTTCTGTATTTCTCCCTCTATTCCAAGACTCTAAGTAGGGTCAATAAATTTGAAAAACAGAAAGATATAAATATATTTCTTCTGATTTTGGGGGGATTTTAGAGCGAGTGAGGTTTTCCTCCTTGTTCTTTTAAGTGTCTTGCACATAGATACAGGCTAAGAATGGTTGAAATGGAAGATTTCTCGAAAAAATCAGAGAGTCCATGAGATATTTATGTGATAGGAATCTATCAGCTTTGCTTTTGGCCTGTGTGGCACATATCTGTTTACTATAGATTTCTTCAAGCTTAAATTAAGGCAGCTCAGCTCCTTTCCTCTCCATGTCCTCTGTCCTTCAGATATTGATGTCAGAGCCCGGGAAACTGTTACAGAAAGTAAAAGTTTGGCTCCAGGAGTACTGGAATGTTACTGATCTCATAGCTATCCTCCTGTTCTCTGTTGGGATGGTGCTTCGTCTGCAAGATCTGCCACTCCGGAGCGATGGCCGAGTGATATACTGTGTTAACATCATTTACTGGTATATACGCTTATTAGACATCTTCGGAGTAAACAAGTATTTGGGACCATATGTTATGATGATTGGGAAAATGGTAAGAGAAGTTGGTATACTCCTCCTATGTTTTACCAGCATGTTTTTGACTCAATGTCTTTGGCCAATGACATCACCGCAGATTTATCTGTATTTTTTTACACTTTAGCATTTTCATATAAGCTAGAAATCAGTGCCTTATTGAATCAAAACCTCAGCATATACCCCCAGAATTGAGGCTTAGACTCTCTCTATTCTGTTAGATGATGTATTGCTTGTCTTTCTCTGAGATCTCTCTTCAACAGCAAAGCCATCCATCCTACACCTCTGTGCTTCATTTGCAGAAAATACAAAGGATGCTAATTCTTAACTAGTTGTAAAGGAGGGTGGTTTGTTAAAGTAAAAAAAAAAGTCTTTGGTACTTTTAGATTCTCAAAGTGTGTTGTAATAGGCGTGGTATGTTCAAAACTATAACAATTATGATTAAAACTGTGACCTTTCTATAGTTCGCTCCATATCCATATGTTCTTCCATCTTCCTGTTCAGGTGTGTCCTTGTGAGATGAGAAATCCATTTGCATAACTGCAGCCTCTGTCCCCTGACCCCATCACGTGTACGCAACATGGCGGGAGTATGAATAGTTTATGTAATAGCAAATGCATACAGGATGAACCGAGAGATATTTGCTGTCAGGTGTATAACTTTTGACTTTTTGGCTTTTTCTTTTTAAGTTTCAGTAGAAATGTTGCATTAAAGCAGCATTTTGCTCATATGAGTTAAAGAAAGTGGCTGAGTTTACAGGTGCACATGCACATGTACCTGATACTTGAGCACCTGCACATGTAGCTAATATATGTGCCCATGTTTTATATAAAGTTATTTAGCCTTTGTTATGTAAATCATGGCTGTTTCATGCATTCTGGGTTTTAAGATTTATTTTTTTAAAAATAGAATAAAAATCCCTTGAAGCTGGCATTAGTAAAAAAAGTAAACTGAATATTAACTTTTCTAAATACAAATATTACTGCTGTCTGAATGCTACATGGACAATAATCAGCAAGTCCAGGTAGGCTGTCTGTTGTGTTTGCCTTACCATGGTCCTTAAAGAAAAGACCCAGCCACCCTCCCTCCTCACTATCATAGGAAAAGGGGACTTATATGAATGCATGGATGACTACAATCCCCCCTTGATATTATATTAGTCACAACAAACTCAGTGATGCTAAGCAGGTATAAAACTGAAATGCAAAATATATATCCAGTTAGGCTCCCTACCCAACATGTGACTGAAGAACCATTGTATTATCTTTTCAATTTACCAGCTTTCAACTCCAAACCTATAGTGGTGGGTTTGACAAAGAAAGAACAACTTAGTGAAAAAAAAAAATATATATAGAATGAAAACACAAAAGAATGTGGTTTTTGAATCGTTCTGCATTATCCTGCAAACGGGATTTTGAAGTGTGCTACCTTCCTTCAAGGAAGGCAATAGGATGTTGATGGGATGGATATTGCGGAGCTCCAGAGCGCAGAGGTGAAAACACTCAACAGTTCTTGCTGGAGGTTACTGTAAAAGCATAGCAGGACAAGACAAAGGACCAAAAACCAAAGGGAAAACACTGCATTATCATCTGTTTCTTTCCTGTCCCACCTGGACTATGTCCCTCCATCAAGGGATCTGGTGGTCACTGGGGCTTACACAATACACAGTGAATAAAACTACCCTCCTATTCTGTTGTATTTTTCACAGGTGCCATGCACAAAAAGTTTCAGATGTGTGATGCTAGCAAAGGCAGTCTGAAAACCAGTTCAAAAACAAACAGATTAGCCATGAATAACAAACTTCTAGTAGTCAGTGTTACAGATGGCTGATAGGAGCCCAGCTTCACCAATAGTATAAACAGTGGTTTATTTTTCTCTTGGGGTCAACATGGAAAAGAAGCCAATGAAATCAGCAAAATAATATAATTTCCATTCCTTTGTCATCCTCACACATGTATAACAAATCAAGCCTCACTCCACTTTCTGTTGAGTGAGGAAAACAAATGCAGGAAAATCACTAGCAGGCTCAGCACCCACTCAGAGGGTGTTGAATTTAGCTACCAGAGTACTCTGAAGGTGTGGGCAACAGTTAAAGGAGGGAAGTTCTTTTATTTTGAGCCTTCCTGTTATTTGATTTTTCATACCTCATCCAACTTTCCATGCACTCAGCAACTCTGACACATCCCCTTTGCCCACACATGCAATGCCCAACTGGTTTGAGTTACACAAATTTGCCTCTCACATCAATTTTCTGGCCAACTTACTCCCCTGAGTAATGGCCAGCACATTTATGTAATGCACAGACTTCCCTGGGAGTTGCACCTGCTTGCTCCAGGCTGCAATGGGCTCCCTCGTGTATTTTTGTTTAAATCACATGTCCATTTACCTCCTTGGGTTCTGTCTTTTTTACTTCATGGTCTTGCAAGTACCATTCAGTACTATGAAGAAGATCAAGCTGATTATACATATTTCTACAGAGTAAGCCTATCACAGCTACTGAGTTCTTCAACAGGTCATATTTAATGCCTGAGCTTTTATCCTGAGCTTCTATTGTGAATAAGTTTTAGACTCAGGAGGAAAAAGATCACTCTTTCCACCTTTTCAATGTTAAGGAACTTTCTCTTCACCTGCCTTTACATTGTATACAACAAAATGGCTGTAACAGGTTTTACCTCTGGGCACTGTGAACAAATATGCAAGTGAAATTAAGCAAGGGGCAGGAACAGGCTTGAGCAGTTTAAAAGTAACAGGCTGAAGCAAAGGTGAAGATAGGAGGAGGAAGCTGAATGACCAAGTTTATTATTATCTACTAATTTCAGTAACAGAATATACTTCTTATAATGTGCTTTTCTGATCTCTGCACAGTGATAGGTTTACTCCCCTTTTATTTGGGAATGAAATGAAATCACTGTGGCATGTCAAGAGTCAGAGGTATATCAGTTCCCTTACTGTGTGGGAATGTCTACATTTTCTTAGCTTCTCTGCAAATAAAAAAGGGGAAATGGAGCCAGCTTGTTTATAGAACCACACCAACAGTTCCTCATTTTATCACTTTTTGAAACAGGTGACTAATAAGTTCTTCAGAATGATTGAAATGGCCATTGCCTTGTTAAAATAGCAATTGTAATTTGACCCTACATGCCAAAGGGCCTGACACAGTGCCCTTTAGAGTCCGTGGAAACTCACCCATCTATTTAACCGGATTTCAGGCACGCTACTGAGGTTTTAGAAAGATATGCAGTTGAAGAAGGGAAAAAGCTAATATGCAGCTTGAATAGAGAATAGCACTGAAAATTTTATTTCCTGCAACATGAGGTCTAACCTGTGTGATTCCTGATCAAAAACACTGGAATCGTTTAAGAAATTGTCTTAAATTGCCACCAAATACTCATTACGTTTATTTGCTTGCATGACACTTTAAAATAGGTATTATATTACATCATATCATGTTATATATTTCTACCTGAAACAAAGTTTCATCAAAGAAGAAAGGAGAAACCAGGTTTCATCTCCAAATTCCTTCCCTAAAAGCAGTAGAACTAAATGTAATTATGCAGCTTTCCGATTTCAGGATGCTCTCTGAGGTACAATGATCTGGAATTCCTCTTCAGTCAGGTTTTCTCGAGAGATTAATGCTTGAATAACATAGGAATGTTGGTGATTTACTTGTCTGTTTTTTTAATTCTTTAAGGCATTTATTTTCCTCTCTCATGTTTTGGCCAGAGGCAAAAGTTACATCCAAAGCTGTGAAAAACAGCTCTGTCATAACAAGCCGTATAACTAAAGACCTACAAGTAAACTTGTAACTAAAGGTTTTAAAGGGATCTTACCAGGGACCTTACAGGATTCCCATTTTTCTCACATTCATTTTGGGTTATAAAGCATCTCTGCTGTACCTGCTTGATGCCCCTTGCTCTGCTCTCTGGAGGGTCTTTTCTAGCACAGCTCCTTTTCTAATCTTCAGCCTCTATTCAGCACCTCCTAGGATTGCTGTCCCATTTTTTCCAGGAACATTTTGAATGGGTAGGCACTGTTTGCAAGCACTAATTTAACTTGTGCATATGCTAATAAGGCCTTCAACAATGGAGAAGAATGGAGTGTCTGTGTTATCCACTCTTTTTTTTTTTAAACATAGACTTTGTCAGACTCCCTCACCAAGCTTATTTCTAGTCCAGCCAGAATCACAGCTTTCCTTTCTCACTGGTTACCACCATGGTGTCCCTTATGTTGCAGTAACAGTCTGTTCTGCCACCCGTTACTCCTTATGTTAGCGGCAGCTTCCTTCCTTTTCTCCAAGACAATGACTACCAGTCAATAAAGTAATCCACGTCAGCTCTTTTGTTTTGGTACAGTTGCCACTAGATGCCTATAAACAATTCACCTCTTGTGACCCTTGTCCAGACCAGGCTGCTGATTCCAGTGAACCTATATTCTTGATCAGGCAACTGGTATGACCAGATGGTAGCTTGTACACAACAATACCACTTCACTTCTTCGAAAATGAATTTTTTTATGTGTAAAACTGAGAATAGCTTTTCAAAATTTGTTTTGAAAATTCTGTTTCTAAGATTTACAAACTTTTTTTTCAGCATATAATACCAGGAATATGGACAAATAAGTTGTTCTAATTCTTGTCCCTTCTCTCTCTTTCTCTCTCTTTTCCTGTCATTACATTCAGATGATAGACATGATGTACTTTGTCATCATCATGTTGGTGGTTCTGATGAGCTTTGGTGTCGCAAGACAGGCTATTCTCTTCCCCAATGAGGAGCCTTCATGGAAGCTGGCGAAAAACATTTTTTACATGCCTTATTGGATGATCTATGGGGAAGTGTTTGCAGACCAGATAGACCGTAAGCAAGTTTATGATTCTCATACTCCAAAGTCAGGTATCCAACTTTGATCAGATGATGTCCTACTACATCATGTGTGTGTGCTCAATAAATGGCTCAGGATAGAGGAACTCTTCATTACAGAGAATGGTCACAAAAATATTTTTTCAGCTAATATTGGGGTGTCAGTCTCAGAACATGCTTCTGGCATCACTTCACAATTATTTAACCAGAAATCTGTAATGCTAAATTATCTTGCATATTAGGAATGTTCTAAATGGTTCCTTTTTACCAGTTGGGTGGCAGGGATACCATCCCAGGTATCCACCATGAGTTCGTTGGTATACCTGGGGCATAAAATGTCACTTCTTTTTTCTCATCCATTGGTTTGATTTTAGACCTAAATACTTTTAACCTAACTTGATACTGAGCATCAAGCCTAATAATACTGGATTAGACCTTCAGCTCCTGCACTTCACGAGGATCTAATCCAATGTGTTTTCTTTTCTCTGTTACCTACCCACTGCCACCACCTTTACACTAAACCATGTGATGCAATTATTTGGGGACAATCGATCCTTTATGAGAATTTTGCTTTATTTATTTATTGGAAGACAAGACTGTGCTCACATCAGTGCAAAGAGAACGAAAGCCAGTATTTCATATACTATCTCCTCAGGATTCATTTGGCTGGTGATCAGGAAAATGCCAGTTTTCTATTTAAAGTAAACATCCTGGTGCCACCGGGTGCATTATGCCAAAGGAGCAGGGTGGTCATGAGAAATGATGCGGTAGATGAACAAACTAAGAATCGCAAAACAACTTATCTTTAGCAAACACTGACATGCAACTGGTGTTCATCATTCCTACTTAAATATGCATAAGCCTTAGCAGCATTTAGAAGTGCGTATCTTTTCCAGTGGCAGATGGCATCCGTTAAAGCTCTGTTAAGGATATTCCTTTTTATTCTATGTACCACCTTAGGAAAGGGCAGTGTTTTCATAATTCATGTTCTGCTTGTTCAGCATTGACCAAGTTTGAATGGAAAAAAGGTGCTGATTTTTCCCGAGCTGGTTAAGGTAATAAATGTTTCTATATCACCAATAATCCCCCCAACTTAACAGAGTTTCAGATGGACAGATGTATACATATCACATGGCAGATATTTCAGCAGTTCCATGTTCATTTCTTCTTCCTGATTAGCACAGAATCATTAATGTGGATACAGAAGAAACCTCTTTTTTATGTT
Organism: Gavia stellata; assembly: GCF_030936135.1. NCBI lineage: Eukaryota > Metazoa > Chordata > Aves > Gaviiformes > Gaviidae > Gavia > Gavia stellata. Next base: position 41,905,703 of record NC_082637.1, read on the forward strand.
TACTTCCCCACTTTGTTTTCAGAGGCAGCATGGCATGCAAGGAAGTAAATAAATACCTAAAATCACAAAGCTTCTCACTGAGTTTAGCTTTTTACCTGATTCCCTCATTTTTATCCTTTTTCCTTTTCTTTTCTTTTTAAAAATTCATTCCATTCCAAAATTCATTCATAGCTGGGGGTGTAAAACTTCATCTTGTTCCAAAAGCATAATAGAAGGATAAAGGTTTATTCCATCAAACTATGACTTCCTTCCATACGCAGAATTCTGTCTGTCCCTCTACCAGTGGCCATTTATTGATGTTGTACTAAGTAACTATCATAGTGCAACAAACATGGCAATTGGCTGTATAAAAAGTTCTTGGTATTTTTTTTAATGAAGTGCTGATTATAGTTTAGAACCCTGAAACCTGAGAAACTGAAGTGTCTTTGAATGAAGCACGGTTTTTAAGTATAAAAAGAGGGTGGCAGGCTCCATACCCTTGCATGAGGATTTAGGGGTAGTCTTGTGTGTTATTCAGATGCCCAACATTTAAACCTTGCAAAAAGATACAGCGTAATTATTTCTGAGGCTTAGGGAAAGCAAAATTCCTGATGGTTTCAACTCCAGCTCTAAGTCTAGACATGTTGTTGCTCTGTCTGTGTCAAGGAAACTAGAAGTTGCCGCAAAAGTGATGATGCCAAAATAAAAAGCAGGACCTAGTTCCTCCTTCCTGAGAGACAGATGATGCAGGGAATTAGAATCTGCCACTCTTCCAGCATGAAAGATGTGCAATATGTCATGTCTGTCTGAGGCTCCATTGTCTCAAAAATGTTACCTCTGGAACAGACTGGGAGCATGAGCAAATAGTTTGGTGATGTTGTTATACAATCAAAATGACCTAATTGTCACCCAAAAAGTTTTCCTATACTTACATTTTTTCACTATTTGGAAATTTATTGTTATATATATTTTCCAAGTTGTTCTAAGCTAAATCAGCCACTGTATTCATGTTAGAGTACTACAGTGTTTGTACTTTCTCAAATAAGATAAATGTTCTAAAATTTTTATGCTACCTCTAAACTGCAATTGGACTTTATAGCTTGGAGCAGATTTTTTTATTACTATTATTTTAGCAAACCAAAAGGGTTTCTTTGCAGTTTCCTTTATATTTTGGTGTTTGATATTGCAATGTTATTTGCAAGTTTGGGATTCAGCAAAAGTGCTGATTTGGAAGTGCATATACGTTTGAGCCATGCTCCTGGAGATTATCCCAGTGTTTGAGAAATGTACAAAGAAAGTATGCTACTCTAAAACTTCTAACCCACTTTTCTTTTTTTTTCATTTTCTGTTGATTTGTGAGGCATACCATTAAGGCTGACCAGATACAATGTCTGGATCCATCTCACCAGCTGGCACCCTGTCCATCCAGTGGGTCTACTCTGATTTTTATCTCAACACACTGCACTGTTAAAACACTAGCTAAATGCCTTGCTCTAAAATAATGTATGTCATATACATTTACATTTTTGACCCATAATTTCTGTATTCATTTCATTTTTTAAATACGTATGTTAACTGGAGTGTGCATTAGTGTCCTGTTGGCATGTGATCTCATCTTCAACTCAAAAGTGGGGACAGAATTATATCCTCACTTCTGGGAGTATGAATACACTATTCAGTGGTGTCATTTATTATCAGCGATGTACATAAATACTCCATCCCTACAAATGCCTGACTATCAACCAATTGTAAATGGGGGGAAAATAAGCAGAGTAAATCTTCTAGAACTGTGTTCAAATTTTCAGGCAAATTCAACGAAAAGAGCAAAACCAGTCTCAAAATAGCTCCTCTCAGACTGACAGTTCATCACAGCCGCATCAGCTGGGGGAGGAAGGGAGATCTGGGTCAGGGAACCAGTGATGGTATATGCATCTACTTCACTTTTAGGCTGCCTTTCCTAATCCAGCTGAGCCTTGTGCTGCCTGATGGGATGCACGGGGCAGCAGCCAGCTTCTTACCTGCCTGTCCGGAAGGAAATCCATGAATGCTGTAAAATCTCTCCTCAGTTCACTTCTCTTACTTTGGCACTATTGCTGGCAATTTTAGCCAAAAAACTCACAACTCAGTTGTCACATGCAAGGAACTTTGGCTCCACCTTAGCAAGCTATCTGGCCCCTCCAGAATACTATTGCTATAGAAGTATATGAGATATACTGAAGAAGAAAGGATTATTCAGGGAATGAGTTTGCTTGGTAAAAAATGTAGATAAATGTCATAAATGGCAACTTGAGAAATGGCAGTCACCCACAGAAAATCAGCAGCAGACCTCACATTTTCCTATATTCGGAAGGCAAAGCAACTGAGAGTGCTGTTAGCCAGCATGGGTTTGGGTTTTTTTGTTTGGGCTGTTTTTCAGATTTCCCTGGTGTCTCACATGTCAGATTTGCATCTGGATTTTCTTTCCAGCTGACAGTATTTCAAATGCCATCTGGAATCTGAAGCTCAGTCTGAGTTGAGTTTGTTCCCTGTGCCTACTCCCTTATTGGAAAAACCTAGATAGTTTAAGAGAAAAAGATGAGGCCTTCTTCTCTTTCACTTCTCGTGGAAGCATGCCAAGTAACCAGAATGCAGTTGTTTCAGAAGATGAGAGACAATTATACACAGGTTTTAACTACCCAATGAACTTAAGAGGAAAGTATAATTACTACAAAAGACTTTTTTAAAATTCTTTAAATTTCTTAGTCTGTTAGATTTTTTTTTAATATAGTTCTTGAAGGTTTCTTAGTATAAAAGAAAATTTTACACTAAATTCTGTGTGAACTTAGAGGTTTCATGCTTTTCATGTCTCCGTAGGAGTTTCCTGTAAAGGCTGTCCTTTGCATGGACCATTCTGGAATTAGAATAAACAGAGCAGATTTGCACAAAACAGAATAAGTCATATCTGTGTGCTTTTTTGCCCCCCCCCCCCCTTTTTTTTTTTTTGCATCTGTATTGCAGCTCTGCAGCACAGGCAATATTTTTAGCATTGTTAGACAAAGGCAGAGGATAAAATTTTGTCTCTCTGGCCTGAGTTGCAGTAGTATTCCCCTTCCTAGCACTCCTCTGAGGTTATATTTTGGGTTTCATTTGGTGGGATATTTTTAAGAGGGGGGGCGGGAGGAGGGAGAAAGCACTAGAGACAACAAGAAAAATACAGGGATTTACTATAAATTATGATTAAAATACCAGCAGATTGGATGGACACTTCAAAGTAATTTTTAATGTGGCTGAGGGCAAGAAGCAACATGTAAGGTTATGATGCTGTAGTTAAAGCAACTTTTTTGAAGTAATGAGACACTGTTCAATTCCCTGGATGTTTCTGCTGATGAACAGAGCAATGGTGTGAGATTCAGAGTTCCCAGAGTTCAGTATTTTCTCTGTCAGTGAAGAAGTGGACAGCACTAGGCAGCTCGCTTAGTCTTTTTTCAATATTTACCAGCTTGGCAAGCTTGTAAGGTTGCTTAGACATTTCATTAAAAAGTTACAAAATGCTTTCACATCCATTAGGTTCAGTGCAGGTGAAAATTGGAAGGTGCCAATATACTCATAATTGGGGTGATGAAAGTGCATTTAAAATGTCCAGACTTCAATAAAAAAAAAAAGATGGGTTTGTTTGTTAGTTAACACGCACTTATTCGTTTCCTTATTCTTTAGAATTGTAATCATATGAACCCATTAAACAGTTTCTTGTGACTTCAAACAAATCAACTTGTATTGTAAAAGTGGTATCCATTTTTACATGAGAAGTTTTCATCAAAGGCAAAAAGCTATTTGGTAACAAAGCTGTTCAATTATGCACTTTCCTCTCTCCATTATTTCCCACAACTACTTTCGAAGGATGCAGCTGGGGAAAGAGTCATGACACAGAAATTTGCAAGCATTGTTTCCCAAGCCCTCCACCCAATACACAGTAAAAATGAGCACAGCCCATGTCATGACAGTAATTACAGCAGGGAAACAATTTTTTCCCTGAGTTCTGCCGCCACTTTAGGCCTGAAACACACAGAGATATGGGTTACTGCTGTTTGCTTTGCAAATATTTGCTGGCCAGGAAAGAGGAAGGGTTAGGTATGTAGCAGGAAAGGCCCATACAGGAAACTGTAAACGGGAGCCAGGAAGGAAAAATAAGTGTGGGAGGAGATTGTGAAAAAGGAAACAAGAGATGCAAAAAATATGTACATCCACAGATGTCAGGATGCAATATTAGAAAGCTGAGTGAAGTTAATGAATGTGATTGAAATTAAAACTCTAGCCAATTATTATTTTCTAAAGCCTGAGTACAGAACTTAATGCCCAATCTTTATCCCATGGCCTGTAGGTATCAGACAGATTGGGCTTTTCAGTTACCTGAAATAGGCATATAGTTATACTAACAGAATTTGCTTCAGCAAAACATTTCACTAGAAGTAAGTACTCTATGTTAAAGCAAGGCTGTAATGTAAAAAGATTAGTATGTTTTCATACATGTTAAAATTGTGCTCTGAAAAAGTTTGTTATCACAATAGGTTACTGCACATAGTACAAACACATGAAAGGTAGGTGTGGATGCCTCAGGGACGAGGCACAGCACTCAGCAAGTGAAAGCTTTGGCTTTTTGGAAAGCGTAACGTCACCACGGTGGGAGCCCCGGGACACCAGCACCAATCCGATGGGGACCCCACGCAGTGGAGCCCTGCTTGGGAGTGAAGCTCGAGGGGAAGCACCGCAGGGGTGGGTAATAAAACTTGCGTTGATTAACGTATCGTGCATATGCAATGTCCTGTTCTGCTCATTAGCAAAGTTGCTGATGTAATGCAGGTGCTGTGTTGTCTGAACTCCGAGATCTGCAGCTGGCCATCACGTTGGTGCCCATGCAGGGGTATGTGCTGGTGAGGGGGAAGCGAACTACCCCAGGTTACTGTAACAAGGAGATAAGACGTGCTGGGGACTCCACATGCTTGAATGGGGGAGGCAGACTGTCCTGGGTGACCATAACAAAGTCTTCTTGAACCCTACAAACAGAATTCTAATTTCTTAAATGTAAACAAGTATCTTCATTATCCTAAAAGAATATCATTGCTACTTTTAGCCTCCTACCTGAGTTCTCTGTCCTTTTTCACAGAAAAATTTCTGTTTCTGGTTTCCTGGGAGCAATTATTTTAAACAAACAGTTTATTTAATAGTGGAAAAAAATCCTTTAAAATTAGTGTTACAGTTTAAAGATGGAAGAAGATGCTCAGTGATGTGCAGTGGAACACAGGCTTCTGCATTTTGGACACACGTCATACATTTTCTCACACAGCTGAAGATGTGCAGATTAAGTGGTGGCTTAGTTCTCCATAAAATAAGACATGAGATTAGTATTCCCTTGTGATTTAAAAACTGTTCCTGCAACAGAACGTGCAGAAGAGAAGAAGCTTCTGCAAACCTTCAGGACAAGCAGAATATCTATGCATGTATAGAACAGACTATGGGAACTTGCCTTTGTAGGAAGTCTAATTTGGCCATCACTGAGTGGCATAAACTGACAGGGATGCATTAGTGGTATTCTAAATACCCTGTTGTAGGCAAATAAAGCTGGAGAAATCATTTTTGTCTTGGTAGTTGTCAAAGCTGATTTTTTTTTTTTAGCTTACGTTCTCTTTTTTTAATAGAAAAAATGGGATAATAGAATTGTAACCAGACTTTGAGTTCAGTTTTTGATATCATTGACCTAATGTTTAAAATACACTTTTCACCAATTTCTCTCATTGCCACAGAAGACATTATTTTTTCTGTTCTTCAGCAAACAAAAGGACAACAGGTTTCATCAACTGATAGAATGACTGTTCCATTAATGGTGAAATCATGATGGGTTTCAATACTGTGTTGTGTTGGACTTTGTAGCTCTGAATCAACATGTGAGCAAGTTAGTGTTTTCACACAAACAGAAATGTGAGTAATTCTCACATTGAGTGCTGGTACCCAGAGGTATTGAATGTCCCACTTTCTGATGGGTGAAAGATGAGTGCATGTAGCCCCGTACTCACAGCAGCTCACAGATGGCACTTTGAATATCTAAATGAAACCAATGCTTGGAGCAGTGTGGGAAGCATGAAACCAGCACTAACTTAAAATGATCTGCAAGATGCTACTTTCTCAGCCTGTTCCAGTAATAAAATGTATTTTTGTAAGTAGGAAGGACTAGTGACACCATGGGTCCAGACACAACAGAGTTGCTTGTAAAAGTAGTATTGTTTGCATTCGGCTTTGCCGTTTCTTTTTCCATGAGTCGAGTATTTTGGCAGAGTTCTTGTTTGAAGCTGATGTATCGTGTATTCTTCTGTCCCCTATGGCTATAATATTTCTATATGTAATAGCTAACAGCTATAGGTAGTGCCCAAAATCTCACATAATATCATATGACTGCCAGTACAGACACCCACAGTTTAATCCTATGCTCTCTGAACCAAGTTCAGAAGGACCTTTCTGAGAAGAAGTAATAGTTGGCATTGGAAATCATGGATTTGCTGACACAGGTTGGAACTTTACAAAACATACGGCACTGGCAAACTTTGCTGTCCATGAAGTCAGTGGGAAACTCTCATTGATATCAGCAGGAACTGAGCCAGTGCTGAGCACTTTGAAAATTCCTTACTTAGGCTTCTTTTTGATGGGGTCGAGGGGAAGATAGCTGTAGCGCTGCACAAAATTTACTAAGTTGGTTTGTATATATAAGCTGCTGCTTCAATTATTTTCTTGAAAAGCTGATTACAGAGGTACTTAGGACCTTTACTGGATGTGGGGAGGGAACATCATCACGAAGGATGAGGAAAAGGCTGAGGTACTTAATGCCTTCTTTGCCTCAGTCTTTAACAGCCAGACCCGGTATCCTCAGGGTATTCAACTCCCTGAGCTGGAAGACAAGGATGGAGACCAAAATAAACTCCCCATAAACCAGGAGGAAGCAGTTAACGACCTGCTATGCCACCTGGACACCCACAAGTCTATGGGGCCTGATGGCATCCACCCGAGTGTACTGAGGGAGCTGGTGGAGGAGCTTGCCAAGCCACTCTCCATCATTTATCAACAGTCCTGGTTAACAGGGGAGGTCCCGGATGACTGGAGGCTTGCCGATGCGACGTCCATCTACAAGAAGGGCCGGAAGGAGGATCCGGGGAACTGCAGCCTGACCTTGGTGCTGGGGAAGATTATGGAGAGGTTCATCCTGAGGGCACTCACAGGGCACGTGCAGGATAACCAAGGGATCAGGCCCAGCCAGCACGGGTTCATGAAGGGCAGGTCCTGCTTGACCAACCTGATCTCCTTCTACGACCAGGTGACCCGCTTAGTGGATGAGGGAAAGGCTGTGGATGTTGTCTACCTGGACTTTAGTACTGACACTGTCTCCCATAGTATTCTCCTGGAGAAGCTGGCAAATCATGGCTTAGACAGATGCACTCTTCGCTGGGTAAAAAACTGGCTGGATGGCTGAGCCCAGAGAGTTGTGGTGAATGGAGTGAAATCCAGTTGGTGGCCGGTCACAAGCGGAGTCCCCCAGGGCTCAGTTTTGGGGCCGGTCTTGTTTAATATCTTTATTGATGATCTGGATGAGGGGATTGAGTGCTCCCTCAGCAAGTTTGCAGACGACACCAAGTTGGGTGGGAGTGTTGATCTGGCTCAAGGGTCGGAAGGCTCTGCAGAGGGATCTGGACAGGCTGGATGGATGGGCCGCACCTCGAATAGTGTGTTCAGTTTTGTGCCCCTCACTACAAGAAGAACATTGACGTGCTGGAGCGTGTCCAGAGAAGGGCAACGAAGCTGGTGAGGGGTCTGGAGCACAAGTCTTATGAGGAGCAGCTGAGGGAACTGGGGTTATTCAGCCTGGAGAAGAAGGCATTTTAAAAATTAAGCAAGGAAAACTATTTCACAATGTTTTGTCTCCCCTTGCTTCTAGTTCTAGGACATTAATACTGAAAATGTTTTTGTTCCAAAGCACTCGGGGAAGAAACAGGTGGCAACTCTGCTGCCTACATGTCCCTTTACCTGGTACAGTAAAGACTTGATCATCTCCCCCACTGTTTCCAGGCATGCAGTCAAAATTGCTTAATAGAAGAGGGTCATTATGAGTATATCCCAGAGGGGCTTGGGGCAGTGCAGTGCACAGCAATAATTGTCTACTCTTTAATTTAGTTTCATGTACTTCTCTTTCCTTATGCTATTTATCACACCTGTCTCCATCAATGAAAAAAGACCAAGCTTTCACGATTAAAAAAATAATATGTAAGCTTTTTTCCAGGATTAAACATTTTGATCATTTTATTTGCCCAGTGACTAATTACTACCAGAGTACCATGATATTTCAGCTGTATGCAACCAGGCAGCTTACTCACACCAGGCATGCCTCCTGCAATTTCGGAGGGGTATATCTTGATATTCATGGCAAATAACACACAATAACAAGAACTGCAGCTTGTAAAATGTGTGACAGCATGTGAAAACTTCTTGGGGGGAGCATCAATGCCACTGTTATTCGGAAGATACTGATTTGGCAGGCAGGCCTTTATAAATATTTAAATATTTATTAATTATTTTAAAAGCACTGAAAAAATTAGATTCATTCCCATTTTGCATTTTTTTGCATTTCTGTTCCCAGCTCCTTGTGGTCAAAATGAAACCAGAGAAGACGGCAAAATAATCCAGCTACCTCCCTGCAAGACAGGAGCATGGATCGTTCCTGCCATCATGGCCTGTTACCTCTTGGTTGCAAATATCCTTCTGGTGAACCTCCTCATTGCTGTTTTCAAGTGAGTGACACATTGCAAAGCATGGACTTGGGGGAGATGGACATTATTCACAGCCTAAGAAGGCTGCTAAACTGAAGACTTTGGCTGAGACCCATTTTCAGAGGATGTGAGGGAGAGAGGGAAAGAGGCAGTAGCTTGTCCCCAGGGAATGAGGGAAATGCCAAGTTCTTCACATTGTCTCATTTCCAAGGACAGACACCTGATGGGAATCAGGGCAGAGAAGCCAAAAAATTTAAAGTTCAGTTATGGCATCATTCACTCCCAATATGGAAAACAAAAATAAAAACACTTTCCTGTCTCGTTGGGTTGTTGTAAGACTCAGTGGTTGTACAGAGCAAACGTACACAGTGGTAAGGCACTTTGAAATGGCTGATTATCACTGTGCTTTGCTGAAGAACAAACTTACTCACTACTTTTGTTCTTCCTCTTTTTGCAACAAGGAAACATTTGCCACTATTAGTAAAATCTGTCTAGTTAAGGTGCTGTCATACAATTTTCGGCAAAGTACCCAAAACCATTTCAACCTGATACTATTTTCCTCTTCTTGCCTTCTAGTAATACATTTTTTGAAGTCAAATCCATATCCAACCAAGTATGGAAGTTTCAAAGATACCAGCTAATCATGACATTTCATGAAAGACCTGTTCTGCCACCACCTCTGATCATCTTCAGCCATATGACTATGATATTCCAACACCTCTGCTGCAGATGGCGGAAGCATGAAAGCGACCCAGATGAGAGAGACTATGGATTAAGTAAGCCTTAGACAATTTACAGGGTAGGACTTTCCAATGCCCTTGGTAATATCTAGCGTTTGACATGAATGAAGGCTAAGTAAATTCAGCACCTTGATAACCTTTCCAGCAGAGAACTACTTTTAACTGCAAAAATCTTACCTGAATCACTTAGTTTTACCTGCATTACCCAACACTTAATTCTCCTCAGAGTGTTAATGAGGCTGTGTTTTTCTGGGATTTTGCGGGGTTGTTCCTCCCCTTTGTTCCTTCAAAGCAAAGGGGTTTGTTTTGCTGTTGCTAGTCTGTTATTGCCAGAATTCTGCTTAGAGTCCATCGCACCTCCAGATCTGTTTTATTTCCGACAACAGAGAGATAGCATTCCTACTTTTTGAGCAAAGAGCATATACTTCCCCCCAACACACTTTTTGCCTAGATAAGATGAGAGATGGTAAGAAGTAATTATTTTGTAGACACATGTTCTCTCCTTGACACTGACTCAAACTGGAGGAGTTGTTTCTCCAGACGCTTTAACATGAACTCGAATACGCATGATGGAGAACCTGTCAGATTATTTTGATAACCTTTTCTCTCCTCTTCTCTATATAGTTCTTCAGAGTAGAAGATCTCCACCTCCCCCAATGTATATGCCAGAGCCAGGGAGCTAAGGGATATGCATTGCTTCCCAACATTAGCCCATGCCACAGCCTTTATGAGGAGGGAGCTGGAGCCATGTGGTGGCACTAGAGATGCAAGTGCAACCAGACAGCTCTCCTCCCACTCACATCACACTGTCTGCCACAGCCCTTGCTGCTGCCTGCAGATATTTGTTCTTGCCATGTCAAATAGACCCTCTGTACTCTCAGACTCCTTTCCCAGCACCCTGCTAATTTGATTATATTTGTATTAGGTTACAGGTGGGCTTTGGCTCCCACCATCTCTCCAGAACCTGACCAGCAGCTGTGTTTAGATCTCCTGCAATCAAAACACATTCATGTTTGCTCAGCATTTGCCTGCTTAAGTGTTTCTGTCTCCAGAATCATATATAATTGAAGCCACTGATTTGGTAATTAGCTGCATCTATCTGCTTTCATACCAAAATGCCAGATAAATGTCCATGAATTCCACAATAAGAAGAATGTAGTTAATTTCACATGTTAATATTTGCCAAATTCACATTTTTCCATTGTTTCCACAGAACTTTTCATAACTGAGGATGAATTGAAAAAAGTCCATGATTTTGAAGAGCAGTGCATAGAAGAATATTTTAGAGAAAAGGATGACAGATTCAATTCCTCCAATGATGAAAGAATCCGTGTCACTTCAGAAAGGTGAACTTTTTTTGTTTGTTCTCTCATAAGCTGATCTGGAAATGTGTTTCTGTTGCCATGCTCACCCCTCCTTTCTTTTTCTTGAAAAGGGAAACATTTGAGTTATTTTTTAATGTCTTAACTAAAAAGCAGAGTGATAAAAGGTGGCAAATTTCTTTTCTCTTTTTTTATTTTTTGCTAAAGCAAATGTTCCTCAAAGTTTTGAAAACGTGAATCTTTTAACCAGTTGTATTAGAACAACTGACGTAGTGAGAAACACAAATTATTCTTGCATTTCAGTTCTTAAAGCAGAACTTTAAGTCACAAGTGGTCAGAACACAGTGGGAGAGTAAATGAGAGCTCCTCAATGAAAACCACGGCTTTAGCAGAGACCTGCTAGCCATTTAGATAAAGAGCAAGCCTTGTTTCAGGATGACCTTACTAGGTAAGCTAGTTTCATTGAGAGCAACAGGGATCTTGCCACTAATTTGAAAGGAACTAGACATTTCACCTACAGCAATGAAATGCACAGAGGACAAAGGTAATACATTAATTTAGTGGAAGTTGCCAGTCTTCAAATTCATCAGTCCTAAAAATTCATAAATCTGTTCATCTGCTGTGGTGCTTATATGCTTTCATAACACAGTAGCTGAGTAACAGAGTTAAATTTTAAGGACAGAGTTCATTGTTTGATTCATAGCACTGTTACCAATACATATTTTAGGGCAATATCCTGTCAGATATTTAAAAAACTTACGAACCACTGAATACTCCATTTCCTGAATACTCCACTTTAACTTGAATAACAGAGGTCAGGTGAGTTGTCACTGTAATCAATTACATGGATATAACACTCTTTTCCTTATACATAATCTTCTAGAACTGCCCCTGATGTAGCTATGCCTAAAATATGTTTTCTGTAGGCAAGAAAACACGCTTTTAATTTGGTTTTGAAATAAATCTATCCCAGAGCAGGATTAGCATATATAATATCCTTTAATCATCTGCATTACTGAAAACAGTACTCCTAAAACACATATTCTAGAAAAGAATATTAGAGGGGAAGTATGGTAAGGCATGGAATACTTCCTTGTAAAGAATGGCAAAGTAATCCAGCTCTACGTGGTCTGGAAAAGACAAATGAGGAATGAAATTATAGAGGTCTACATAATTATGAGTGTGAGTAGAAATCACAATTATGAGGGTGAGTAGAAATCAATTGTTTGCCATCTCTTCCAGAATAAGATATAGGGGATCAACAGATTAATCTAGCAGGAGCCCAGGTTCAAAATAAAGTTGATGATGTTAGCTAAAAGTCTACATGGGTTCACATGGAGACTAGACAAGCTTATGGAACAGAAATCCAGTAAGGACTGCTAAATACATAGGGATCAAACTAAGTCCATGAAGTTTCTAAGCAGAAAATATTTAGAGACTGGAGAATATAAGGAGGGAAGAATTACATACGCTTCGAAGTAAGATAGTGGGCTAAATTGATCTGTGGTCCAACTGAGTACCTTTTTTTCTTGTGTTCTGTTAGTCCAGTGGTCAGAGAACTAACCTGCAAATCATAGATGCAGGTTCAAAACTCTATTTGGGCATAGCCAAGGAAAGAAGAGGTATGTCTGAAGCCCCTGTAAATAAAAAGTAACCCAGCTGGGACCTCCCCTACATTAGGCAAGTGCTCCAAGTCCTTGAAAACGAATACGTAACAGTCTGCCTTTGCACTCTGTGCTGGCCCTGTTTTATAGAAAAAGAGCTCTTATCTCTATTTTAAATGAATGGCTTGAAGCACCTAGTTCCAGAAGAGAGTTCATGGTTATGAATCCTAAATGAAGACAAGCCCCACATAGCCTCACAGAGAAATAGTTCTTTAAAAATCCATTTGCCTTAGCCAATAGTGTAATGTGGAAACCAGCATGCCCCAGCTCTGTAAGAGAGACCCAGGTAGCGACCCCATGGGGTACAGAGGCCAATCCTGGCCCCAAGCACAGCAGTAGGACTTGCAGCAATGAAATCCTACGTTAATTCAGTTCTCATCTCATAATAGCTCTCTTCTTTCCTTGCCAAACCAACTGTAATGCTCTACCACACAAGGGAAGTGCAAATATTGTAAAGATCTGAGGAACACTTTAAAGATGTTTGAGAAATCAGGGCTATATAAGTATCTTAAATAACACACATTTCAAAAACTGGATGCCCAGGTCTGTCATTTTGCCTACAGTTATCACCAGGGAAGTATCCCTTGAAGTGCTTTTTATCTAAAACACCAAACTTTTTTTTCTAACCTGTGGAACATTCAAATATGTAAAATCAAGATTTGCACTTCATAGTTTCTATATAGAGATGTCTTTGTACAATTAACAAGATGCAAAGCAAAGAAAACAGAGAAGATGCAAGAGTACACGGTTTCTCTTCCAATGTCCAGTCATTAGCCTGTAGTAGTAGACCAAGCACAATACCTGCCTCATAGCCATGAGATATCAGCTTAATCATCTGTTCAATTAACTCAGCATTGCGTGGTGTAAAATTGAACCAGAAAGCCCCACAAATGTGAGTGAAGTTCCCCTTGAAGACCTTCTGTCTGCCGGAAGCTGAGGATGCTGTTAGGCTCAAGGAGAAAGACGGGCTGGGACAAGCCCCATGTGACGTACCTGCACCTGGACCTGGACTGCTCACTGCCTTCCCTCTCCTCCACGCATCTGTGATATGCTGACCTCTTGCTTGAGCAGCTTCTACTTGCAGCTGGATGTATCAGAGTGCCCAAGGTCCTGCTTGGAGTAAGAACAGCTGCACACCGTAGGTGCAAAGCCCAGTACGCCTGGAAGAGGGAGTAGAGGGCTAGCACTGGAAGGGAAATGGGAGATGGGAACAGAGTCTTGCTTTGAGGCTCAGCCTAGGTGGGTCCCAGAGGCAGCTTAGGAGCTGAGGAAGACAAAAGAGCAAGAGATCCTGTTTCTTGCTGCATTGACCTGGGTGTAAATGAATTATTTCAGCTAGGCAGTCAGTGGCTATGCTGGGTCAGGACCACAGCATCTTATCTGACTCACCTACAACAAGCTGCAGTTTATACTTTCACCTTGGAATAGTCCACTCTGGCGTCCTGTGGGGCCCATCTTCAGCAATCGCCTTACTTCTCTTGTAACACCACAGAGGTGTCCAGATTTGGTGTCACCATACAGAATCTCTCCTTTGCCTGATCCTTACACATCCAGAAATCAAAAGTGTGAAACAACACTTGATGTTTGTCCTGGCCTGACCCCAGATACTAAGTAACTTGGAGGAGTAGCTCACTCGCTAGAATCTCACACAGACACGTGGAAGTAGCAGCAGGTTAGTGATTCACATCAGAGGAAGTGATTGACTAAGCAGAAAAATACAAAGCAGTACAAAGCTGTAAGGTGTTTGCCTTAACTGCATTTATCAGGTTAGGCAAATCTTGGTGAATATCCTGGAGATGGTGAGGAAAGCAAAGTTGGAAAAATCCACTTCATTCCAGCAGAAGAATCACAACTTTGCCTGGAGAGCGTTCCTTTCTAATCACTGTGAAACTTTCAGTGGCACATTTTGACTAGCACAGAGACATGCATAATATGATCAAAAAAGACTGCATTATTTTTCTTCATCTGGCATGAAGCCACTCAAACAATCTCTTCACTAGGCATTTTTTCCCTATGGACAGGCCTCGACTCTTTCAAACCCATTGCAAAATCTCCTGTCGATTCCAAAGGGAGCAGGGTCACAACCTAAGAGTATTTAAAAAGCAGTTAAGGTGGTTGGAGTAGATATTATTATGTCATCTTTGGTACTACATGGTGTCCATTACTACAGCACCTTAACACTTTATAGACCACAGTGCAATTACACTAACAGCATCTGCGTGAATGAAGACATAGTTATTATCTTGATTCCAGAGATGGCAGGCTGAAGTGCACAGAAATAGGTTTGGGTTTGTAAAAGGGCCACTACTGAGCCTACCAGATCTGGCCACACATGCAGAGAGACAGTCAGAAAGGTCTGTGAATCCAGCGGCATCTCTCTGTGGCCACAAAGAGTTAAGTGGTCTTAGGATCCAGATGGGAATGCCTCCAGGCCAACCCAACATCCTTAGCCTGCAGAAACCACTGCACCTGGGAAAATTGGCTGTCCACTTGCATCAGCAATGCTTTACCAAAAGATGTCAGGCAAAGTACCAATAGCCTGTTACAGGCTTGGGAACCACTGTCTATGTTTTATTTAAATAAAACCATTCTACAGTCACAAGTAGGGTGGATAGCCCTGTAAGGGACTTTCAGTGTCTACAGTCTTTGCGGCAGTTGAAAAGGATTTTTAAGTACAAATAATGCCTTAAAAACGGACATAGGTCCACAAAGGAACCTGTGAACTTAATTCTAGCATTCAATTAAGAGGTCTACTTCTGAAAAGAGTGCCTTACTCCCATTAAATCATTACTTCAATTAAATTATTAATGAACTGATGTGCAAAGGATAAAAATACATATAACTAAAATGAATGACAGCAAAAGCCATCATCTCCCAAACCATAATTAAAAAAGCTCGTCACAGGTAATATAAAATCTTTGTCAGGTTCACAGTTCTGACCTTTTATTTTTCTCCTTGTTACTGAATATTGTCGTCAGATAGTCCATGTTTGTTTCACTATTAGAAATTCTTGACCTTCAGCAGAACACACTTGATGCACATTTTGCATGTAGCCTCTTCTTTTTCTGTTCTCATTCCCATCTGCTAGGATGGCTTGGCACCTTCTCATATGTTGGATAAATCTTGCTGTGAGGAAAAGCACGGATGCAATGGAGGCATCATACATGGGTACTGTAAGATTTGCCAAAAGGTTTATACTACCTCCAATACACATGGAAAAAAAATCCAAAGCAAAACTTGGGCATTCTTATTTTGAAATAGTGCTTTAATTCAAAACTGTTCCTGAAGGAGAAACAGCTCTAGCTGTCTGTTCACTGAGTGCAAGATCATCCAACAATACCGGAAAATGGAATATTTCACTTATTAAAGTATTTTAAGGACCAGGTTATGACTGCATTTCTCCAGAACATATCCTCTCATGTCTACAGTGTTTGGCTGATGTGATTTTATCATGTTTCTAGTAGGATTACTGCCAGAGCGCGATGCTGTTATGTGTGATGAATGATTGCAGAACTGAACATTAAATTAATATAAGAGAATATCACTAATTTAAAGAATAAATATTTGTTAAAAAAATCTGGGAGCAGCCATATGCAATACATATAACAAAAGGTGACTAAATTCAGCTAATAGCTTTGTGTTTAGAGGAGATCATCATCACTCAAGCTTTCTTTTTGTGAATAAAATTATATAGTCAGGGCTTATCCAGTGTAAATACATGCACGTACTTCTCAGTTATCTATGTACATCTCTGGTTACCCCGGTTTCTGAACTCAGACTGCACTATCCTTATCTTGTTGAGTTTCTACGTAAATTTCCCACTACTATCAATGCAATCACATCTGTAATTACTTCCATGGCAACCAACAGACCATGTAACTCAAAAGTCTCTCTTGGTCTTGGCCAGCAATACCACCAGTCTTACACTCTGTGTCTCTTGCAGTAGCTAATAGATCATGTTCAGAGAAGTCAGGACGAATATATGAATGTGTACCAGCAAGGTACGAAACCAAGTTCTTTCTGGGATGCATAGTTCTGTTCAGTAGCATTGCATAGCCCTCACAAGAATGCAGGATGCAAAACATATCTCACTGGACAGTTCTACTCATATTCCAGATGCAAATATGTAACCAAGTGCAATAGTTCAACTGGCTATGTTTGTATTAAAAATTATTTCACTTACGTACATCTCTCAAAGCAAGGGGGAAAAAAAAAAAAAAACAAAACCCAAGACTGTTGACTTAGCTTCACAGAATGTTATAAATTCATTCCAGTTCTTGGGTAACTGTTACTGGGGTGAACGTTTTCTGTTGGTCGTAATCTGAGCGCTCTCAAGTAAAACCCAGGAGGTTTCTCCAATTGTTCCATATGTCTGACAGCCCTAAAATTGTGATGTTATATCTGTTCATCATCTTGGAGCAGTTGTGACAGAATCTGAATGTGTGATGAGGCACTCAATTATTAGCTGATAAATATTTTGGAAGTATAATTGTTTTTATAAAATAGCAGTTCAGATAACTATTAACATGAGGGAAAATTCAACTGCTTCCCATATAAACTGCTTTCTCACTATGGAATTATCTACTGTGCTTGCAATAACATTAATCGGTTTTGTTGGAGAAGCTGGTAGAACTAGAAGTAGACTGGTGCCTAAATGATAATAAGGTTAGTAGAATGAGATTCTTTGAAACTAAGGGTTCATTTCTTAACAGCGATTACTTGATCATTGATCTATTGAAGTCTGACGACAGCAATACAGTTACTGCTTCACATTTGATTTGCTGTGCTTGGGCTTTCAAAACACACGATCTTCAACAGAAAAAGCCCATATTTCACAGGAATGTGAGACTTGCTGTAAGGGGTGGTGTCACACTCCTCCCTCTCCTCTCTTGTGCTGGCAGGTTCCTGTTGCTCATTGCCACGAGGTAGTCAGACCTCAGTGTTTCACCAGCTAATGTTCTGTGCATTAATTAACAAGGCATTAATGCTGCCCAATACTCACTCATTGCTGAAATCTGGTTTCCTTCCGGGCAAGTAAGAGTGTTTATGGTGTTGCCAGTTCCAGGTCACTCATCCTGTTGGAAATTCAACTAGCAGGAGTAGAAGATGGTATCTATCTCATCAGAAATCCTGGCTATGATTGACAGGATTATTACAGCCTATTAACATTTGAGTATGAATTGTACTAACAGGCAGAAAGTAAGAGTCTTGTGAAGAGAAAAGTGTGGAAATCCTGCCATTTGGTATTTGTCGCCTCTCTGTTCATTTTTCAGTGTCTACAGGAATGGAGAAAACCAGAATTGTAACCTTAAAAATCAAAGATAACTATATAAATGTGTTGCTTTTAATACCTCTTTGGCAGATAATGGAGGTTCCTGGTCTACCCTAGGGACTACAACCAGAGAAAATAATGATGAGAAGAAATTTCATATGTGCTAAAGGCACACATTGTGTAAAATTAGAGGACTCCATATAAATCCTTCAGTAAAGATGTTTTAGAAGCCAGAAAATTGAAATGGTTGAAAGCCACTGGCATAAATTTGTACACCTTAAAGTCAAAAACATTTTAAAATGAGATAGATCAACAGTGTAGGACAAATATACTTAAGTTTAAATTAAGATCACACATTCAATTATTACCTATTAATACTGTAATCTAACTTTTTGTTTATATATTATCATAGGTAGCTAATAAATAACTTTAAAATCCATCATTTCAATCCCTAAACTATTAACACAGACTACCCAAAGCACAATCATAGTAATGGAGCAATCTCAGTGTGTACCCTGTTGTAGGCCGTATTTGGTTTGATCACTGTTCTCCCTGCAGTTTTCATGCATGCTTTACTTCTGCATTGGGTCTGGCTGAGACGGAGGTTTTTTTCCCCATAGTAGCCCTCATAATGTTGTGCTTTGTATTGGTAGCTAGAAGGGTGTTGATAACACTCCAGTGTTTTGACTACTGCTCAGCAGTGCTCACACAGCATCAGTGTCTCTCCAACATTCCCCCCCTCACCAGTAG
This sequence comes from Gavia stellata, assembly GCF_030936135.1. Classification (NCBI taxonomy): domain Eukaryota; kingdom Metazoa; phylum Chordata; class Aves; order Gaviiformes; family Gaviidae; genus Gavia; species Gavia stellata. The sequence continues at coordinate 41,924,213 of NC_082637.1, forward strand.
GCTGGGGGTGGGCAAGATCTTGGGAGGTGACATAGCCAGGACAGCTGACCCAAATTGACCAAAGGAATATTCCATACCATATGACGTCTGCTCAGCAGTAAAAGCTAGGAGAAAGAAGGACGAAGGGGGGGTATTTGTTAGTTACGACGTTTGTCTTCCCAAGCAACTGCTATGCGTACTGAAGCCCTGCTTCCCAGGAAGTGGCTGAACATTGCCTGTTGATGTGAAGTAGACAATAAATCTTTTCTTTTCCTTTGCTTCCACGCATGGCCTTTGCTTTTGCTGTATTAAACTGCCTTTGTCTTGACCCAGGAGGTTTTTTTAATCTCATTTTCTCCCCCCAACCCTGTCCTGTTGAAGAGGGAAGTGATAGAGTGGCTTAGTGGCACCTGGCATCCAGCCAAGGTCAACTTACCACAATTTGATATTACCTACATTCAATACAATAGCTGATACATTTTTTTTTTAATATATCTGAGCTAAAAACTAATCAGAGAACAAAGAAACTATCTCCCTAGGTCCATATAGCACTAGCCGGTGCAAATCTGCGGTGAACACCAGAAGAAAAACCAGGATGTTACCGACCTTCTATGGCATATTGCCCACTTTCATGACTTCATTTAGTTCTGCAGCTAACTGCAGTGGTCCTGCCTGTGGCACAACTGGCGACCATGTCATGTGACGTCTGCTTTAAGTGTTATTCATTCATAATAACCTAATTAGAAGTTTTGGCATCAAAGAGGCAGCAAATCATAGTAACATTTTTGTAATAACCCCTGTCCCTGAGATAGGGCACACCCAAAACCCCCTCTACGTTACGCAGCAGACACCCCTGGTTTAACCCACTGGAGCAGTTTCCTGATTGAGTGGTATTTGTTTGCTGAACCTCTTTTAGCAGGGTTTTGAAGCAGTTGATGTAGTGCAGATTGGCTTTGAATTTTAAGATGTGTTTGCTCCCGTTTGTTTTGGTGACCTATTAGCTGAACATCACTGCTTTGTAGAAATTAACCTATTTAATTCTTCTCTTTCTTAAGGGTAGAGAACATGGCCATGCGGCTGGAAGAAGTAAATGAGCGAGAGCACTGCATGAAGGCCTCTCTGCAGACCGTTGACATCAGGCTTGCTCAGCTGGAAGATATGATGGGACGAATGGTGACCGCCTTAGAAAAACTGACCGGCATAGAGAGAGGTGAGACAACCAAGATACGATCCAGGACCTCATCTGACTGTACTGATGCAGCCTACATTGTGAGGCAGAGTAGCTTCAATAGTCAGGAAGGAAATACTTACAAGCTTCAAGAGAGCATAGATCCCACAGGAGAGGAGTCCATGTCCCCAACATCTCCTACGATCACGCCCCGCATGCGAAGCCACTCTTTCTATGCAACAAATATGAAGGACAAGTGTGGGCTGGAAAAGTTTGAAAGCATTTTTAAGGAAAGATCTCCAAGCCTGCATCGAGCTATCAGTTCCCACTCGATAGCAAAAGAAGGAAAGGTTCCCTTAGCCCCTACCAGCACTTTGTCGATTGCCCCAGACTCCAGAAGGCCTTCATCTTGTATAGACATCTACGTTTCTGCCATGGATGAGTTGCATTCTGACACAGAGCCTCTTGACAGCTCCATAAATATTCTTGGTACTGGAGATGCAGCTCTGCAGGCTCACATAGCCTCTTCCATTTTAGCTAACAGTGCGTACATTAGCAGTACACCTGGCGAAAAAATTTCTGGCAGGAGTCTTGATTACGAGGAAACCTCTGGAATAGACACAAGAGCATTTTCTTCAGACTACTCACAAATCACAGATTGCCAAATCCCCTGGGATTCAGACCCTCCCTTGTATCACACTTTAGAGCGATCTAAAAGCAGTCGTTATCTGGCTACAACTCCATTTATTCTGGAGGAAACGCCAATTGTGAAATCTCACAGTTTTATGTTCTCTCCATCTCGAAGCTACTTCAGCAGTCTTGGCGTCCCAGTCAAAACAGCAGAGTACACAAGTATTACGGACTGCATAGACACGAGGTGCGTAAGCGCTCCCCAGGCCATCGCAGAGAGGGCCAGTTTCCCTGGAAGTCTCGGGGGCAAGGTGGAGGACTTGGGATGCTGCCACCCAGAAAGAGAAGCTGAACTAAGCCACCCAAGCTCTGATCATGAGGATATTGAGGCCAAAGACAAGAAGGGGATCCCCCTATCTCCTCAAGATGGAAATGCTACAAGAACTCTGGCCAACAGCATCCCACTTCCAAAAATAGAGCGGGCCAACAGCTACTCTGCAGAGGAGTCCAACATGTTGTATGCACAGCACGCACGGAAGAGCTACTCTATCAGTGACAAACTTGACAGACAGCGAAATGCAACAGGCCTGCGAAACCCCTTCCAGAGGAGTAAGTCCTCAAGGCCAGAGAGCAGAGGGGACAACCTGTCCATGAGGAGACTGTCAAGAACGGGAGCCTTCCGCAGCTTTGAAAGCAAGCACAGCTAGGCCTAGACAAAGGGCACCGGCAGGCTAAGGGTCATCTGCTCTCCAGTCCGTTTTTCTTAGCAGAATTAAAAAAAAAAAACCTCATGCCACCCCATGTCAACTCCAATTGGCATTAGCCACCGGTCAAGGGAGCACATTGTTAGTCTCAGCATTGCCCACTGAGTTAGTGCATCTTGCCCGAGTTGACATTTGCACTTAAGGAAAAAGGGAGGGATGAAAGCTTTATAAAGACTTCAGTAAACAACAGGAATAACAAGCCCCCTTTACAAAGTCAAAAGAAATAAACGAGTAGGTTTAGAAACCTACCTTTTATTAGAAGGCATCCTAAGATCTTTGATCATTATTCAAGTTTTTAGGGTGCAGGAATTAACTGCAAAAAGAGATGTACAAATTAGATGTTCTAAACTTCAATCATTACTTCTTTTTCATCTTTTTCACCATTGTGATGACTGATGAAAAGCATTTATTATTTTTGTAGGAACTGGCAGCAAACAAACCTAAAGTCTCCCAAATCCCTTGTATCCCACACTTGTAGAAATGAAGATGAACAAGATAACAACCATAATGTTCACTTGTCTCTTTTTGTATCAACTTCTAGTGCCACACAAAGTTTATATTTTCAAGAGCAGAAAGGGAAATGAAATGCTTTTTGTACTGCAACTTAAATGGAGGAAGACTTCATGCTAAAATATCAGGTGATATCCTGTATAAAACAGGCATTCTAGATTCTAGCACAGCTGAGCAAGCTCAGGATGAATGTAATTAAGCGGAATAGTATATATTTATTTTTTTACCACATTTGTCATCAATATGTTGTCTTGCTAAATCAAAAGATGTGATGGAACAGTAAGAATCAGAGCAAAGCACAGTAATATTGTCAGGTTCTCACTGCTCCATTTAATTACGTATACAAATTGGGGAGATTTATCCACGCGGCTGCTACCAGGCTCTTCTTGCTGTTCCATTTGAGCTGCTGATCTTTCACATCATTCACTCACCTAAAAATAGACACTTTTTTTTTTATGAGGACATGGCCATATTTGAACATTTCAAAGTATACAAGATTTATCAAGCAGTCTGAATCCAGATTAATGCAATTAGACTGAAGTTGCTTAAGGGAAAATATTCTTGGCAGAGGACTGGAAAACACTAAAAAAGTATACATGCTTTTAAGGTAAGTTGAAGAACCAAAGTGAAACTGCAGGTGTCTGTAAACAGCAAAAGCTGTCAGTTGCGACTAGGCTTCCACTGTTCAGCAGCATATCACACAGAGTGCATTTCAGTAGGAGAAAGTAAATCTGAATGGTACTGCAGTTATGGGTTTTGGTTGAAGGCAGTCGTAACTCCACTGACCCCACCCATGTTCCAAGGGTCCACAATGTCAATCAGAGTTTCAAACTCTCATGAGAAGATATCACAGTGGTCACAGGTGGAAGGGTATGCAGAAAATAGGAAAAGGGTGGAGAAGCATAAACTGCAACCGGATCAAAATTTCACATCCTTCATGAAGGCCCAACTTTTAAGCTTACGAAGAATTTAAGCTAGTGCTACTAAAAATTAAAACATCTCGACAATGACCAACATCTGTGCAGAATCAGCTCCTTTTTGTTATTAAAAACAAACACATGCGAGTGGGGTACATACTTCCCATTACTTAAATGGAAATTATCTTCCAAATCTCTAAGGCAGCTTTGAAAATGCAGGCTGACGTTTTCTCACTGGGATCTCACCCTGGGAGAGTCTGAGCACCACATGAGAGATAAGTCTGAAAGGCAACAAATCCAGACATAAAAATAATCATCAGCCTCAAGAAAAGAGGCAAAGAAGGTGAAAACATTTAGGTACCAAGTCACTACGTTGGAAAGTTCAGGGAATAAAGAAATGCAGCATGGGGACTTTAAGCACAATGTGTTTCATACTTCCTGCACCAACGTATTCCTTTCTTTCTTCTATTTGATCAGGCTTTCAATGAGCTAAGCTCCACCAAGACACCATGTTTATGCAATTGCCTTGCAGTCCATGTGCAGCATTACGGTCACATGGCAACACCGAGAAAGGTCAGAAACCTTTCTGTGCATTATGAAGCATGCTTGTGACCGGCTGATTGTTGAACAATAACAAAATGCCCAGGGGCAAAGGAACTTGTGTTTAACAATCTGCTTCAAATGTGCCAACTTTTGTTAGCAGCCTTTTCCTAAGGCTTCTCCAAATCTATCTATCCTTGGTGAGTAGAGGGGGATATTCTCACTTTGTTTTCTTTGTTACTTTTACGAATGTCTGCTTAAAACTGTTCATGGACTCTTCCACCTTCACTGTATTACTAGCCTACTCTAGAGGAACTTCAGATTGATTAGAAGTTCCACAACAGCGCTTAGTGAATTAGTTCAAGGCATAGGGCTCTCCTCTGGGGTAGATTTCATTGCTTAGTTTGTCAGGGTAAAGGAATTTGCCAAACCCAGAAGCTGTATAAAAGTTTAGGATACAGCACTTTATTGATCTGGAGCACACATTCCAGGTAAAATAAAACAGGACACTTTATTTACCTCTTAAAATTTGCCATTATATATAAAATGTAAATTCAGATGTTAAAAGTGTGATTGCAAGATGTCAGAACACTACTTTTTCTGAATGTTTCCCATTTATTCTACAATATCGTGTCTATAGAATATATTATGATGGATGTTAGATTATTTTATCTTCACCTGTTTTTTACATGTTGCATCAAACTGCTCCTTTTTGAATTTGATGGTAAAACACCCATTCCTTGCAACGGAACCAGATTTCCCACTCCCAATATTATTATGACCATTTAGTGACAGTAGAAGTCTTATCATCCATCATCATCTAGCTATAGCATGTGCCATATGACATATTCTGTATCAAAGGGTAGCTTATGATATAGATATATATACACATATATACATATCTCCCATATATAAACCAGTATAGTTGTGACATGTGATAATATTAGTGAACGTTACAGGACAGTTTTAATATCACATTATAAGGTCTTGTTTGTAAATCTGTAACATTCAATAAAATAGCACATGTTGCATCGAGCATTAAGTTCCACTATCCAATTATTAGCTTACATATGGAATATGCATTTCTGGTCACAGTGTGTAAGTTTGGTATGTTTCACACATTTCTCTGTATAGCTCCACTTAAATGTCTGTATGAGCTGATGTATAAACCTTTAATGAGCCGCTGTGGGCTGTGACAGGTGAGTTGTGCTAGTGTGGAAGATGAACTGGCATGTTATGCAAAAGATTATAAGATAAATGAACTTTAATAATATTTTGAAACTCAACTGAACTTAGCTGTTTGTTTACATATGCTGGCCGACTGAGGAAGCGGTGTACAGTATTTTATAAATATTTTCCTATAGTAATCTGTTCTGTTGTTTCCAGTTTAAGTGATGCTATTCTACAGTTGGGGTATACACTTGTCCTAGGTATTGGATTATAGCACATTATTCTTTCACAATAACAGTGTGATATGACTGAAGTAGTTTCTCTTCCTTACAGTCCAGTCTTTTTTTGTGTCAATGAAAATGCATGCATTGTTCCATGAGTTTCTTTGGACTACTATGAGACTTAACATTTTGCTATTGCCTGCCTGTCAAGATGAATCCAGTTAGGAATGAATTCAAGCTTTTGGATGTTTACATTATTTCCATTATGTTTGATCTTTAGCAAAGTAAGTGATTTTTTTATTATTTTTAAATGACAATTGTATTTTATGAAATTGAAATATTCAACACAAAATGCGAACCTACAGCAGTGCTCAGACATTTGGCTCTCTCTTTTTTTGGAAGAGATAAGGTGCTACATTATCGTTCTTAGCACAAGTGCCAGTTAACAAATGGCAGTGAGGGGATAATTTGAAAATATAATGAAAAACCAAAACATCCATTCATCCACATAAGGAAATCCCTCTGGATTCCAGATATAGATTGTTTTTTTTTCATTTTCCATTTATAGATTTTTTGGTAAAAAAAACTGATTTGTACCTTTTGTGGAATGGATAGCCTTTTGTCAGGGGATAAATATCTTAGTTAGGTATATTTTTTGTATGAGAAGAAAATGATTTGTTTCTTAGAAACTGTCAGCGCACGGAAAGTGCAACTACACAAATAACTGCTCAGAAAAAGTGCTGGTAGCAGCACACAGCCTTAGTCCAATGACTGCAGTCGGAGCAAACAAGCATCTGTCCTGAGAGCGGAAGCTATCAAAGGTATTAGCTTAGAGTGAGCCAGTGAAACAAAATTATCTGTAAACTCATGGTGCAAATTCTCAAAACAAGCATAAATGTCTTGTTATGTTGCTCAGGTTATCTACTTAAGAGGATCTGATAATCACCAGAAGGGAAAATGTGAGCTGGTCATCCCTGGATTTCCCTAGAAATACTTAAGTAGTTGTGATGTCTCTCCCCTGCTTAAAAATAATAGTATATATTTGCATTTTTGCACAAATATGCACAATTGTTTCAACAAAGGCCACATACTCAGTTCTGTTAAAAGATACCAGGTATAGATCACCTTCTTCAAAAGAAATGGGAAAGCTTCCTAGCATGAATTTTCCCTCATCCACCTCAATTAACAGCACAGTCCAAACTGGGCAGAAGCAAAGCAGGGGTGTCTGCTTACCCAATGAAACCCTTCATTCCTCTAGATGGTATTCACTGGCCTTGCCACATGTTGGCATAAAAGCAGTAGGGTTGAATGTGGAGGGACTGAGTTTCTGCACCCCAGTGAGAGTTATCCTGCTTTATAGCCAATCACCGGGTGAACACTGTAAGTCACATAGGCTTCTCTTCCCCGAGACTGACTACAATTACAGTCTTACTGATGCTGGTGCAAATCTGCAGAAAATCCACTGATTTCAATGGAGTTCTCTGACTTTTTACACAGGATGGATTTATTCTGCATTTCTAACTCTATATTACTTTGAGTCATGGCACAGATTATCCTAAATCGTGATCAAGTGGGAAGTTTAATGACTGAGCCATTGAGCCAGACTGGTTGCGGAACAGTCTCTGACCTTTTAATTTTTGCTCTATGCTTTCAGATCTCTCGTAGGTCCACACAGTACTTATTTCAAAAAGCTATTAGGAAAAAATATTTGATTATGAAATTGCTGCTGTTTCTGCTGCAGGGAAGTGATAACTCTTGTTTATTTTAGTATTTGATAGGGAGGGGGAAGGGACAGAAGTGGGAATTGGCTGTGAAATACAATTTTATGCCTGCACAAGAGTAAATTGTATTAAAGTTATATCCTTCTTCCACCACTGCAGTTGTTGTACATGAGGAGAGTCTATATGCTGCTACTGCTGTCTGGAACAGTGTTTGCAATATACTGTACTAATAGCTATTTAATCGTTTATTATTTGGGCTATCATTTGTAAGTGTATAACAATCATTTATAAAGGGAGAAGAATTATTAAAATGTCATTTTAAACAAATTCCTACTAATATGAAGCTTTTCAAGTATGATTTGTCTAAATGTATATCACTAGGGAAAACAGTCCTTTCCAAAGGTCTACTGGATTCACAATGCACCTTTAGACTGTGTTTAGATACGTAATAAAAAGCAGAAGTTGGCAATTACTACAGTAGAACTTTCTGAAATTTCTGTAACAATTGTTTTGCAATAAAAAAAGATATGTAGTTCAAAACATCTGTTCTTACCGGAGTGTTTATTTATCATCATTTGCTTTCAAAGCAATAAAGCAACAATGCAATGGCAGCTGCTTTTCTCTAAGATGTCTCACTGCTCTAGTTCTAACTTTACAGCTTTAAAGAAAACCAAAGGGGTTACACTACTGCACACAGACATTTTGAATGTTGTACATTATTTCGACCTCTGAGATCAGGTGTCATTCAGGTGCACTTTATTCTGGCCCATATTAGACCCTAGTTTGGACCAATACAGACATACTTCTTGGTATGTTTATTTAAAGGGAGGGAATAGTTTATTTGTAGCTACCATTTCAGCGAGGGGGGAAACATAAGCATTGATTGCAGATCCTCTCTAAATTGCTTCCACACAGACTGGAAGAAGCATGCTCCTTTGTATGGCAGTCTCCCCATGGCATTGCTGGCTCTTGTAGCTAAAGAAGGTTCACTAAAATCAAAGGGCACCAAGTAATCCACTAGTACCTATGACTTCCTCTGAACTGGTATCTCACCTTCCTCAAAAAGAAGCCATTGTCATGCAGATACAACCAGCTCTGGTACTTCCTCACAAAGATGCTGAAAAAAGGGCACTGACACAAAATAAGCCGAGGTCAGGATCTGCTGTCTCCACAAATCAGCCTTCACTGACGTAGTAACATATTTTAGCTAAATGCAAAAGAAACACAGGAAAAAAGTATCTGATTGAATAAGAAAGGTATCAGATACTCAAAACAGTTCTGCACAAATCAGTCACACTTCAGGAGAGGAATGGTTTCAGAGATGTGTTCTTTATTTCAGATATTGGGAAGGAAATGATAAATTCCTTTATCAGATTTCACCTAATTATTTCTCAGGGACTGCCATTCAGTGAAGGCTATGGGAGCGTCGAAGCTTTAAAAAAAAATCTTAAAAAAAAATCTGTACCAGACAGTTGTTATTATGCTTCTTTCCAGGTAACACTGTATTTCTGGTCTCCCTGGGATTTTTCACAGTAACAAACTTCACTTAAATTCAGCCAATTAGTAAGTGCTGGAAAAAAGCAACATCACCAGCCTTGATTTTCATTCCCATGAGCTGCAATCTGGTATAGCCTTTAGGGCAGTGATCTAGTCTCTTTTAATCTCATTAACACATAATGGCAAAGAACTCCATTTAACGTTGACCATGGCCATCAACCCTGATTCATTATCCTCATGACTGAATACAGCAAGAACTTACAATTAGGGCAACCCTCACTGTCTTTGCATATCAAGCTCGAATTTCACCGTGTTTATATTTCTGGGACAAAAAAAAAAATTTTACAAAACCCCCAGATTTCCTTATTTTGAAATTTTCAAATAACTGATTGCAGGCATAAATATTGTATGTTTGGATTATACTTTTGGGAGGCAATAATGACAAGCATTATCTGAGAGAAGGTTACTGCAGTGTATTTATGTGAAATAACAATAGTAGCCCATGAACAGTTAAAGACATCCCACTGCAGATGATACAGGCTACTGTTGTAGAGAACTGTGGGTGGAAAAAGAACAGCTATGACAGGAACTGCCTTGGTTAGTCTGGATTTCCAAACAAGAAGTTCAACAGCTGTACAGATGGTTGGAGAGACTGGTATGTTCCTACCACTTTCTAAAACTTAAATTTTTTGCTACACATTTCCTCACTTAAACATGTAGCCAAATGCTAAACAGTCACATGCACACCACTGAATCAGCCTTTGGAGGTGATAGAATTATCCTCACAAAATATTCCAGTGGTTTTTGTTCACAGTGTGCAAGATGAGAATTTCCTTAACAAGCTTGGGAAAATAATATATCACAGCTCCATGGACATTTCTGAAAATGTTAACACATAATCTTTGTTTTTCCTTTATTTGAAAGATGACAAAAAATTAAACTACCAATGTAGCATTTCACTATTCACTAATGAAAATCTTGAAACTAAAATTGCATCGTTAGCAGAATATCAATCTTATGGAAATACCAGTAAAAAATAGTAAATCTGACTGAAGAATTACTTTCTTCAAAAACTCCTTAGAAATACTAGTCACAAACCTGATTTCTAACCCACAGCTGCTGAACTACAGTAACCGCACCGTAATTTGGGGAGGAGGGGGAGCAGGCAAGCGGTGTCCAAATGGGGAATGGGGAAGGTTAGTCCACTTAAAGGAAAATATGAACAATGAACTGTAAAATTCACATCACTCCTACACTATATGGCTAGTTCCCACATTTTTCCAGAGTGGATGCTTGAGGAACTATACCATAACTCTGCAATTAGTAATAGGGTTAGTTTACAATGAACCCATTTCTACCATGCTATCTATTTTGCTAATACTGCAGTATGTCCCTCAGAGAATCATAACTTAGACAAACAACTTACAGCAACAATGGTTAATCTGTGCTTATAATAGAATAAATAGTCCCCATCTCCGTGGAGTTGTTGAGTGTTTTTCATTAGGACATTCTGTCTCTTTACTCCAGTCTCATCTGAGGGATGGTGAATAGCTGCCCTGTTGCAAGAATGGGCCAAAGATTCAGAAAATGCATCCTGGTCCCAGTTCCCCAGAAGATCACCTTCTCCCTGGAGCGTTTTGGCTTTCTAACTAGAGCAGATTGCCTTCATCTCCACCCCAGTTCAGCTCTGTCAGAGAGGAGCAACAGCCACCTTGGGAAGTACACAGCAATGCAGGGACATTTACGGGGAAACAAGTTCTCCTTAACAGTAGCTGATCCTATTCACTGACCACTGATGATGATAAAAAATTTCAGCTCTCTCCATTTTGTTTGAGATGACGTCTCTCCATTTTGTTTGAGATGATGGAGAAAACAATGCCTTGCAGCACCGCCACAGTTTCAGAGTGGGGCCCTAGCCCTAGAGTAAGATGAGCTGGTCTTACGCTTGCTCTGCGTAATGCGTGCTTCGATTTGCCTGCATTGTTTCAGGGATTGGTGAAAGCCATCCCCTTGGGGGATGGATGGGTCCACTAGGTCTATTAACTTCAGCATTGAGTTGGCAGGAGAAAATGGCACAGGTGAGAGAGGGAGGAAGAAAGGACATGGATAGTTTATCACCAGTTTACTCAAGACAGGCTTGACAGTAAGGTTGGGATAGAGAGGATTATCTGTATCCCCGTTCTCTTGTGTTCATTCCCTCCTGACATGTGATGGAACTGTCAGTACATGCACTATAACATATAGGTCTACCCTAGATAAGTCCAAACAATACATTGCAGTCCATGATACAGACCAAGGGTGGGGTTGCAAAAAAACTTGAGTGCTTGAGGCTTACAAATCCCATAGTAAATTAATATATAAATAAATATAATCAAGTGCAGATCCTTATATAATTAAGCAACATACATGAGAGAGTTTAGTGGCATGTTGGAGTATTCATCTCAAGTAACCACTGGAGCACAAAGCTGATCCCTGAGTCTCTCCTCTGCAAGACAAGCGCATGAAGCTGCGGTCTTTAAAGCCATAATTTCTTCCCTTCATCTCCAAGAAAGTGCACACATTCATGTCCTGCAGATAAGGCAAAGCAGTTAAGCAGCTAATTTATGGATCCAAACAAGGCTTAATGTGAGGCAGACACTAAAGACTCAGTTTTACTGAGAACTTAGTTCTGGGTGCACCAGGAAGTTAGGCATGAATTTTTAAGTTCAGAAGAAGATGCACAAAATAGTTAAATGTTAAAAACATAATAATCAAGAAAGGAAGACTACAGACATAAGCTGCTGTTTTGTTGAAACTGAATTTTTCTTTTAAATATGCATTTTCCAAAATGCGTACTACAATACAATACAAAACAAAACAATGTACAGTATGCATTATTTGTTAAAACTTTTCTGAGAATGCTTTCATGTGTAAGAAAAGGCCAAGAACTTTATCTTGCCTCTACTAAAAGGGAGACATTTAATAACTGCTCCTTTCTGTTCCGGTGGAATTAATCCTACAATCAAAATGCTACATCTTGACGTGTTTAAATAGAAGTTATGATCTAAGATAATTGAGGGAAACCACTTGTTCTGTGCACTGGATGCTGAGATAGGTACAGAAACTAGCAACACACTTGACCCAGGGAAGGTTGGGCTTATGTGGTCTAAGTTCTGGTTCCCACACCCCTGTGTCTATGGGACTCCCTTCCTCTAAAGATACATTCAGAATTCACCACTGTGCCTCATAATGTGACATTAAGGGCAGAGCTGACTGACCTGGCAGGTTAGTACAAAGCAATCAGAACCTCTCTACCCTACTGAGTAGATCCTAGGATGCCAGTTACATTTTTGGTAATGTGGCACATTAGGTACTGCCGTCTGCAAATTTAGGTAACTTCCTGATTGGAAAGGGGTGTGTCGGTGAGCTCTACCTATAGCTAAAGTTATTTATGCTGAAAGCCAGCGGCATTCAAAAGCTGAATGGAGGGATACTGGAAAACATGTCTTCCGCATGGTAAGGAAACGCAGCATTGCAAACGTTTTTCCTTTGGCATCTGCCTTCTCCCAGGCAAGGGTGAGGCTCAGCCCCTGCGGGCCAGTAACGCCCAGGCTGCCCGTGGCCTTGAGGGCTCTGCCTCCAGCCTCAGCTGCTGCCACGCTGCCCCACGCACGCCCCGCACGCACCGGACCGTTTCCTCTCCCTCGCACGTCGTTGCACCGGTTTTATGACACGAAGGCATTTTTCTCGAAGTGGCCGCTGGATGTCACTGTTTCATCTCCGAGAGACAGCCACACAGACACCTTCTCTGTCTCGAAATAAGGGAATTTGGGTCCTTAAGGACAAAAAAAAGACAGAGCTTCCCGGCCAGCCCCAGGACAGCTGTTTGAAGCATCCCTTATTGAACGAACAGGTGATACAGGAGCACCGGGGGACAAGCAGGCCCCCTGCTATAACAGAGGTGACGCTGCAACCCTAAGACTGCTGACTGAACCTTGGTTGAGGTACACTAGCAATTAAGGATTATGAACACCAGCAGGCTGAAGTGCGAAGCCCTCTGAAGTAAATTCTTGGGACTCTAGATAGACTCTAGACTCTCAGGTGGATAGACCCACCACTATGTAAAGCAAGAGGCTTTGGAGGAAAAAGTGGAGTGTCTGATCTATTTGCATTACCCATCACAATTTTTCTAACTCCGGGATGAAAAGTATTGCATAAATAGCATAACTGCTTATGTGGAAATAATCTTCAGTTTGAAACTTAATTATATATGGGAATGGTAACATTATTTCTTATATAGGGAAACATCAGGAAATCTTGTTCGTGTTTTATTTGTTCAGAATTTTGCTAAACATTGTGGTCTTTAAGGCTGAAATTTTCTGGGCTGATTCCTGGCTGGAGGTAAACATAATCAGGGAAGAAAATGAAAGTTTTTTCCATTCTAAAATAATAATAGTCATATTTGAATTTTGCATGCATACACTAAAATCAATGAGCAGCAATGTTTTCTATTTGCGCAGCTCAAATCCATGGAGATTTCATAGAATCATAGAATATCTCCAGTTGGAAGGGACCCATAAGGATCATCGAGTTCAACTCCCTACACACAGTACACATGGAGAACTGATGAGGACCTACTTACACCTGCAGCACTGGGATATGACAGGTCATTTTTGGACCAGCCATCAAAAGCAGAAACAGGAGATTTCTCACTCCAGTGCCTTATTAAATGATGCCCCGTAACAGAAATCTGCGTAGCAGATGCACAGGTTTCCACCTTGCTGGGGAATCTCCCTGCTAGAAGGCTGCAGTTGAGCATTCAAAGTTTGGAAGTCCTAGACTAAAAGTAGGTCCTACAACCTTGATTTTCTGCTCTGGAGTGTGAGATGTAAAAATTTCACGCAATCATACACCACCTGAGCCACAAAACCTTCCCCAGCAAAGGCCTGCCCTGGTTTTAAACTGGGCCTGGGCACAGAAAGCCTGAAAACTGAGAGGCTGTCTGTATGAAAAGTTTTTTTCCATCAAGGGACTTCTGGACATCTGTTGAGACAGGGAGCCACAGAAAGCGTTGTACTAACCATGCACTGGGCAACTGGCATCTATCTTGCACTGTGGTGCACTGTGTCACACCATCCTTGGGGGCTGTTAATCAGAAAACAACATCGTTGAAGAACAACAGGGTGACATGGTAATTGTGTCCTTCTCATTTTCTGAATTTTTGGCACCATTTTCTTGTGTCTCACAGGGCTGAGCACTCAGGATGCACGGAAAACAGTGGGAGCTGCTCTCTGAACATGTGCACTGCTGTATAATGCCAAAACTCCTGAGAAAGCAGGTCCCTAATCAGGACCTACATCTCCCAACAGGGCATTTCCCTGCCTGTCCTTCTGCTCCCATACACAAAAAGCAGGAGAAAGTGTGTTTATACTGTAGTCGCCCTTCAGGACCAAGAACCCTTCTTTTTACAATATTCATCCAGGACATGGAAAAATTGGGTACAAACCCCCCCCCCCAAGGCAAATTTGTCTAAGACAAATACCTCTCTCCCACCGCCCCAGAGAGCAGCTAATCAGTTTTCCATCTGTGAGTATTCTTGGGCACACCACTCTGTCAGGAGACTGTTTGAAGCTGTTCATTGAGCCAGAGAGCTCCAAAGCTCAGAGCAAAGCTAGGTTAAGGCATTCCCCTGGTGCAATTTTAAGAGTCTCAGACAGAGAAGAGATTGTAAAATATGGGAAATCTTTCAAAGTTCAGAGTGCTTTTTACATGCTGGGTAATAGAATGGGAGACCAATGACATAACCAGCTGTTTCTCCTGCTCCCTATTTTATTATGCATGTTCTGACTTGGCCTATTTTAAGCCTTCTGGGCTTGGAAAGCAAAGAAAAAGGCAGAGGGGGAAAAACCTATTTAATGACTCCTTAATGGACTTCATGTATCAGACAAGCTCCTGGCTGTTTGGGAAAATCATGCGTAGAAGGTACTGGGTATGTCTCCCCCAAGAGACTTTCGGAAAACACAGGCAGTTATGAACTTTAGGCACCTACTGCATTAGGCAACTGCTAAGGCAGATGTATCAGTCTAACTTTTGTGCATATATGTTTCAAACTGCCATGATATTACATTGTTTTGAAGGTTCAGTGCTAAATCACGCTCTCTTTCAGTTCCATGTCTGCAGAGGAGAAAGGACTGAAAACAGCGAAGACTGGTATTAAAGATTTCAATTCCCTACTGTGGCAGTATCACACCTTCAACCAGTCTATTAATCTGGAATTTGGGAAGGGTTTTCGGCTACCGTCTTTCTATTCATATCTATTTCATGCAGTGCAAAAGCTGAACCACAGGAAAACTTGACTACTGCATCCACCCAAGCAGCTGAGCTATTACAAGTCTCCCAGGTTTGTTTCTCTCAGGGCTCTGAGTAGCATAGGACCACTTGTAACACATCTGCTTCGGCATCCAAAAAAAAAGGGGACTACCCAGGATTGCAAAAAAATCCTGGCAATCCCTGGCTGCCAGTCAATCCTTCTGAAACCTTTACAGTCAGGTTGAAGTCCAGCTCACTCCATTTTACAGCAGGAAGCTGGATAGCCTAAAAGGTATCAGTGCTTCACACTTTGACGTTTCTTCAAATATGAATTAGACAAAGCAGGGAACCAACTGTCAAAGCTCTTCTACTCAATACTCTTTCCACCTCATGTCTTTTTCCTTTTGCAGTCAAAATATTAAAAAATAGTACTAAATGAACATTCAGAAACGTTAAGCAAGCAACGCCTGTTATGCTGCTGTGAACCAGTTCGTGTTCCCACTGTGGTGAGTAGAACAGCCATAGCTGAATGGAAATGGGAGCAGAATGTGCATGTCTGGGCCAGGGGTCACTTAGCACTGCGGGTATACAAAAAACAAATAAATCTTGCTGACAGTGGCCACCTGACAGGAACACAGAGATCAAAATCAATATTTTACTACCTAAATAAAACAAAACTTTCAGAAATAAATTCGTCACAAACAATTGCCTTCACATAGCAAAACAAGTATCAGTGCTTACGATTTCTGAACAGAGTATCAAAAATGCGAATGGAAGGAGAAACAGATACTTTGAAGACCAAAGTCTCACCTTGGTTAAGCCCAAACTGGTCAACTGTCTGCTCCACTGAAGCAACCAAGTTACTCAAACTGGGCACTTAAATAACTAGCAACAAATCTTGGCACAACAAATGAAATCAACCTAACCAGCAGCGCACAGTGTGATCAGTGATGTTGGCTCTCTGTTCCAAATAAAGGAGCCTCTAAACTCACATGAGTAAGAGCTGCTTCACATTTTTCTTAACAGGCTGTATCAACCTTACTTTTCTTATGGCTTTCTACAAAAAACTCATTTCAGCCCACTTCTCGTATATGCTGGTGGTTCATAAACCATGTGGGCTGCAGTGATTCATCAGAATTTACATAGTAGCTGCATGCAGGGTTTTATCTCCTTTCAATAAGGCAGGCCAACTTAACAGCCCTGAACTTCTGTGTAAAAGCTATTGTTAGAGTACCAGGGCAAAACATTGCCCCAGCCACCAGCACAACAGTCCCAGTAATGAGGGCTGAAAGAAAAGGATTTATAACTATCTTTTATTCCAGTTATAGAAGCATACTGCAGGCTTGTATTTCTATTACTGCCATTATGATTGATAGCCACATTTCCAGATCTAACATCAGTCTCCTAAAGCCTACCTGTGCCCACAGATGGTCGTGATTCATAGATTAGTCAGTGCTGCAATCAATGAAAAGTTAAGGGTAAAAGTCCCTTTTACTCCCCCTTTCAGTCAGCACTTTCAAGTGATTCCCCCAGCCAAATCTTGGAAATAAAAGAACTCGCACATTTACCTGTTGACACCTGCCAGCCCACTGCTGCCACACATACACAGACGGTACAGTAAGCCAAACTGCAACTCACGAAGCCAACGGGGATGTGCAGGGTGAACTCTGCTAGTCAGCTGCCACCTTTTCTCCTGGCAACTTTAGATGACACCGGAGGGGGGGGCAGGGAGTGGAGGGTGTCCAATTAGGCAGCCTTGAGGTGAAATTGCAGCTGTAGCAAAGCACCGTACAACACTACAATAACTTCAAATCAGTATAGCAACGCTAAGATACAAGAGCTTTAACTATCCGCTTAACCCATGTCCCAGACATCCAGCTCCCAGCAAGGAAAGGTTAGGTCATCCCAGAGTAATGTCTCACTGGCTATGCAGGGAGCAGTGCATGGCACAAAGAGGCACTAAGGTGCTGCAGAATTTGAGAAGATTTTGTTACGGTCACCCAGGACAGTCTGCCTCCCCCATTCAAGCATGTGGAGTCCCCAGCACGTCTTATCTCCTTGTTACAGTAACCTGGGGTAGTTCGCTTCCCCCTCACCAGCACATACCCCTGCATGGGCACCAACGTGATGGCCAGCTGCAGATCTCGGAGTTCAGACAACAGCACCTGCATTGCATCAGCGACTTTGCTAATGAGCAGAACGGGACATTGCATATGCACGATACGATACGTTATTCAGCGCGGTGCTTCCCCTCGAGCTCCACTCCCAAGCAGGGCTCCACTGCGTGGGGTCCCCATCGGATTGGTGCTGGTGTCCCGGGGCTCCCACCGTGGTGACGCTACGCTTTCCAAAAAGCCAAAGCTTTCACTTGCTGAGTGTTGTGCCTCGTCCCTGAGGCATCCGCACCTACCTTTGCTCGTAAGGGGTGCGATGAGGCCAGCTTCAACAAGTGAGCCTCTGAGGGGTTCACAGGTCATTTGCTATAATCTGTAGGGCCACTGCTGTCCTAAATGTGGGCATAACATAAACCACCATTCCCTTTCAGTGGGGAAGTGCCTCTAAGAAAAAAAGAGCAGCTTCCAAGCAGAAGGCCCAGAGGCAGAAATGGAGATCTGTAACAGAAGGGCTAAGCACTGGCTAAGGAGGGTGCTTTAATAAGCTGTAGCTTGTAGGTACACCCTGAGAGTAGAGCTTTTAGCTGCAATCAGAGTCCCATTGCTTCAGCTACCTATCTTCTGCTCCCAAGGCGATCTTTGCAGCTCGTTTCCTACCACGCTGTTGATTAAGATGCATTCATTTGCTCCCGAGCCACTAAGATGAACCACTACTTGTGGCCCACCACAGGGCCTCAGTAAGCAGATTGCGGATTGCCTTTCTTGGCATAGACGTACTTTGATTTTGATGCACAGAAGGAGCACAGTTGTGCTGAGTGCTTCACAGGCCGCTAACAATTTTGTCATCTGCACCGGTATCTGGTATGGGTATGGTCATATGAGTTTTTTGAGCTTTGTACCTTTTTCTGTACAGATGGTGGATTATGAACGCCAGCTGAAAGGGTCACACCACTCTCATATCTTGCCGTTCTTCCCTGCAACTTTCTGTTTTCATGTTAGGAAAACATTCTGCAGTGCACCCAACCCAGACTTTCTCCCTCTCCCCTAAAAGCATTGACATGTTCATGCATTTCTGTGGGCTTCTTACCTGCATTTGTAGACACACCCTCCACCCACACCCCCCCCCCCCAAAAAAAATAACAAAAGTTAAATAGCGTGATAAAATTGATCCTACAGCTTGAAAACTTTCACTTTATTTTTCTAAAAAAGCACTGGAGAATGGGCAAATAACTAAAAGACAGGAAGAACAATGTCCTGCAAGTAAATAAAAAATTCTCAGGTAAGCTTTACATGATTATAACTTTTGAGGTCATTTCTGGCCAATATTTTTTATTAATACATTAATTTATTTTTATGAAGTTCACCTCTGTTAGCAAACAGGACATGGACTAGTATTAGTCCTTTCAGAATCACTCTCTGCTTGAACAATCTGTCAAATATCTGCAAAATGCTTTCGTAGTTTTTGGCTATTTGCCAGCAGCTCATTCTCTCTGACCAGATAATAATAGAATAGGACATTTTAGATTCTCTGACAAGCTGGAGTATATCCAAATCCTTTTCTGGGATATTAATTCTTGCACGTATGAATTTGAAACATGTTTTGTAAAACAGTCTGCAACTAGCACTTGAAACTGCTACTTCAATTAAGACTTCAAGGAAAACCCACTTCTTACAAAACACACAGGCTTTTAGATGGCAGGAAAAAGCCAGTCTCCTCCTCACTCAGGTCTAGGAAATCAGACAGTAATATTTCTACTTCCATATAATTAGACTGTGACTCAGGATCGGGTTATTTGAAGGTGTTTAGCACCTAGTTTTTCAGTTTAATATGAAAATACTCAAAGAGCTGAGCTTTTCTCCTTCAGCCAAATAGCCTTTTTGTAATTGAGTTATCAGGATTATTCAAAAGGGTCACAGGCTCAGCCACAGTAAGTTACTTAAACTGTAAATAGGTATTTATTGACATTCTTCAGCTATCTGTATAGATCACTGTGGGTTCAGCACAATAAGCCTGGTTTAATACGAGCAGTTCGACGGTTCCTACACAGCTTTCAGGTCTTTCGAAACTGCAAGCAGTAAAACGAACACTGGACTTTCATTGTATTTTGAAGGTACAGGGAACTCTAGTTACAACCTTTAGATTCTTTGTGTCCTGCATGAAAAAGCATTATTAAAGGTGCAAAGCCCTAAGAAGTTAACAATTAAAAGGTCATCTATGCATTCCCTTTCTGCACAAAAGGATAGATTTATCTACAAATTCAAATACTATTCCCTCCTCCCCCTCCCCGCCCAGAGGATTGGTTTAAATTAATGAGAAGCTATGCTGTTTTCTCATCAATCCCTGCGCATTTTTCTCAGCCTGCTCTTGAAGATCAACTTGTAATTTTATTATGACGTTATGACGTTTTCTGTTATAGTCATTGTTAAATTATGCTTTTGCATATTTATGAATTAATTTATTTCCACAACAACTTTGACGTGACTAAGTCTTGATAATCTCAGTTTGCAAAACGGCCTGTAATTGTGGAAACCCTGTTACAGGACATCTTGAAAAACAAGTGTTAAAAGCAAGTAAGAAGAATGTAAAGAAGATGCTTCACAACAACTGCACCTGGCACTTAGACATATTAAAGGCTGTCTTCACTAAGTCTCTGCTAACAAGCAATAACGATCAGCAGGAGGACGAATCGTAGAAAAATAGAATGGACTGCCAAAAGAGTGCCCTAGAGTTAACTTGTCTCATTATAATCTCATTATAATACTAAGGCACACATCTCCTAGCTAGAAAAGCCCCAACCCAATTAAGCCCCCTACTCTCTGAGCATGTGTGGTGAATTAAAAGAGAACTGTAACTTTAAGATTATGTAAGAAAAGTATTAACCAATAGTTAATTAAGGGGTAGGACCAGTAGTGGTAACTAACTTTGTTAACTGTTTTAAATACCTGTCATGATTTTAACCCTGTGTGCAAGCTTTGGGGAGAAATCCCCTTGCACCCGGCGCCGCAATAAACATGCCTGCTTTATAACTCTTTGTGACTTGTGAAGTTTGTTTCCACATGTCACCCCGTTTGAAAAACTTGTCATCCACACTTCTAGCATGTTTTGTACTGAATGTTATCCATTTTAGGTATTCTTGGTGATTTTTTTTCTACAGCTGTAAACATATATTGCGTTTGCAAATGGCCTTATGTCAGTTACCTGGAAAATGAGAGAGATTTGGTGACTGTGAAAAGTTTAATTGAAGCGACTTAACCAAAACCATCAGAGCTTTGTGGCACAAACAGGGACAGACCCTAGTCCTTCAGAGAAAGACTTCTCCATCAGATTTTCTTTCCTTTTCCTGGAATCCCCTGTCTCATTCATGACCACTGACTGGAAGCTTTCTTTGGGGAGGCATTTTGTGGCAGGAGGGGTTTTTTTTAGAAAAATCAAGTATTCTTTAGGACATAAAAAAACTTCAGAAGCAAAACCACTCCTTCTTCAACAGCCCACCCCAAATCAGATAATTTTCCTCTCTGCCTGACCATGCTGACATCTCTCTGCTCAGCTGCCACAGCTGAGCTCCCCCCAAGCCTCCTCCACCTCCTCATGAGCCAGGCAGAGGAAGGGAGGCTTCACAGTTTCCCTCTTAATGGCACCTGGGCTGGAAGGGCCTTGTCATCATCACTTTGTGCTGTGGGAAAAGTGTCAAAATTAAACTCAGGCATCCAGGAAGCCAAAATTATATTTCTGTTCCCTGATAACTAAATTATTCTTAAAAAAAAGGAAGAAAAAAAAAAATCTAATACCCATTCGAGAAGAAAATTTTCTAAAAAAACGCACCAAAATCCAAATGCATTTTTCCCCACATGAGGGGTTGTTAGATACTAATCAGCTTTATTCAGACTTCAGAAAGAAATGAAATCTGACTCCTGTAGACAAAAGCCTCCTTTGCTGCACACCTCTCATTCATCCCCAAAGCAATTCCATCCTGTGCACAGACTGAGACAAAATCCTGTGGATAAGATGGTATATAATCATTTAATTAAAGGCTGCTGAACAAACAAACCTCAGGGGTCCAACTGAGGCTCTGTGGGCACCTCCAAGTGTAGCCTTTCTCAACTTGTGAAAGTGCAACTTCGGAAGATTAATATTAGCAGTTTGGGACTTCTATATTATTTGCATTTTTCTTAAAGGAAGAAAACAACCCACCCACTCACCCCCGCCAGATATTGCTCATGTGTAATTATATTGGCCCATAGCAGAGATGGAGCTTGCAGGACTGCAGCTTTGTGCTTGAATTAATGGAGTGACTGGTAGCAACTGGTGTCACCTCCAGGGTCGGCAGCTGGGATGGGGTGCCAGGCCTCCTCCTTTCACAACCAGCCACAGACAGGCTACCAGCTCCCCACCACCAGTTCCCCCATGGCTGCCCCTGCCCAACTCCCAGCCCCACCTCACTCCCCCACTGCACACCACTCATACTTGTCCCCATGTCCTGCCTCTTGGACATCAAAGAAGGCCAGGCAGCTGAAAGATGGTTCTCCAAGCAATAGTTCTGTTTCTGAGTCTCAAGCAGTTCTCTTCAATTGCTAGAAAGTGAAGGGTTTCCATGTTGCCAAAAATATGAAAGGGAGTATGCCTAAAAGGTCTCTTTCTTACTTTAACTTCACATCAGTTACATTTCATTTCTCCTAAGTGGTACTGATCCTGGCTTACCCTCAGACAAAACGAGACCAGAATTAGGCCAGTGTTTTAATTTGCGTTATACGCAGACTTTAAAAGGAGATCAACAACTCAAAGTCTAGGTTTTGAACAACTGATATTAATTATGAAGACTTCTAGTACCTCCTGAGTGCCCCTTACTCCAGCACTGCTGTGAAAGACGCACATAAAAGCCAACACACCAACCTGACAAAAAAGTCAAAGGGAAATTAATCCAGACACTACACCTAACACAGAAATCTTAACGAAGCAGTGCAGCTGCTGCTGTAACTGAAAGAATCTTGGTTTTTATCTGCAGCAATATGGAAAACCATGCCAGACAGAAAATTTGACTTTCAAGTTGATTGTGACTTTTTTAATTTATGACCTGGTTTTAAAATTATAACCCATACTGAAAGCATCTGATCTCATCCATCAGCAGAACTGGGGGCTGCATTCTCCTCCAGTTACTGCTGTACAAAATGATAAACTTCAGTAGGAAGCACCAGAGTGGATAGGGAGAGAGTTTAAATCCAGACCTTCTAACCAAGCCATAACCTAGCAAACTCCAAAATCCAAATAGCCACAGCGGACAACAACCTGTTGGACCGAGCCACCTTTGCCTCACTGCTGATGCAGACTCTCAGCAGTGACCAGCAATCAGAGGAGAGGAACACACGTTGTGGCTATGACTGCACAGACATGACTGCCAACCTCTCCTCAAGATAACACATTTGGTCTCAGTTTCATGCCCCTGCCTGTTTGCTATTTCTCCAGTCAGCCATGATGCCAGCCTCCCTCATATGCTGCTTTTCATGTCTGGGAAGGACTTCCAAAGGTTCTCATTACTCCACCAGAAGTCCTTTAAAGTCCTATGCAAGGCTCAATGCCTACAGAAAACTCATCTGGTCAGGTTGCCGATGGGGTGGGGTGGTGCTGTCAAGTTGCTTCCTTCTACTTATCTCCCTGTTTCCTACGCTCCCTTACAATAGAGGCTTGTGAAGTCCATGTCTGCCTTTTTAGCCAGTAGCTGCACAGCAGCCAGCACAGCGAGGTCCTCCTTGCTACCTTGGGCTCCTTGCCTCTGTGCTAATACAATCACAGAGTAACCACAGCAGCACTGCTTCACCCAGCAAGGTGGCTGTGAACAGCAACAGCCTGGGATGCAGCTGCATCTCTCCCTGAGAGAACTCTGCAAGAAGCACAAGACCATGCAGTGTTTATTATCCACAGTTGGAGTGAATGACCTGGTATCTCGTTTTTGTCTTCGCGTGGTATTTGAAATAGACAGAGATTTCTATTCTCCCTGTTCGTCAGCTCTCAGAAGAGTTTAGCACAAACTGTTCAGTTCAAGTGGTACTGGAGAAACCTGGGACTTGAAAAAAGCAGCTTTGGCAGCAACACGAAAAAGAATACCCAAATGTATCAAAGCTAGGTATAAATCCATTAAGCATCCTGTTCTTTTTCAAGCATACTTTGTCACTTGCTCTGTTTAGCGAGTATATCTGGTTCATAAAAGAGCTTTCTCTATTGTAGGGCATGACTGTTACAGAGGTCTTAATGACTCTTCTTTGTTCTTGAAAAAAAATTCAAAATGAGTTTCATTTTGAGGGGCAATCATCTTTTTATCTGGAACTGCAAATTATTATAAAGTTATTGGACTGCACTACATAGCAGGAGGAAGAAGGAAAATGGCCAGAGTTAAGTCTTCTGCCTTCTAGTCACAATTTCTCTGAGGCTGCCATAAAAACTTCCTCAAAAAATGTCCTTTACAGACACACTAGGTGGAAGGTGCCTTCCACCTTGTGTCACTGTAAAGGCATGATGCAAATCTAGTAGCCAGACATATAAACTATTACTACTTTAACATCTAGCTTGGCCAAACTAATTTTAAAAAATATTAAAACTTCTCCTGTGTCATCTATAGCCAAAAGAGATTTTGTTAAAAAAAAATAGTTCCAGGTGACTGGAACATGATTTTTTACACATATGTCTTTGCTAAACAAGTCAAAGATTGTAATCCCCCATAGTCAAACATCTTCAGTTCAAAGTTCACACAATACTACAGATACACAGCAGTGCTTATAAAAATTCATAAGCTGACTAACTCATGGCCAACGTTTTCAAAACTGGGCATCTAAATTCACATTTAGACATTTGAGTGAGTTCCCTGATTCCCAACACCCGCTGCACCACCACCACTAGCAGTTCCTACCAGTTCCTTTGCAGCCTCTTCTCAGGATGAAGAACACTTCATAGGAAAATTCTGCCTTGCCAGACTTGTTAAGTCCGTTTTTACATACATTTCACAGAATGTAAGTTATATATTCAACAAACCTGGCAGAGATGAAAGTGTCCCTATACTCATATACAGGATTCAAAAAAAAAAAAAAAACAATGATAAATGTATTCAGATGAAAACATCTATGTCAGAAAATCTGCCAAGAAAATGTTACTTAATAGCATTTTTTAGAGTACAGTTTGAACTTTCAGGCCATCAGTGATAGCAAGAGAAGCCTACTTAGATGTTTCATCAAAAAATCCTATACTAATTTAACTTTTAAATACAAATACAACCATTTGAAAATAGGGTTACAAGCTCTGATGCTTTAGTAGTCCTGATCTGTCATTGTAAATATACATAACAGTTTGAAAATCAATAAATGTATGAGTCAAGAAATTCAACACAAAAATTCAGAAAAACAGCCTTTGCTCTGATACATTCTCTGCTACCTTCATCACTGAGTACACACGTATTCCTAAAATACTCATGTATTCTCAAATCATAGATTACATTCCCAACATGAGTCATATCTTCCGCATGTGAAAAAGCTATCCAAAAGTAGGCCCACCTCCAACTCAACTCCTTTTAAACAAGCAAAAATCAAAGTACTCTTTCTTGGCATGCAGATCTGTCAGGTGTTGAATGTCCTCAGCGTCTAGTGACTTCCCTGTCCTACCAGAAAATTTCCATAGCCATTCCCACGTATAGCCACGGGTCTGCAAAACCTCTCCACAACACACCATTGTAATACACCCTGTGATGGCAATGGGTTTGCCTTCCCACTCCAGACTAGAAAGATGCTTTGTTTAATTTATTTACCCTTTCCAATGAGCTCCTACCACTTCCTTTCAACTAAATGAAAGCTGTTGAACTGGAGAAAGGGAGAAATCAAATTTCATCAAACTGACAAACTCAAAGTCAGCCTTGCAGATTTCTGAACTGGATCCCAACACAGACATGCATTTTCTAAGTTAGTAGCTAGCAACATCCCACAAAAGTAGGTATTCTCACAGCATTTTGAGCTTAAAAGGGTCAAATAACACAAGTACAACCTTCGATCTCAAATCTTACAAAACCAGTCCACAAGCTTGGAGTGCGGTAGAATCCAGGTCCCCTCTAGGTCTAACCTTTAGTTTCTAACCTTTAGCTTCTATTGCAGGCACTAAACCCAGTTCCAAATTAATTTGAAGATCAGAACTTGAACCCTACTTTTTTTCTGTTCTTCTCCAACTGTTACTTGTTCATGGGTACATTTGTGCATCATGCTTCCTCAGAGCGAAGTGCTGTAATGCTGCTCAGCCTCCTGATGCAGTTTGCTAATTGTTCAAATGACAGATCACAAAAGAAGTTTGTCTGTCTTCTGGGAAAAAAGAAGACGACTACAGCCAGACCTATACACTGTCATTAAGGCTAAAGATCTTACGCTAAATCTAAGACCTAAGGATGACTGTAGGGAATGGATGCAAGAGCTGGAACAGTTCTGAATAAGCAATAGTAAGGAGGATTAGTGAGCCATTCTGACAGGCTAATTACATCAGAAGCTTGCATAAAGTCATCAACTATATTCTCTCAAAAAACACATACAGAGACAGATATGCAGCTCTTTTGTATCTATATATAATATACATGTGTGTGCACACATATATTGCATATGTATATATGCGTATGTATTTAGCATCTTAATACATTTTTTGTGGTTCCAGTGCATACATTCCCTATTACAGAAATCAAATTTCTTACTGTCAGGCCTTGGGGGAACTTGTTTCTTTGGTTCCTCCAAAAAAAGCTCAAGGTATAGGGGGAAGAGCTGTAGATAGCTATCAGTGCCTCACTTGCCTCTACAGAAGACAAGGTTTCAAAGCATGGAAAAGCCAGGAAAAGGGGTGGAGAGACTATTATTGACGGACGCACTGGACCCCCACCAGGAGGGAGGCAGGAGATGACAGAGCAGAGCTATGTTGGGGGAGGAAGGACACAGTGCTCTCATCTTCAGGTGGCATCAGAGAAGACCGCATTGTGCACTCCCCCAGGATTCCCAGCATCTGAGTTCACCCTGACCACAATGCCTCCATCTGGGGACTGCTGACAACATACAGCTGCTTCCTCCCCAGACACAGATGAAAACCTCACTTCTGAAAAAGGAAAGAATTACGACATTTTCATTATTTTACATCTTTGGACCTGCAGACAGAAACAGGAGGCAAGAGCTGGCATTGATCATCTACCCTTTTCTGCAACTCTCACTGCTGTTTGGTTATTTTTTATTTGTGCTGTAATACACGGAAGGCATCACCCTCTCCCTCCCTCACCGATATGGAGACCATCAGTTGTCATCACAATAATGATGACTAACTCCAAGTCACTGCCTACCCTGCCAGCTCCACCTCCAACAGGGCAGAGAGCAACACAGCCACTGAGGAGATGCTCAGCCCACCCAGCTGGAGGCCATGCCATTGGAAAAAGTAACAGCTTGTTCTGAGCCATCGTTGTCAACCGAGCTGGTAACTCCCTCTGCCTTGTACAGTAACCTTAGTCCATGGTAGACACAGGCTATTCTCTTTTTGTGCCAACTTGGTAATGCGCAGTCCCAAAGACAATTGATAATAAAGTTGCCTGCTACTTCCAGACTGGAAGGGAAGGGAACTTGACAAAATTGCCAGAAATAGTTACAACACTTCCCATTACTGCCCAGTAAAGTGGTACTGAAAGAAAATCATTTAGAATGAGATCTTCCACACTGCTGCATGCAGCAAGCCCAAAGCTATTGGAGACCTACAATCTACTCCCATGGGTGCACAAAGAAATCACAAACTGCTGGAAAGGATTATTAAAAAAAAATTGAGACTTCTGCTGCCCCTGCAAAAGAATTCCCTTGAATAAGGAACATTTTCTTTGTAAGAGCCAGGTGTCATGTCACCCTAATGAATAAGACTAAGTCCTCTGAATTTGAACAGCTATCAAATGGAGTAATTAGGGATTAAATTAGTTTGTGGTGTAACCAGTGTTCAGGTCAAAGCAAAATTACGGTGACAAATGGCTTTGGCTCTCTGAAGAATATTAGATCTTTGCAGGGTTTGTGGAAATTGAGATTCTATGGGGAAAGCATTAGTGAGTGCTGGAAAACCTGAGCACATACAGTTATATGTGCACAGAAGGACATGAAGGCAGAGCAGAGGGGTAAAGAACTGTGCCGTCTCCTGGTACAGATGTGAAAGCAATCTCTCCAATGCAAAAAAAAAAAAAAAGCTCATTGCAAATGGCAGGCATACCATGAACATAATAAAACAACTGTTTCACAAGGACATAACCCTGTTTTCAAAAACTACAAAGAAGCACACAAAATAAATAAATACATAAATAAACCCCAAAATACAGTTACATGTATGTAGCTAGTGGGCAAGTCACGAAGTAAAAAAACGTCATTCCTAATGATACAAAAAGAGAATTCTGTGTCAGAGTAAAAGCTGAACTTCATGGACAGCACTGGCTCCAAACGCAATGTTACCACAGTCATGATCTAGAGGGACACACATCACGTAATTTTAGAATGGAAATCCCAGCCTGTTTCACAAAGCGTCATAAAAAGCTGCCAAAAAACCCCTAAACTCTTGGTCTTCGTGCCAAGTCTGCAGCTCTGTTACGCACACTGCCCTGCTCTCCAATGCACGGAAAACTAGGAAGCTTTCATAAAAGCCAGGAAGATGTGTTAGGAGCCAGGCAAGTAAGATTAATTAGCGAACACTGAAAAGACAGGTGTGTCTTAAACACTGCCTTTTTGTCCAGGGCTTAGATTCAACACTGACTAGTACTAAACCCCCAAATTTATGGGCTGGAGACCAATGTGTCTCATCAAAGAGCCTTACCCATCCCACAGGTTCATTCCAAGAAGGAATGCATGCATAAGATAGGAAAAAAAAGCTGTCCCACCTGGTTCACCGTAGCTCCAGATCCTCTTTCCCCCGCACCCTGTGGTCTAGCAGCTCAGTCAGATTACTGGCCCAATCCAGTAGAATAACAACCCAGAAAAGACCATTTTTCAGACAGTTCAACTTCCTGATCCAAATCAGCTGCACAGATGCCAGAGCAGGAGTTGATGCATGTTCAGAGGAGGGAGAACAAGGCTTTTGTTTTTTGGGAATGTCCAGGATGCAGCTCAGGTTCAAGTGACCACCGGCACAAAAAGCCCAAACGACTTCCTGGAGCACTGCACCTCCGAAGTACCTGCAAACTTGACCCATCCACCTCTGCCCCGTGAAATCACCATGCCCTGCTGCTCAGGGCATGGAAACTGTCCATAACCCTGCCCCTCAGCCTACAAAGTCTATCTTACCCCTGTTTCACAGAATGGAAGCAACCTTGGATTACTTTTGGATGGGTCTTGTATAGTTATGGCACAGCAGCCTGCCAAAGCACGAGGAAAGAGGACTAAAGTAGCTCTCAAGGGCTGTGGATAAGATAAAATGCAAAAGGCTGTGAAACAGACACATTAACTGATAAGAAGCAGGGGCCAGTACAGTGCTAGATGCCAATGTCTGAGAAAAGCCAAAAGGCAGAGCAGCTGGAAGATAAAGGACAAATAGCAGAGGGAGAGGAGTATCGATGGGACATGGGACAAGGAGAAGGGGTGTCTTGTGGTAGAAAGAAAATGAGGAAGACAGATATGTCCCAACATGGGACCAAACTGGAAGTCTGCTTCTCTAGCAGGCGAGGAACGCATGAGGCAGGGCCAACACGCATCCCCCACCTGTACATAGCCCTACAGCCTGTAACAAGGCTACTCGGCCCCCAGCCTCTTACCTCACCCTCCTGTCCCTTCTCTCTGCCTGCCCTCCTCACGATCCATGGGGTGCTTCAGCTCCCAGCACACAGCTGGGGACCCTCTGGCAAAGGGCGCAAATCAGACCAAAAGGGTGCTGCATGTTCACCCCCTTTTGGACCAAGGCCTGGAGCATGTGCTACCTGGGAGGTTGCTCTTGTGCCTGCTGGATGCATCTGCCAGGACGCAACCTGTGCAACTTTTAAAGGGGGCATGCTATAACCATCCTCACAGTACACAGGGAATGAACCCCAAAGTGAGAGTGGTGGGGTTTTTCCGCATGTTTTCGCATTTGAGAGGCAAGAGTCTTACCTTATACTCAGGGCAATACAGTAGTAAACCAAGGGAAAAAAGGTCCTTGCTCATGGGGGTTGAACCACAGACCACAAGAGGGTGAATGATTTAGCTATTGAGCAGGCTACAAAAAATATTCTTAAAGGATTTGATGAGGTGCTTAATGGACTGGAACACACCAAGGATATAACACATCATAGTGATATAAATCCCAGTTTGCTACCAAAAAGATATATGCAGATGGCATCCAGTCAGCACTGAGAAATAAATTAGAAGTCAGTTAAATTGGACTATGTGGTAAGATTAGCTCCTGTGAATAATACACAGGCACTGAGTGAGTGGGTTAACCCTATGATCTCCACAATGAAACCAAATTAGAGAGAAGCAAAAAGTCTTTCTATGAACGTGTGAAGTTTGCATGAAATATAGGAAATCATACAACAGAGCTACCAAAATCCCTGAGATTCCTGATCCATTTTGATCCAAGATTGGCACAGAACTGATTGCACTAAGCAAGAAAAACGCCTAAGTGTGCTGCTAATCCAGTCACTCCTTTTAACGAAGCTTTTACAGAGACAGCCCGTAGTAATGCAGTGCCAAGGAACGTGCCCATGATGCCAAGGCACCTGCGCTCCCAAACCTGCTGATGTGTTTACCTGCTGCAGACTGAAGCGGCTTGATTTGTTTCTCTACACCCTTCACGGGGTATTTTGGTCCTGACAGCCCCACACAGTCTTGCCTGAGAACTGCACCACAGTGGCGCAAAACTTCTGAGAGGCACCAGCTTTGAAGGCATACCCTTTAAAAAAAAAAAAAAAAAGCTCGTGGGGATGGGGTGTACGGTCAAACCTTTGGCCTTTTCTTTCTCAGGTGGGGGCAGTGGCACTTTCCGTTGCCTTTGGGAAAGGAACTGAAGTGTAATGTTCAGGGCAGGAGGAAGAGTAAAGGAAAAGTACTTGCTCAACAATGGCAAGCAGTCAAAGAAACAACAGTGCCATCAACCTATTTCTGTAAAAGCAGGTTTGCCATGTCTTTTTCTCCATCTTTTCTCAAAGTACATTTGTTGAGGGATGCTGATTGCCTTGCAGATTTTTGTTTGCCTTGTTTTCACTCAAAGCAAAGAAAAAAAGAAGAAACCCCACCCCACCCGACCCAAGCTCTTGCGATGAAACAAAGCCCCTGGGAACCTCCCTTTCCCCGCCCGCCCTTGCTTTCCCCGCACTGCCTCTCTCCCCGCCCCCCCGGGCTGTATCTGCGCGGTCCCCGGAGCACGGCGGGCGGGGGAAGTTCAATCCCAGTTCAGCGGCGGGCAGGGAACATTCTGTGCTCGGCACACGGCGTCGGGGCGGCTGTGAAACACCATCGAGAACGTGATCTCAGCCGCCGCCGAGCGGAGCGGGGCCGTTGGCCGTGGTCGCGCTGCCCGCGGCACGCCCGCTCCCCCGACCGGCACAGAGGCCTGGGCAGGCGGTCCAGCCCTGCCGGGGCTCCCGTTTTCCCACCTGCGCTGCGGACACCGAGGTTTTTTCCCCTCGCTGTAAAATGGGTGGGGAAGGCCCTGTCCTTCTCCGCCCCACCCCCCGCCGAGTTCAATTACAGCAGAAGCACTTCCAAGGAAACCATCCTGCCCTTCCCACTTCCCCGTTCCCTCAAACGCGGCCCGGCCAGGGACTGGAGAAGGTGTTTTTGCGCGTCGCCAGCTCCTGAACTGCGGGACCGCAGGCTGGATCCGTCGCTGACTTCGCTGACTGGCCTCAAAGGGACACCACCGAATAAACGGGGAACACCTCCCCCCCGCAGAGCTGCGGGCTTCGCTGGAGCCCCCCAAGGCCCCCCACATCTTTAATGGGGCAAGGGGCCCCTGTGTTCTCTGGCCCTCTCCCAGCGATGAAAAGTGTGACCTCCTCATCTCGCAACCTGTTAGCTGTGTAAAAGGGTCAGTAATAGGAACGCATACGTATTGGGCTGGATGTGCCAAGAGGTGGCTGAAATGGGAGCAGCAAAGGAGGGTGTTGATTGAAAGGATGTTTTCAGCTGTGTGTGGATGTCCTCCACTGACCTGCATATGTAAATTACAGTGATTCATTACTTCAGCAGTCACTGGATCTTGTTATGCTTTAAATATAGAAAAGTGAGACTTGTACTATACTCTCATCATCTAATCTGGCTTTTTTTCCTAATGAGATGCAGAGAACTGCAAAAGCCACAAGCATTCCACAGAGCGCTGAGGCTTATTCTTGCATAATAACCTGTAATGAAACCTGGGTATGAAAAAAGTATGAGTTCTTACAAAAAAAAACAAAGAACCCAACACTAACAAACCCCAACTACATATACTCTCCGACAGTCGGTTCCTAGTGTAAGAGGATGTCAACAAAATGAAACCAGAGGTCACCAGAGTGAAGGCTGAGAGGGAGAAAAGACCGTGAAGGAATGCTGCTTGTCTTTAATAATGGAGATAACAACTGGAGGCTAAAGGTGCCTGATAGGGGAAGGCAGGCAGGAATCAGGATTTTGCAGAAAGGTGCTGCCCAGGCCACTGTGCTATGGGGATGCCTGTACGGAAGCAGGGTCATGCAGTGGTACCACTCCGCAGGCTGACAGCTCCAGGGCAAGGGGACACTTTCCCGTGCGTGTGAAAAAGCTTGTGGTACTTACTGTCTTTTCAATCCTACAGTGCCTGCATGTAGTCAGCGTCCCTGTTGGCTAGTAAATGGAGCACACTGGCAGACAGTTATCTCCAGCTTTATCTTAGACTTACCAGAGTCATTGGCAGGTTAAAAAAAAGCAAACATTACTCATTCCTAGTATTTCCTTCTCTAACAAAAATACATCTCTGGCCCAAACACATTATTTCTTCATTCCTCTCCTCCAGGGCTGAACTTCTGGCTCATTGGTGCATGAGCTTCAGAAAGGGCGGAGAGAAACTTTGAAATGAATCATGAAAATTTACAGCCAAAAGAAAATATACAAGTCCAACTGCATAGCTCAAGCATTGACTTTCTCATTGCGTGAACAGGCCTTGTCCATTGTTGCCGTTTTATTGTACATGTATTATTTTTACATTGTGCTATTTTTATAATTGCAGTGCTGGAAGCTGAAAACAACTAGATTCCCGCAGAGTCAGATAGGAGATTATAGGGAAACTGAGAG
Source organism: Gavia stellata (assembly GCF_030936135.1). Lineage (NCBI taxonomy): Eukaryota > Metazoa > Chordata > Aves > Gaviiformes > Gaviidae > Gavia > Gavia stellata. The sequence continues at coordinate 41,956,963 of NC_082637.1, forward strand.
TTTACTATTTTCTACAAAGCCGTGCAGAATTTTTGCATAACCTCCAGTACAAGTTCCTTCCATTTTTTCCTGTGTTTGTTCCATGTTTCATCTGGTATCATTATTTATTTTAAACTGTCACCCTTTTTCCCCCTCACTGACTGTCATCTGTCTCCACCAATTTCTGCAAATACACAAAAATACTTTGATCATTTTAAGATGGAAAAATATTCCTCCTCAACTCATCTGTGCTTCCCTCCTTAACTGAATGGATTAAAGTCTCTATGCATATTGCCAATGCATTACTATCCAATTATTCATAATTAATCTCTGGGTGTAACTATGTTTTTATTTCAGCTTCAAAGGAATGATTTCACAAGGCTTTTTTCTGTATCTTTTATTTTTCATAGTTAATAAGCTGCCCCAATTCTACAGACGGTGGTGAAATACAAGCAGGATTTTCTAAACATTTATGTATTGGCAAAAAGAATGCAGTGAACATGAGAGACAAGCACCTACTCTTAAAATGCTTTGAATTGTCTCTCTCACATAAGATAAATTTAGAGATCGATGGTTACCATACTATAGCAAACCTTCTACATCATGTATGTGTCCACACAGAACGCACATGCACATGCATGTATTTTCCATGAACCTGCACAGTGGCTAGAATATCTTTTGCAGTGCTGCAAACAGAAAAGAAATGTATGGCCTACAGAAGATCAAGGTCTCTTCATCCACATTCATTTTTCATCCAGAAATATCACTATTTAAAACTCAACAGGAAGCAGCCTATACCTTTCAGGGAGGATTTTGTGAGTCTCTGTGTTTCATCACTTTCATTTTCTAACTCTGGCTTTTAATTCCAGTGGTTCCCAAAACATTTGAGATGCTACATACTCTACTATTGTTTTCTTAAATCCTAATGCTGAGCTTTGAAGGCACAGGCAAAGCTGTTGCGTGTTTGGCTCTCACCCTGAAATGCAGCTGAAACACTTTGCCAGCCTAGAAATTGCAAGGTGCTAATATACATGTGTAGCTAAAGAATCCTGTTGCAAAGAGGGGAGTCAGTGATAGCACAGCATAGTAGATTAAAGGGAGTGTAAGAAGCTGAATCACAGAGAATGCTCAAAGTGAGCGAGAGTGAGCGAGAGTGTTTGAACGTCTTGTGGCTTGAAACAGCAAACTGATGGAGAAACTCAAGAACAAACTGAATTGTTCAGAAGTATGCTTGCACTATCATGCATTGAATGGACTGGGGCTGGAGATAAAGGGGGAAGAAAGGAAAAAAATGTGGTTGTTGCCCACGAAGCAACATTAGGACTTGTGTCAAAGCATAAGCAATAAAAGCAAATGGTGAGATTGGAGAATGCCCATTCCTTTCCTTCAACTTGCCTTTCATCCAGCAAAAGAGAATGGGGAGAATACCTTCTTCTCAAGCATCTTAACTTACGTGTATCATTTCCAGTTTTCCATCCATAACACAGTGCTTAAACAATTTATTCCTAAAGAGTTTCCTTTCCTGATGGTTGGTGTAGTCCTCCATTTTCCCTATGCTCATGGCTGAGCTCCCAGACACGAGATCTCTTCTTTTGGCAGTCTGTTACTATAGAGACAAAGTAAAAGAAGTGTATACATCTATCATGTCACTGTGCTAGAGAATACCCCTGGTGCCAACAGCAGAACAAAGGGAAGATACAGCTGTTGTTCTCCCCAGCATAGATGTACGTGGTATGTGGTTATAGCAGGTACTCCAAAACAAGAACATCCTTTATCAATCTGCATTTTCCAGCTGGACTAGATGCAGCCACAATGGTGAAGGGGGAGGCCATGCAATGGTATAGCCTTTAAAGATGGAAATCAGTCACAGTCTAAACGGTGGGGAGGACTGCAGATCTGCAAGTACTGTCTGATGGCACAAGAACTTGTGCTGTACTCCTCAGTGCTAATAAAGGGGTTAAGTTAGGTTTAAGGTCCACTTAAAACCATGGCCTGACTAATTCTTTCTCTCATAACATCTGTACTGAGCTATAAGGTGTTAATAACCAGTTTGCTGAGATCCTTTAGCCCTCTCTATCAGTAAATCTGCCTTCTCACCCACTACTCAGGTTTTTTCCCCATTATGAACTAATGCTATCTCAGGACAACTACTTCTTTTCCTCTGGTTTTCACTCTCTAAGGACACTTTCCTCTTGGAATACGAATGCTGAGGAATAAGTCTTGAGCAATTTATGTAAGTTGTTATGATTTTTTTTTACTTTAATATTCATACTGTGGACAGGAAGCAAGTATCTGACAAGCTTCCCACAGCGGGGTCAGTAAGCATATCCAAATACTAATCCACTCTGATATCGTCAAGGGCAATGACTTATTACCTGGGTGAGACTACTACCTCTCAGCAAACCTATGGCCCTTGGTGGCACTGTGTGGCAAAGTAAAGTTTGTCTTCATTTCTCTGTGAGTTATTGAACAGCCCCCAGTCATCCACGTTTTTGTATTACATCAGAACAGGGGTTAACAGGCTTTTCTCTCCCAGTACCATAGAGTAAAAGGTCTAAATACAAGAGCAAAGGGAAGTAAAGTGTTCATCTTAGCGTCAACTCAGATTAAGAGAGAATGGTAGACCACAGTTTAGCTGCCCACAGAAAATTATATTCACTGCAACTTGCTCTTCTTATATCCTAGTAAGAAATTACAAAAAGACCAATTACACCAAAGGAATACGATGTAGCATACAACGCATGCTCAAGAGACACATTTCAGTTTCCCTTCTCCTCTATGTTTGTTTATTTTTGTGCACAGTGAGAAACCCTGGCCTAGTAACTACTCTTGCTCAGCAATTGCCTTGATCTTTAAAAGCTGTAGGAATTTGTTCATCCACATGCTAAAAACATGGTAGGAGTTAGCTTTGATTTCTTCTCTTCTTTTAGTGAGGTTCGTTCTTAGCATGTGCCAGCCACGGGAATAAAAATAAGCACATGAGTGCTGCCACAGCAGCTATGAGCTCCCCTTGCTGTTTTGCAATGAGTGTGCCAGAACAGTTTGCAGTCAAAGCTTTATCCATGGTGGATTATGGGGGCATGCACACATACACACACGTATGTGCTTATGTGTGTGACTGTGTACACATGCAGAGATATGATATCCAGGTCAGAAATATTAAGCTGTTTTTAACCCTCCTGTTAGCACCATCTAGTCACATACAGTTCCAACCATACAAATGCATGGCATTCCCACTTCCTGACCTTTCCTGCTACAGACTGGGGCTATGTCTGCCCCAGGGTGCCCCAGGAGAAAGAAAATGGCAATTAGCAGTCTTCTTCCTGTATGTTATAGACCACTCAGAGAACTATTATGTGTACTTTTTTTTTTTTTTAATGGTAGGTATTGTGAAGAGAGTCCTCTGGAATATTCACACAAATCAAATTCCTTTTGCAGTTTTCACACAAGTCCAATTGCTTGGGGTTTTTCTAACTAGCTAGATTCCATAACCTTGCAATATTTCCTAGCCATCAAGTCAAAAGGTTTTTCCTCAGTAAGATGCCATAGATATTCATGCATATTGACATAAATTAGACACAAGTTCAAAATCCATGGGCATTAAGATTTACTAAGGGAATAAGACATTCTGGTCATATAGAAGAAAAAAAAAATGTTGAGAAGTGAAATAGAATTATTTGGATATAGGAGACAGCTCTAAATCTTTTGATAAGGCATGCTATGTTTGGTCTGTTTGGGCAGACGGGAAGCTTATCAGCTTTGCTACCTGCAGATGCCAAGGCTGTTATCAATAAAACTTTAGTGGTTTTGGTTGGGAGATGGTCGTGGGAGGAGTACCTTGTAATTAAGCCTTTTTTTTTTTATCTCTTGGGTTTCCGCAACATGTATGCCGAACGCAGCACTTCCTGTGCAACTGAAAGCAAAATGGGTTAAGAGTATGTGAGATTTTTAGGCTCTCTGTTACATATCAAAACCAAACACTACAAACATACAGTTATGTGAAAAATGTATCTATTTTATAAACATAGTAACCATATACAAATAGCCAAAATATTTGGTGGCTGAGGTCTCCGGTAACAACCACTTTATCTCACTTATTTATAATATAATCAAGCCTATTGTTTATCATTTCCAGCCCTGTTGAGTAAGCAGTAATAGCAAACAGGGTTTCTGTTCATGAGCCAACATCCACACTTTAGATGTGGATGAAACAAAGATAAAGTACTAATTAGTTTTTATTTTCTCTTTGAAATATAAATCCTTCGCTAGAGAAGAGCAACACTTTAAACAGTTGTAACACTTATTTCTCTGACAGCCACAAATGACAGTTTATAGTCGTAACTGTCTGCACAAAGCTTCATGCATATCAAACACCCCAGTCTTCTCCAACAGTGATGAAGACTCATTGTTTCTGGTACTGGTTTCACAGTCTCATCAAGAGCTTCATTATTAGGCTGCTGGCTTAAAAAGGAGTGGTAGAATGAAGCGGGGTGGATGTACATGCACCAGGCTGTAGGCGCGGAAAACATGAGGGGGAAAAAAAAAGAGCATCAGAAAGTTGGGAGATAAAAAGTAGCTCTCTCTCCTACCAAAGGCAGCCCAGCAGTGCTGCAGAACCAGCCCTATGTACACGTCGGGAAAGGGAAATGTTAAAACAACTTGAGCATTAAAAACACGTATGTGTTTTTAATAAAAAGTATTGTCTAGCAATACCAGTTTGGCCAGATCTCATCAGCTGAGTCATGATGGGTCTGACCAGTAGTTGGGCAAAACAATTCCAGAGAACAAGGAGACACTTCAGAAAAATAACTTGAATAATTAAAAAGGTAGCATTGTTTCACATTAGTCTGAATGAATCCAGTCAGAATTAGAAATTAAGGAGTTAGGAGATGCTGTTCAGCTCTCATTGCAGAGAAACTCATTTCCATATGAGGTAGCTATGTAGTTGCCATTGTACTTTTCAGAAAGAAAGACTGGAAGTTGAAATCTCCTGTTCAAATTCCAACACAAATAATTACACTCTGGCTATATTTCTGCAGCTGCATAAAAAGCATTCCTCAGTTCTTGCCCTACATTTTTGTGCTGTTTGAGAAATGACTTTTCTTGATTCCTGTGGGGAAGTAGTTCCTTTCAGCGAAGGATGAAATGATGATTCCCATGCCTTGGTCTTCAAATATTTGGAGATCCCTCAGGAGGACACAATACAGAATGAATACTATGATCATCTGCTAACTCTTTTGGCAGTCCAGGATGAAGTTACACAGTCTTAAGTATCTGTTTACCTGGGTTGCCTCTCAAGAGACCCGGGGGATGCTGGACTGTAAGGATATTTATATTCCAAATGCAAATTGTAAATAGCTTTGGGTCAGGGATGCAACACATACTGCATGATTTTTTGGCACCATCTGTATAAAATAAGTTGGCAGTGCATTCTCAAGCCCTATTAGCCACTAGGCAGATTCCTCCTGCTTTCTCATAGTTCTTTCCTTTACTGTGTTTTGTTAGAAAATAAAAATGTCTGCTTGAAACAGCAGAAAACCCACTCTGTTAATAATTCTGTAAATCATCCACTTAGCAGGAACAATATTGTGGACGTAACGGAGTTCATCTGGAGGGTTACTTCACTTTCAAAGTCCACCTCTAGAGCACCAGAAAAAAGTAGCTCATTAGAAACTCAGTAAGTTCACTGTCTGCTGACACTCTGAGATACTGTACCTTTTCAAAGAGAGAACGGATACTAAATTGCTGTATTAGTTTTTAAAGTTCCATTAATCACTTATTTTGATAGGTCAGTTAGCATCGGTCACTGAAACAAAATGTTGTTTCAAAAATACATTAAGTTATGATCATTATGTGCCTATCCAACCTCTTTCAAAAAGTGTAAGGTTTCATCTTTCTTATTGATTGCAATCAGAATGCCCTAGTGACTAACTGAATACCTCAAAGGATTAATCTGGAGATGTAGACCCTGTTTTACATTTGTCCTAAGAGATTTTTTCACTATATACTGTTTTTGAAAAACAACAACAAACCCAAGAGTGATGTTTATTTTTTGTATCACCTAAAAATAAATTGTACTGCATGTTTGTTGTGCAACACTGAAAAAAGGCTGATAACATGAGATACTCGGCATGTTAAGTCTATTCTAAGTATTGTGCTGTTTTTTTACAAAGCTACAAATCATTCTGGACAGAAGTGAAAACACCAGCCACACACAGAACTTAGTAGGACAAACAATGCAAATCTGTGGAAAGATATAGAGTGATCAACAGACATCTGACTACAGAAGAGCTGCTCAGGGATGTGTATGCCAGCTTTTAAGAGAATTCTTGAGTGAGCAGTTCCCAAAGGGAGGACATTAACCACTGCTCGGAGGCTGTGCATTCCTGCATGCCAAAAGAAGCTGGAGGGCACTGTATGTGTGATTTAGATCACCGCTACGATAATCCAGATAAGGCAGGTAGTGTTTGTGATTGTTCCAGTATTCACTACTCATGCGGAAGAGAAATATTGGCTTGAACTGGTATGATACTTTGTCAGACTGTTTCCACATCTTTTACATTCTTGCAGGACGGATTACTCCACAATGAAATAAGTTATTAAATGTGGTGATCGCTTTGAAACTATCTGACTGAGAACAAAGGTTACAATGGGTTTTTTTAAAATCATCTTTACGAGAACAATGGACTGCAATCCCCAAAAAAAGCCCAAAAGACCAAGGTTTGCATCTCAACAGAGTAAGGACTACAAAGTGAACAAACTATACGATCTTCTACACACAAACTTCTCAATGGCATCTCTATGCTCTCTCAGAGTCTCTAACTGGTCACAATAAAATGCAGTTTGTATCTGTTAGAAAGAATGAACTTTTTTATATTCACTCTGATCTCAACACCTATTCCGTAAAGTGCATTTATTTTACAAGCTAAGAGGGGAAGAAGAGAATTAGGGAAATTCCAACTAGTACCTTCAGCAAATTAGCTCTCAGATTGTGTACTTATTGGCACCTGCTGTGGCACCTATTGTTCTCTGTGGACCTTCTCTGGTACAGCAGATTGAAAGTCATCAAGCGCTTATATGTAAAAAAGGAAGGAAAGTCTTTGTGTTGCTCTTTTTTACACATACAGTAAAAAAGATGGGAATTACAAGTTCCTGCTCTTTTTTTTTGCTCTTTGGAAATAGTGGCTGTAGTAGAACAACATAGGCAGTGAAATCAACAGCTGTGGTCAACAGCTCTCTGTGAAGCTTCTCAAAATTGTATGTACATGTAAATCTACCTAAATGCATATTTAATCACTTTTCCTGCCTTTCATAGCTTGGTGACTCCTGGGAGGAAAAATCAAGACATATTTATTTCTGCAAAAATACCAAAACTTCTTTTATTATCATGTAATAACTAATGCTGCTTTAGGAGAAATAGAGTAGTAAATATTTACTTGCTTGATGAAATGAATGCTGAAATTCTCAAAACAGCTGCTGGTGTAAACATCAACAGGTAAATTGAATTTCTGTTCACAGTCTCGTACAACATACAGCATGATGGTATTAAGAGGAAGAGCATAGTCATTTAATGTTATTTAAATGGGTAAATGCTTACTGAAGTTGACCTTTGTTATTTGATCTTACATTGAATTCTAAGCAGGACGAGTTGTGTATCTGAAGAAAGCTCTTGGCAGATTCAGCATCTTAGGCAATAAGCCCCTCGTATGTGTAACTGGTGGGTGGAGCTAAACAACCATTGCATACCACTTGCTGTATGCAGATGACTACTTAAATAGCAAGCTTGGTCATTTAAATTAGTATTTATAAAGAGCTTCATGTGCAATGCTAGCAGCAGCCAAGTGCTAATTTTATTATAATTCTGTTCTTGCAAACAGGGGAAGCATACTTAAATGTCTTTGGGCTTTAGGATGCTGGAATCCAAACTAGACAGGCAAAATGTATGTTTGCATTACAGGTCATTAGAAAACATTTGGTATTTTTGATTTGTGTTACTGCTTCTGGCTGGTGTGACTTGTCCAGGAACATGCTAAATATAACTGGACTTCTGATTCACATAAATTTGTGAGGGGAGGTTCTCAGCCAGAGTAAAGCTGGAACATAAAAAGGAGAGTTTTCCAGGTTCTGCCAAGTCAGGTGAAGGGAGCTTCATGGCAGTAGACAAAATTAAGAAAGCCTAAATAGTAGACTTCTTCTGTCTCCCTACCCAGCTCCTTCAAACAATAAGACAGGATATTTCATACTAGGTTTATATTTGCAGCAGCAATAGTTGGTCCTTGAACAGTATTAGTGAGAAAATAGTAACTTTTTCACAGAGAAAGTTGGTTTAGAAGACAAAGCTAGCCATGGTGCTAGAAGTACTGTCTAATTAGTCCTGAAAAGTTCCCTTGCAGCTGTCTTGTTAAGTTGCTTCACTCAAAAACTAAACCTCTGTAGCTGTTACGCAAAGATAAACTATTTGGTGTCGAACATCAGCACCATTATTTGTACAGTCTAAGGCCACCAGGAATTTGGTGTTTTGACCAGTACAGTCTTTCTAAGACTTGTTCTCTTTCTGTCTTAAAGAAGTAGACGAATTGGGTTAGCATCAGCTCGACTGACCCAACCCGGGCCTGGCTACTTGTCTGAGCGACAGAAGTTACCTGAAATGCTGAACAGCACCCTGCTAATCTTGAAATCCAACACTGACTTTCTCACCAAGCTCTGAACCTGCAGCGAGAGGTGTCATCTGTCGTTGTAACACAAAAAAGTAGCACTCACCTTAATGCTGTGAGTACTAATGACTGTTCTTACTAGGTTTCAAACAAGTGAAATATATGTAAATAGCTGCACAGATAAACAAATAGCTGCATTAAAAAGAAGGATTCTTGTAAGAGAATCATGTCCTTTCCCAGTTTCTCACCTCAGAAATCAAGCACCTTTTAGATCATCTGGTTGTCCAAGTCCTTGGACATATAATTAAATTCAGCTAACTGACATCTTTGTTAATCTTTCTTCCATTCTCTTTACGGTTGTTTCTCAACATACTGAACTACACAAGTCTGCAATGCCAAGACGCATGATGATCCACCATGGTAAAGTCACACACACACAAAATACATATTTGAACCTGGAGCCTGCATTACCCTTGTGATGGCAGAGATCCTCCAGTGTTACCGGTACTAGTATTTGTGAAGATTGGGTGGAAATTATTTGGCAGCTCTAAGGGGGGGGAAAAAAAAAGAAAAAGATCTCTGGTGCAGACAGTGATGTAACTGCAGTGACAACTTTCTCACTCCTGAACCTTTGCATTGACAGGAATCTGCTTTGCCAATTACTCAGGCAATGGTGAGACATCATGCTGTGTATGCAACAATATCGATGTGCTTTTCATGGACGTGTGGAGGTCAGAGCCCTGAGTGGGAGAGAAGAGCTGGGTAACTCAGGCTATGCCATGCAACCTTGCTCAAGCACTGCCTGTGCTCCAGTCTGGAAGTTATGCAGCCAAGCCAGCACAGTGAGCATGACCTAATATCCTCTTTACCCCAGCAGGACAGATCAGCTGTAATTTAGCACTGCATTAACTGCCCACACTGGAGCTATCTCGGAAGCAAGGGCAAGAGCGTGCTTTTGTCTGCCCTACAATGGCAGCCTTGGAAAGGCTTGCAGAAAAAAACGAGTGCCCTGAGTAGTAGCAGGATATTTTGAGCAACTGAGAAGAAAATACTCAGGATGAACCGTTACCCTTTAGCCACACTCCTCTCTGGAAGTTAGGAGTCTTATTCAGTCAAGCCAGAGAAAGGCTTCCCCCAACTCCAACTCGTGGTCTCCAGCCTGGATCCCAGCCCTGGTGTGCTCTGGGGCTGCAGCTGTCCCCAGGAGATCAGTCCTTAGAGAGAACTGGAGTTTCCCGTTTCCTGAGGGGATTCACACCCACAGCTCTCACCTTGAAACCAAGCACTCAGGCTGTTGGGCTACTCTGGAGAAGATGGTCTCCACCCTTCTTTTTAAAACCGTTTGACTTTGAATGAGAGAATGAACTTCCTCCTTAGGATACTTGGGTGGAACAGGGCGACATCTGAATCCCAGGCTGTGCTCTAAGGGCTCCTTAGCCTTTTGCAATCAAACGTAAAGGTACCACAAAGCGTCTGAGCTACTTTGAAGCTCGTTTGAAGCAGTTTCTTAAACTCTTCACTAGGCCACAGTTACGGGAGAGCACGATGGGCCTGACCGGCTTGCTACAGCTGCCTTGATGTTCTTAGCAGGGGCTGAAATCCGGGCAAATTTACAAACTGAATGCTTATTTATATTGAAGACCTAATTGTCTCTTTTAGCATTAAGAGTCAGCTGTGGAGCAGGTCTTTGTGATTTTGAATTTGTGTAGCGTTTATGTGCCCGTATACTGCTCTAGGTATCTAAAACCTCGCCTGGCTCTCTCGCAAAACAACCAAAATCAAGTTAGCTAAAGCTGGTTCATCACAGACTTTAGCTTAAGCTGTTTTCAGTGCAAGACTGACTAGAAGAGATTTTACCTGAATTCAGTACAGGCTGACGTTAAAACCAGGGCATAGGAAACGAGTGACGGTGAAAGTCAATGGTTGATTGTTATACAGAAAAGCATTTTATAAGTATAAAAACCCCAATCCATTATTTTCTTCATATAATAACATTTTTCACATTCTGGGGTAAATGTAACAGTTAAGATAACCTTAATGAGTATGACAATGTTCTTAACTTATTATTACTAAACAAGGCTGTGCTGGTGCAACCAGACCACAAAAAAGGATCTACTATCGTATTGTTCAGGTACATCTTTTCAAGACAAAACTTTCTTTAACAGGGGTATCTTCTTTTAGAAAAGTACAGGGATGAGGAGGATGGGTTTAAGGCCCGAGAAGCCTTTCTAGTCTCTCTTTTGTCCGTAGAGATGATTTATGATAATATGCAAGCACAGGCATATTCAAGCAGAGTACAATGCATAACTGTACTACACGTACAAAGGCTGTGTAGTAAGTAAATCCTAAAAGCTGAAAAAGTGTTACGGCCACGGCCATGAGCTATAGAAGCGGCAAGACCCCTTCACCGGTACCAGTAAACACAGGAGAATCAATATGAGGATATTACTCAGCAGTGCCCAAAATTATGAAATTAAGTTAATATGTTTAAACCCTTTGCTTTTTCTGTCACATATTCCCAAATGTTGACTCTGAACCTGCGCTGACGGACCCATCCAGCTATCAGATCACAGAACCACAGACTGGTTGAGGTTGGAAGGGACCTCTAAAGGTCATCTGGCCCAAACCCCCTGCTCAATCAGGGCCGTTTAGGGCCAGTTGCCCAGGGCCATGCACTGGCAGCTTTTGAATGGATGGAGACTCCACAACCTCCCTGGGCAACCTGTGCCAGTGCTCAGTCACACTCACAGTGAAAAGTTTCCTAATGTTCAGCAGGAGTCTCCTATGTTTCAGTTTGTGCCCGTTGCCTTTGGTCCTGTCGCTGGACACCACTGGAAAGAGCCTGGCTCCATCCTCCTTGCACCCTCCCTTCAGGTTTTATACACATGGATGAGATCCCCCCTGAGCCTTCTCTGTTCGAGGCTGAACAGTCCCAGCTCTGTCAGCCTCTCCTCATAGGAGAGATGCTCCAGTCCCTTCATCATCTGCGTGGCCCTTCACTGGACTTGCTTCAGCATGTCCATATCTCTCTTGTTCTGGAGAGCCCAGAACTGGACCCAGCACTCCAGGTGTGGCCACACCAGCGCTGAGGGGAGGGAAAGGATCGCTTCCCTCCACATTCCTGCAGCCCGGGACACCATTAGCCTCCTTTACTGCAAGGCATACCTCTGGCTCGTGTTCGACCTGGCGTTCACCAGGACCCCCAGCCTTTCACTGCAAAGCTGCTTTCCAGCTTGCTTACTTTGTCTGGAAAGAATTTCTACCGACGAAGAACTAAGCTTCCTAAGGAAAACTCTCACCACTGAACTGCATAATGCCACCAGCAGTGGCAATTACAACGATCCTGTAAATTTAGTCGCCAGTACTCCTGCAGTTCGAGCATCCAGAATGGCTTCCCAGTCCTGGAGTTGAGAAAGCTCCAAAGCCAGCCTATGCCAATGCTTCAGGACTCCCACTGCTGGAGGATCTGCAGTAGTAGCAGCGCAGTGGGGGGAGATTGTAAAAGATCCTTGCTGCCTGAGGAGAATCGTCCAGGGAGAATACGGACGTCTTCAGTTTCAGCTAGAACGCTCGGGAAGTCTAATGTGAAGTCAGACAACGCACACCTCAGAGGTGCACCCCCAGCACCTCTTTTGTTCCTGATGAAGAACACCAGTAAAGGAGAGGAAGAGGAGAAACATTTCTGCGCATAACTGGAAACCCAATCATGTGTTGGAAAATATTGTTAAAAAAACCTTTGATCTTCAGGGTAGCGTTCCCCAAGCTGTTTCCCTGCCTCTCACCCTCCCTAAAACCTTCTTGTCGGCAGCTGTTGCCACGCAGAACATGCTGAACGATGAAGTTGAAGGAGGATAACCTGCCGTATTAGCTTTTCGGGCTCCGCAGAAAATTAACGCTTTCAGGAACCGCGCATACGCCCAGGCCGGGAGCCCGGGCGAAATGCAGGGGGTCTCCGGGCGGCCTTTGAGGACCGCTGCTGGGCTTTGGCGCGGTGACTCCTCGCCTCTTGGTACGGCCGCCGATTTGGTGACGGGGTAGCGCGACCTTTTAGCCTTTTAGCCACGGGTTAACGCGGTACGGCCTCGATTTTGGTGGGGGGGTTGGTGTGGCGTGGTCTCCGCTTTGAGGACGGGCCAGCGGGCGGGCAGGGGGGAGCCCGGGCAGCGCCGCCACCGCCCGCCGGCCCCGGGGCCGCACGGCTCTCGGCGGGGGAAGGCGGCGGCCGCCGCCTTCCCCCGCCGAGAGCCGTGCGGCCCCGGGGCCGGCGGGCGGGCAGGCCGCGGGGAGGCGGACATGTTAGCGCAGGCGGCGGCCCGGCTGCGCCAGCGCGGGGGCGAGCGTAAGATGGAGGCGGCGGGCGAGCGCGGCGGCGGAGGGCATCCGAGGTGAGGCGAGGCGGAGCCAGCGGCGGGGACGCCCGTCCCCTTCCCGGGGAGGAGGACGGGCTGAGGCTGGAGGGAGGGGGCGGGGGGGCCGTGCCGGGACTGGGGCATCTCCGCCGCACACGCACAGGCGCGGCCGCGGTGCTATTAATAACGCGCAGCAGCCCGGCGCGGTGGTTGTCATACCCGGCCCCCCCCCCCAAAACCCCTTTACACATACACACCCCCCCCCGAAAGTGTGCTCCCGCAGGCTGCCAACCCCACCGCCCCCCGTGCGCCGTCGGCTCACCGACAGCCCGCCCCGCCTGCGGTCTGCTGCTACGCTCCTCCACCGCCCCCCCAACAACAAGAACAAAACAACCCAAAAAAATGTATATTAAACATATATTTTATGTATTTGCTATTTAAATATGTAGCTATTGTATTTATTATATATATATGTAATACATGCATATATGCAATAATACAGCTAATATGCATGTACCATAGGTATATATTACATATAATCTATTAAAATGTAGAAAGATACGTGTACACGTTACAATGATTATTATATGTAGATACAACTTCTAATACAGATTATATATTATATATTTTTACGTTGTATATATGCATCTAAATTTTATCTCTCTCCGAAATAATACGATTTTTTTAATACATATATTTTTGGTGGCAGTGGCCGCGGCGAGGGTTCAGCAGGATGACGCCGCGGGCTTGCAGGGCAGGCGAGAAAAAATAAAAATAATACTGGTAATTAAACACCACCACCCCCCCCGCAAAAAAAAACACCAAAAAACACAATAAAATAAAATAGCTGCGACGCAGCACGGAGAGGAAAACAGCCGCGAAGCCCCGGGTGCGCCGTGTCACCGCGGCAGCGGGTGCGGGGGCCGTGGGTGTGGGTTGGGGGGGGGGGGGAGGCTGTTTCCACGCGGCTCACGTGGGTCGGTCGCGGGCGGGGGGGGGCGGGCCCGGCACCCCCGATCTAGGGCAGTTTGTTCAACTGCGGTAACGGGAGCTCGATGTTCCCGCAGCGCGGGGATTTCTGAGAACTGGGGCTGTGTCCTCAGATGAACCCAGCTGCCTGCTTCCTCCTGCCTGCTCCGGAGCCTTAAAGCGGCGACGCCGATCAGGCGGTGGGGCCCACCCCCTGCCGACGCCGCACGTACGCCTGCAGCCCGCAGTGCGGAGCGGGGCTGCGGGCAGCTCGGGAGGGGCGGGCAGCGCTACCGGCGGCCCCCTCGGCCCGGAGCCAGAGACCCTGGGCCTCGCCGAGGAGCCTACGGCTCCTCGGCGAGGCCCAGGGTCTCTGGCTCCGGGCGGAGGGGCCAAGCTGGGGTCGGTGATCAACCCCCTGCCTGCACTAACCAGCTCCATCTCCATCCTCGAAGACCTCACGCCTTCCTCGAAGCACATGGACTGCACTTCAGCTCGTTGCGTTTCCACCCCTCTCCTTTATTTTTTTCGGGTTTTTGTCGGTTTTTTTAATGAAACATTGCAACACCTTGTCTGGGGCAGAGCTGCCAGACGGTGCTTCCTTATCGTTTCTATCGCAGGACCCCTTCCCCGTGACAGTCTCCCAGGGTGCAACCGCAGAGCTGCCACAAACTTTTGCTGTCGCATCAGTGTTAACTAGGAAGTTTGGAGGTCCCTGAGTACAAGCTGATGAGCTTTTGACCCAGCGTTGCCTGACGGAAATGACAAAAAACTATTTTTACCTGGTACAGTGCTACAAATCTTGAGAAAGCAGGGGCTGGAATGGGTTTTTTTGGATCACTTTACGAAAACAGCGTGAACCACTGCATCAAGTGGAATTGCATCCTTTAAACCCAGCCTTAAACTGAGGCTGATTCCCAGTCCACATTCCCCACCTACATTACGTGCCGGCTCTGCTGCCAGTTCATTTTTCATTGCATATCTTCGCCCCAGTCGAAGGGAGACGTTCCCAAATTAAGCTTAGTCTAGCTTTCTACTTTTGAACTTGAGACTCACACACCCATACGCACACTGAAGGATGGTGTCTGATGCTGGCTGTAAAATCCATCTGGGATCCTGGGTGCATGCTCAAGCAGCTAGCCCACGCTGAGTTCAGTGCTGCCATAGCTACGCTGCTACCAGTAGCCAAACCAAGTTTAAATCCAGATCCCTGGTGCCCACGTGGGCTGTAATTTCATGGAGGCATAGACATCCCCTGGGCACTTACCACCTGCAGAGGTAAGCCCCAGGAGGGAGGAGTCGTCCTTCCTTCTGAGGTTCAGGATCAGCAGAATTGGTCACAGTTAAGAACATTAGCTGCAATTCAGGAGATACTAGAAAAGAGCTCGAGACCCTGACCCGTCGTCAGTCCCACCCTGCAGAACATGGACAGAATGAGACCAGAAGAAGTTAAAGGTAAGAACAGAGGAACACTAATTCTCCACGAAGCAAATGGTTTGCCACACTTAGTAGTAAGCAGGAGAGGAACGTGTTCGCCGATACAGCTCTGTATCCCCGCGCTTGTTTTTAAAGAAAGTTGAATTTGAGACCGCTAATCCTCATACTCCTGGATTTTGAAGCCAGAAGTGTCTTCTGTCAGTAGCATTCTGCTGTGTAGCTGCTTTTAAAATGCAAGGCCAGTTCGCTAGTGTAAAAACTAGTTTCAGCATACTTACTGTGTCTTGCAAGCCTTTATGTGGCAATCAGCAGCGCTGACTCTCGTTTTCCCTTTCCGATTACAAAAGTCGAATTTGAAGGCTTCCATTACTTCAGATGGCTTTATAAAGCAACTTTTTGTCCGCTCTGTGTGTTCGGTGACTGAGATGCATTTCTTCAGGTTAAAACACTTCCTTCCTACCGCACCAGGCTTTGCAATGGGCAGTTGCTGTTGTCTGATGGAAGAGGTTGCCCTGTTTCCCTGATAACATGTGCAGATAATCTGGGCAACACATTGGTATGAAAGATACCACGTACGTGTAAAATACTTCACAACGTGTTCACATCTATATGACTGCTGAATTACCATTCTGTAATGCTGCCAGAATATCAATCAACTAACAAATTTTCAGCATGGTCACAGGCTTTAAGAACCCAGGTTGGCAAACCGGCCAGTTATCTTGGCATGTAATTTCAGCCATTTCTAACCATCAATCAGTCCTCGGCATCTTGTCGAATCGTACAGAGCTGATACCACACGTAGTTTCAAGGGCCCTGGAGAATGACAAATGTCAACGTAGAAACTGGACTAATGCTTGGAGCCTCTGGCCTTCAAAATATTAGCCCAATATTACTTGGCAGAAGCAGGATGGATTTCTTTATTTTGCCTTGGCAGGAAGACACTGTCAGAGAAGAAACTTCCGTGGAAGAGCCCAGGGAAAACAAGTGCGCAAGGTTTGAAGCCGAACGCCTGACTCCTGATGGTCTTTACATGCCCATTTGCTCCTCAAACAGAAGTCGTCTTGGTCACAGCGGCTCTAAACATCATTTACACGAAGAGGCTTTTGGAGTACAAAAACTCAAGGGCTCCCGCAGACTGCGGGTCTCCCCAAGCGTGCCTGCCAGGCGCTTGCATGCCATCCTCATCCTCCAAAAAAAGGGTGCAGTGTTTTAGGCACAGGGTTAGGCAGGAGAATTGTGGCCATGGAGAAAAAGAGAGAGCTGGCATGGGTTTTACTCTGAAAACGTCTGCTTTTGAAAACAGAAGACATTTTTGAAAGCAAGCCTCAAAGAGAATAAACAGCTCTTCTTCCTCCGCAGCCTCCCCTCTCTGACGGAACCCACGCGCATCTCTCTGGTAAGGAAAGCGCGCGCGCGGCGGTGAGGACGGCCTTCTCCTTCAGATGCACAAACCCACAGACTGGTTCTCCCGCTCCCCCTTTGCAGGCGCTTGAATCTCACTTCTCATTCTCCTCTTTGTTACTTCCCCCTGCGACGTCTCCCCGCCCTCCCCTCAGGCGTGAGCGCCTGGCTGTGACCTGAGCCCACATCCGTGCCTTTCTCACCGCCTGAGGGTCAACGCCTTCCTCCCTTACACCCCCCCATAGCAGCTCCTGCCTATGCGCCTTTCCTCTGGCTCAGGGAACAAGCAGCCGCCTCAAAAACGGCTGCTGACGACCTCCACCCTGACACCGGCAGAGCAGCTGCTCTGGGGAAGGAGCGGCCAGATGTGCTGTGTTCCTGTACCCGGGGACCGCGTAGAGGGCAAACACCTGCCCACGAGGAGCTGGTTTGGAGCCGCCAAGAGTGGGTCGAGTTTGGGCTCCAGGCTTTGGCAAGCCGGTGCCATTTGGTGCCGAAGGCGCCCAAGGTGTCAGGGCTGCATCGCAGTGCTGCAGTGGGTTTAAGCTGTTACCTCTACAAGCTATGATAATCGTCCTCGATTAGCCTAGGTATTGAAAAAAATTAGCTTTGCTGCAAGTTAAAATCTGAGCTATGGAGTAAATGGATGTTCTGACATCAAATCCGAATGTTACCACCATCACAGTCAAACCCAAGTTACCGCCCTTGTCATCTGGATGGCCTGGAGACAAAGGAGTTCATGAGCACAACCCCGTTCCTCAGCCGCGGTCATTTTGACACTGTCTCCAAAATTCCACTGGCATCACTTTGTAAGTGTCGTTTGGACCTCATTAGCTTGGAGTCTTGGAGTACTACATACATCAAAATGAAAAGGCGTTATTTTGTCTTTAATAGGCGATGTATCCTTGGAGGCATACTGGAATTATTTTAAAAGCTCAGTGTGCTCCCTCATTACGGAACGGCCCACAGAGTATTTTCTAGTCTTTAAAGTAGATGCCAAGGGTTAACTTAAAACAAAACAACCTAGCAAACAAAAAAGGTTTGCCTTCTTTTTTATTGGTTATTAACGCTTCCCTCTCTGAACTGTATAAATTAATGTAAGAGGTATGTAACTGAGGACTTGTTAATGTGATGCTCAGACTCAGATTAGGCAAGTCACCTTCTGGGAAGTGACTTTCATGTCACTGGAAGGTGGACGACGACATCTCCTAGCAGGAACTTTTGGACGGTGTCAGACAACGAAGTTCTGAAAGTGCTGTGAAAAGAGCTGCCCGATGGGCAACTTGAAGCTGCGTCCCAGATACCCAGATTAATGAACCAGGGGGGCAGCTTTCTGGGGAAAATGCTGTTGCACCTCTGACGGAAAGAGAAGATTGTAGCCACCAGTACGTAACAGAAAAAGACATACATATTGGCAGTGTTGGTGGTACAGGAATGACGCCGCCTTTGGTTCCTCCGTCCCCTCAGAACCACAGATCACAGCCTCTTACTCTGCCTGGCGCCTTGTAAGCACCGGAGGCCAATGGATGCCGGATCAGCTGGGAAAAACGCTCTGAAAACAGGGCAAAAGCGACGTTCATCCCTTGATGACTGCCTTCTTAGATAAATTGCTCTATTCATGTTTTCTACTTGATCTTCATCGCCCTACAGACGATCCAGTTAGAGATGTAGCCACGAGTTCTTCTTTTTCACTCGTAGTATTTTTTTTCCCCAGCCACGAGATGCAAAATTATTCCGGCCTTACACCAATTACCCACGACAAAGGATTATTATTGCCCAAGGCTGTGGCTAGAAATTTAGCGTGCCAGCGTACAAACTGGCTGACCCCTACTCATCTGTATTTCCTGCAGGAAGAGCGCAACGCCGCCTCGTTTCTGTAGCCGCTCCCTCCTTATTTCCGCATGCAGTTAAAGGGATTAATAGCGCCCCGTGAAGCTCTGCAGCACGCGGGCCCGGCTTTAGCGCGGAAGGACGGGCTGCGGCTGAGGACGGCGGGGCTCGGCCAGGGACCCTGGGTGCCGCGGCTCCCTCTCGTTGGGCCGCGGTTCGCGGAAGGAGAGTAAAGCTCCTCCGGGCGACCGGAGCGCTTCTGCAGCTGCGCGACGATCTCGGCGGCGCCCGGGTTCTGGCCGAGGCTGTAGGCAGTCCCGCGCACCGTCCCTCAGAGGCGGACTGCTTCCCCCCCAGGCTCTCGCCCGCGGGGGCAAGACCGGAACGTGCAGACGATCGCGCCTCGCGCCCCCGCTGCTGCACGGAGGGCGGCGACGGCTTTCGCCTTTTGGCAGGCGGCCGCGACCCGGGAAAGCTTCCCGCTCCGCTGCCGCGGCGCGCGGGCCGGGGAAGCTCCGCGCGGCGCGGGGCGCGCTGGCCGGGGCGGCGGAGGCGTCGCTCGGGCGGAGGCGGCCCCTCGTCCGGACGCGCGTGAGCGGGGCGGCGGGGACCGCCTTCAGCCAGCCTCGCCCCTGCTGCGCGCCGGCCCGCGCAGCAGCGCGAGGTCCCCGCGAGGCCGTGAACTCCCCTCCCGCGGTGCGCGCCCAGGGGCTGCGCTCCCGCCCCGACAGCTGCCTGCCCCTACGTCCGCTGAATCGGCAGGGACTGCGTGTCCCCGTCACGCCGCCCCGACGACGAAGCGGCACCGGGCGCCTGCGGGGCGCCTCGCGGGGCGGCCGGGCTCCCGCTTCCTGCGCGGGGCCGGCCCCGCCGCCTCCCGCCCGCAGGGCCCAGGCAGCCCCGTCCCGAGGCCGGGCGGAGGGAGAGCCTCGTCCCGCGGGGCCCGGCGCCGGCGGCAGGAGGGCGCCGGTTCCTGTTCGCGCCTCCGTCACCGACACCCTGCTCGGGAGGGGCCCTCCCCCAGCACCGCACGGCGCGGGGCGGGGCGGGGCGGGGGCGCCGTGCCGCGCCGCACCGTGCCGCCCCACCCGCCCTGCACCCGCAGCGGCGCGGACAGGGGCGCGCGCTGCCCCGCGGCTCTCCGCGGGGCGGTGGGCGGGGCCGGGCGGCTCGCGGGCGCCCGCCGGGTTTACAAGTGTTGCGCACCCTTCGGAACCTCTCGCTGATTGGCGGGGGCTCTGCCAGTGACATCAGCCGGCTCACTTTCCATTGGCCGGCCGGTTGCTGGGACTGTAGGGCTTCCAGGGAGACACTTAACCCGCTCGGCGCCGCGCGGCCCCGCCGCCCCGAGCTGCCCTCCCCCCTCCCCCCTCCCCCCCCCGCGGACCCGCGGCCGGGGGCGCCGCCGGCTCGGCCGGGGAGCGGGCGCGGCCGGTGGCGCGCCTCCGGCGGCGGGGAGGGAGCCGCGGCGCCCCCGCCCCCCGGCGTCGCCCTTTTAAGCGGGCGCGGCGGGGCGCCCGGAGTAGCACGCGGCCTGGGGAGGGAGCGCGGGGATTGGCGGGGCGGCCGCCCGGCGGACACACCCCCCCTAGAAAAGGGGCGCTGTGAGTGGCGGGGGGAGAAGGTAAACAGAGCCGGCCGGCCCTGCCCGCTGACCAATCGGGGGGGCGGGAGGGGGCTCCGAACCTGACGTGATGGGACTCGGCGCGGCCGTCCCCGGGCAGGAGCACGCGGGCGGCGCGCGGCGCGGGGGGCGCGGGGCGGGCGGCGGCGCGACGGGCGGTCTCCTCTCCCCCGGCCCCCGCGCCGGACCCGGGCCGGCCGCGCGGGCGGCGGGCGGCACTCCCCCCCGCCGGCTGCGCGCCGCCCCCGGGGGGCGGCGGTGAGGGACCTGCCCGGCGCCCCGCTATTTATCTTTCCCCTTCGCCGCCGCGCCGCTCTTCCCCGCGCCGCAGAGACCCCGTGCCCCGGGCGGGCCATGGCTGGCGGCGGCGCGGCCGGCGCGGCGGGCGCGCACTGAGGGCGCCCGGAGCCCCCCGTCGTCGGGGCGCGGCCGCACCATGTCGGCCGTCGCCTACGTGGACTTCGTGGCGGCGCAGTGCCTGGTCTCCATCTCCAATCGCTCCGCCGTGCCCGAGGCGGCGCGGCTGAAGGTGCCGGGCGAGGGGGAGGCGGCCCGGGAGCTGCGCGACCCCCGCGACGCCTGGAAGGACTACTGCGCCCTGCTGGCCATCGCCAAGAGCCTGCTGGAGCTCAACAAGTACCGGCCGCTGCCCGCCCCCTCCGTCTGCAGCGACAGCGTGGAGAGCCCCGACGAGGACGCGGGCTCCGACAGCGACGCGGCCACCGAGCCGGGCTCCAGCCCGCCCCGCAGCCCGCCGCCGGGGCCGCCCCCCCGCCTGCGCGCCGCCGGGGCCGCCCCCAAGGGGAAGCTGGCGGCCGAGAAGCGGCACAAGTGCCCCTACAGCGGCTGCGGCAAGGTCTACGGCAAGTCCTCCCACCTCAAGGCGCACTACCGGGTGCACACAGGTCAGCGGCGGCGGCGGGCGGAGGGAGGAGGGCGGGCGGGAGGGAGGGAGGGAGCGAGCGAGCGCCTGTCCTCGGATGAACCCGGCCGGCGGCGCGCCCGGCATCCCCGCGCGCCCCCGCCGCCCTGCCTTTCCGCTTTGGGACGGGCTTTTTCCTCTTCCCCCCGTCCCCCCCCCGCCTTTTTTCCCCTCTCCTCTCCTCCCCTCCCTTCGCTCCCGGCCCCCCCCCAGCGCTGCCGGACCCGCGCCCCCGGTCCGGCGGCAGCGGGCGGCCGCCCCGGGCGGGGCTGCGGCAGCGCCTCCCGCCGCGCCCTGCCTGCCGCCTGCCTGCCCCGGCCGGGAGCCCGCCCGTCCCCCGCGGGCAGCGCGGGGCTGGGCGGCAGCTGCCGCCCGCCGGGGAGCGGGACGAACTCGGCGTGGCCGGGGCGGCTGGGAGGGCGGCGGCCGGGGCCGCCGGGCCGGGCTTGCCGAGCGGGCGCCGCAGCAGCCGGCCCCGCTCTCGCTGGCGGCCGCGGCGCTGGCTGCGCCGGGGGACGCCGAGCCCGCTGGGCGCGTCGGTGAGGAGGCCGCCGGGGCGGCGGGAACCGGGTTTTCTGCCGCTGTATGCGGGCGAGCGCTCGCAGCGGGCCCCGACTCGGCACGTATTCCCGGAACAAGCCGGGGGCGGGACAGACCCCGCCGCGCTGCGGAGGGGCGCGCGCTGCCCGCGCCCCCCCCCCGGCTGCTCCTGCCGTCGGAAGCCGCGTTTCGCGGCCCGCCTTCGCCGAGCCGCCGCCGAGCTTCGCCCCGCGGCCGTGGCGCCGGAGCGGGGGGGCGGCGGGGCTGCCGCCGCGCCGCGGGAAGGGGCGGCGGCGTCTCCCTTGCAGCGCGGGGAGCTGCGGCTCGGGGTCTGGCTGGCACGCCCCCCTCCTGCAGGCGAGGGACCCAGCGGGCCGGAGGGGAGGACTTGAGAAAGCGCGTCGCCTGAAGACCGGTGTCGGAGCCAGACCGCCGCCGGGGAGGCGGGCTGCTCTCCAGACCACGCCGGCGCTGCCCCGGGGCGGCTCCCCCGGCGCCGTCCGAAGGGACCGGCCTCCGCTCCGCCCGGCTGCCCCTGCCGGTATCGGCTGTGGCGTGTTCCACCGGGGCTTCGTTCCTCGGGCTGGGTGCGCCGCCGGCCTCGCCCGGGCGCTCGGGAGGGTGTGGCAGCACGGAAACCGGGAGGTGATAAAATGTCTGCTGCGTCAACTCGTGCCTCCTCCGGCTCTGCCTGTGCGCTAAGGGGACAGCAGTTGTAGGCTTCCCTGCAGGTCTGGGGTTTTCCTCAGCCCTCTAGTGCAAGCGGCTGATCAAAAACCTTTACGTGTCTGAACTGCAGTTGGGGTCGCGGTGCAGTATGCAAGGCTGCTTAAAAACTGCTCCAAATTAAAGGGTTGTGTGTGAGTATGGAAAGGAGCGGATCAAAGGGGACAAACGCTGCCAACACTTCTTCCGCGTGCTCCACGTCCCTTCTGTAGGTGGTGGTTCTTTTGTCTGTTGGCAGTGATGGTAAGTGGTGAAGTGCAAAACGAGTTTATCGACCAAGGAAGGTACTGCGAGGCGTTGCTGTAGCATTGAACGCAGCCTGGGTAGGGCACGGCCACGTCTGAGCTCCAGCTGAACTTCCGTTGCTTGCCCACTTGCCTGTGCGCCGAGGTGTACGTGCGCTGCGGAGGAGGAGACCCGCTGCTGGTTGCCGGCCTGTGCCCCGCTGGCAGATGTGCTGGGTGCTTAGCTCGAGAGATCGGGGGAGGAGGAGGAGGAGGATTGCTGGATGTGGCTCTGCGGTTAGACAGCTAAGACTGTCTCCGTCAGCCGGGAAAGAGGGTGGTCAGCGGTGACTCTGTACTGACCTCAGGACTGGTGCCAAGGATTGTTGTGTTACGGCTCAGAGACTGCGGCTCTGATGCTCTTTAGGAGGCTGAATGTAACTGATGCCTTGCAAAATGTTGGCTCACAAGCGACAAAGAAAATGCGTTAGCATCATTTCCACTTACTACCCCGTGCTCAGTTATCCACCTCGATATGGGGACCAAAATAGACATCGACTGGGATAGCATTCTGGGTGATGACATGTAAATTAATGTACTGTACAACCCACACGGCTTGCTGTAAGCAGTAGTGTTATAATAAGTATCTCTTGAAGTGGCATGAGGTTTAGCGTGTGCTGCTCACAAGTGGGTGGCCTTAGCTCCAAGTATGAGATGTTTGACTCGGACGTGCTGATACACCATCACGGTAGTTCTGTATGATTAAAACCACTACAGACATCCAGCAGTAATGAACTTTCAGAGCTTCCTAATGTGAACAGTTAATTGTAGCTAACTGAAATGCTAAACGATACTGCTAATGTTAATTATTTTTATAGATGGCAGAACAATTCCTTAGCAACAGTGGGATTCAATGGGACCTCTGGAGTTATTCATAACTGCGTATTGCAGAGTATTAATGTTTGCTCCTTAGTACCATTTTCTTTCCTTTTTTTTTTTTTCCAAATAATTTCTCCCTCATATGTCTGAGCCTCTTCAATCGCTTTCATCTACCTGCCATTTTTCATCAGGCCACGAGCTGCGTTTCTTGCTGCTGTGTAGCCTTTAGTGGAAGTAGGTATGAAGCCACCAGTAGAAGCTTCCTGGTCTTAAATTTTTAGCACTTCATCCGAGTCTCTCTCTCTTGGAAAATGGCTTTAGGATTTCTGTTCACGCCTGTAAGCTTGCTTGTAGCCACAGCTGTCTTTACTCACAGATACTAACCAAGCAAGTTGGAAAGCTCTGTGTCCTGCTCTGTGCTGTGTAATGGGGGGAATCTAAAAACTCGCCAGACCATCATTGGTCAGCTAATGCAAAGCAAGAAATGAAATACCAAATGAAGGTAGAAGAGTAGAAGACCAAAGACTTGATGCTCAGAGGTTAGAGGTCTGTATCTTATTAATGATTCTTTAAACTTGTTGGTTCAAAGGCATTCCATATTTCGGAGACTAAAAATACCCGTGTAACTGTTTGCTGGAAGTTTGGGCCTTTGATGACTCTGGTTCAATTTCCAGAAGACCCAAATTAGCCATCCGTCAGAAATTGTGTCCTGCGTTGATCTTAACAGAAAAAGCTCAGCGGATGGCACCGCGCATCCTATTTGTGCAACCAGCCCCCCTGCTTGTGCCGCCAATCCCACTGAACTCGGCGTGACTTCGTAGAGCAGGATTAGCAGGAGGAAGCCAAGGAAGCCTGAACTCTGCCCCTGTCCTTTCGTTCCTCGCCAGGCCCCTGATGCTTCTGCAATACGATCAGGCACTTCTTCATTCTGTCATGCACATGTACCTACATTCAAAACTACTAATTTGCAGAGGCCTGGGGATACAAGGACACGCCTGTCACTGAAACTGAGCTATTGCCTCCCCGTCCCTTCATTGCCATCCAAAAGTAGCTTGGAATTTATTATTTAAGTTCTGGTGTCTTGAGCAGGAAGAGCATTACTGGTAAGGTTGTTCTGCGTGAGGTGTTCCCAGTAGCATCTCAGGTGCGTGGCACTTGGTGTAGGAAAGAAAAGACGGCATTATCCCCAGCGGCTCGCAAGCCAAAAACCGTTTGTCAGGAAGGCGGGTGGAGGCATAGCTCTACAACGTGAGCATACCTTAGGCTTCCCCATCCCTTATGGGGTGGTGTTATGGGAGTACAGGACACGCAAACTCTGCTGAAGTTTGGCGGTGGCAGGAGGGATTACAAGTGGTGTGTCTGCTTGGGAGTCTTGAGCATTGCGATGGCATGACCAAGTCTTGCAGACTTCCCTTCAGAGCATAGAAGAAGTCCCAGATGCATCGGCAAGACGTGCACCAGACCTGAGCCCTGGAAGGGGTGCAGAGATCAGGAGAAAGCAAGGGACTCAGCCAGCCGAGAAAATGACAAGGCAGAGCAGGTATGCAGAGCATTACCTTGAAAATGCAGAGATTTCTCTAAATAGGTAGTTTTAGTGGTTTGACTACGGCCAGTAACGTGTAGGGTTATTATTAGCCTCAAAGATGGGGGGGGTGGGGCAGCTAAACAGGGAGGGTTATGCAGGCCAGAGGGTTTCCGGGGAAAATAAAGGCATACAAGAGTAAACAAGCATTCTCAGTCGGAAGGTTCTGGGCAGGGAATGTGGAGCAAAGGGCAAGATACCGACAGGGAAAGGGAGAGAAACTGTCAGGAGAAACAAACCTTAAGAAATGTATGTTTACTACGATGGTGTGAATACAGGCTAGTTAAAGGGCACGTGGCTGCCGAGAGCAGATCCTCCTGGTCAGGAAAGAGGGACAGAGAAGGTACCATAAAGCTAGTTTGTGAGATGCCTCCTCATACAGGACCTGTAGGAGTTTACTTGCCTGGGGAGGCGAATCCCAGATGCTTCTCAACACATGGTGCTGCGGATCAATGGTAAGTTCACGTCTGCATCAGGTACCCTTAATTAAGAGGTTAGACACACAAAAACCGAATGTGTGAAAAGTTCTCCCTCTTCAGCTAGGCTTTTCAGCCAACTGCATCATCGTGTAGACTGGGTCTGAACAATATCAGGAGTTTTGTAACATCGGGCAGCTGATGCACCCTTGAGCTCTCCAGGCATTTGGCCCTCACTGATGGTTGGTAGCAGGGCTGTAGGCAGAGGCATGGACCCGTAGGTCAGCCGTCTGCACAGTGAAGCTGAGGTAGAAAGGAAAGGAAAGTGCTGCAGCTGCCTAGTGCTACAATCTAGATATCACGGCATGGAGCCAGCCCCTGTATCAGTTTGGTTTTGACTGTGCTGCTTAGTTGGTTGCGTTCTAGATTATCACTAGCTCAACAGACTGTGCAGATGCTGATATGTTGACAATCCTCTGCTCACTGGGAGCTTTTCTGGGTATTTCGTGGGAGCATAATCTAAAATTTAGCATTTTAAGACCCTCTTATCCAGCTCATGCGATGTCACTTTGCCAGATCCTTTAGAATAAGACTGAAGAGCAGGAAGTGGAGCCAGCAGGACATTTTTTGCTAAATTTAGAGCTCCCATCTGAAATGCCCATTCTCAAGGGTTAATGCAAATGTGCAAACTGCTGGAGTTCTAATGGGCTTGTTTCCAGGTCTCAGAGAAATACAGCCATACTGACTGGAAGCCTTGCCAGCTGAGTAAGGGAGGTAAACATCCTCAAGATTAAGGTTGGTGTTGCCTGACTCCCAGTTGTTTTGGGTTTTTTTTTTCTGTTAAAAAACAAAAACATAAAGCAGGTGTACCTGTTACAGTGGGAAAGCACTCCGAATGGTTTGTATATTAATTGAGTCAACATAAAGAAGTACACATGTAGGACAGAAGCAGTGGGCAGGCATCACCCGTAAGAGTGCGACTCCTGTTTCCAGATGGATGTATTGAAAATGCAGCTTTACTGAGTTCCTGCACACTGTTGTGCTGTGGCATTGAAGACTGTGTGGTGGGTGTCACCTGCTCGTCTTAGCTTGTGTGTCTTGCAGCCCTGGCTGTTAGGATCCCTGCGGGAATGAGCGTTCCCCTTCACTGTGCTGTTGTGCACCAAGGCTGCCGCTGGTGGCCTTGCACAGCTGCCAAACCTGCAGCTGGAAGAGCGGGGAAGGGACAAGTTAAGATTAAACAGCCAGAGTCTGGGGAGTGATGGCAAAGCACACTTCAGATAGTGTTTACTTGTAGTAGCGTAGCTCACCGTCTGTGTTCGAGTAACGATGACTGTGAATAGCCCGAGAGCACTCTATAAATACCTTAAACTTGAGGGAAGAGTCTGTTGAAACACTGGCTAATAAATTCTCAGTGAAATAACAAAAAACATATTATCTTTCTGAATGCATGTAAAATTGCATTCCTCCGTCCCCTGTCAAAGCTGTTTCCACTTAGTGAGCATTTAATCATTCAGACAGAACAGGAGCCTAAACCCAGTGCTCTTCAATCCCAGGTAAGTGCACTAAGCACCAGGCTGGGAGTTGGTTTCTCTCCATTGCTTGGTTAATATTTAAGTATTACTGCAAAACAGAGCACACTCCTCTTGGCTATGAAAGTGTAGATTTAACTCCTTTGTGAGCTTTGGGGAGGGCTCGCCTCTCCCAGGTAGCTTCCCCGACTGATACATATATATATATATATATGATACATATATATATATATATATATACGATACATATATATATATATATATATATATATATATATATATATATATATATATATATATATATATATATATATATATAAGGAGTCCCCCAAAGCAAGGCCCAAAGGCAGGCAGGGAGGGTTGTGATCTGGCAGAGATGTAAGGGTGTCCCTTGCATCTGATGCTGTGTCAGATGGGGGTAACAGCAAGACTGAGTCTCGCTGGGATTTAGGCTCTCAGCAGTGGTGGGTTTTAGCAGGTGGGTTTGCATCTGGTCTTTTGAAAGTGACTTAAACACCTGCATGTGCAAGCAGCTGTTGAGTGGTGGTTTTGAGGATGTCAGAGCAGTCTAAATATTTGCTGAAAGCGGCATTTTAACACCTGAATCATCCTGTGATGTTTAGTTGTGACTGCTGGCGGAATAAACCCCTTGCTGCAACCCACCCATCCACTGTCTATCCCTTAGGCACTGTCTGTCTGATCTGTTGCCAGACCGGATGGCCACAGTTTAGGTGTTGCAGAAACCCTGGTTTTAGCCACATGGTACCTAACGTCCTCACCGCTGAT
The DNA here is from genome assembly GCF_030936135.1 of Gavia stellata. Lineage (NCBI taxonomy): Eukaryota > Metazoa > Chordata > Aves > Gaviiformes > Gaviidae > Gavia > Gavia stellata. The sequence continues at coordinate 41,984,813 of NC_082637.1, forward strand.
CTTCCGCTGTGCTGTTTTGCATCAGCATCTGTACCTTGTGGCTGCCGTGTGATTTAATGATCTTATTTTGGAATATCTCAGAAGGGGAAGAAGGCTGTTTGAAAGGCCTCCATTCCCTCTGCCGAGAAGTGGATGCACAGATGTCTGTAATACCCATCTTCACCAGAATACCTTGCGTGTGGATGCTCAGTCAAAATCCAGTGTCCCACAGGAAATTGTTCATTCAGGGTGTGTGGGGCAAGCAACGCACTGGGGGGGAAAAAGTGAGAGAGACCTGAGATAGCAGCTATTCTGTGGCAAGGAAGATAGCCTGCCTTCTTTTTCCCTCTTGCAGTAAGTTGGACCATGTTCTTGACATCCACCTACAGAACCTTTCATACTTTAGGAGGCACTTAGACACTCAGGGGTGGTGGCTGAGTGGGATCGGGGCGGGGGGAGAAATGCTTGTCCTCTCGAAGTCAAGGATTGTGGTTCAGGACCAGTTATTCCAAGGGTACCAAGACTTCTTTGGAAATTTCAAGCTCCAGCAGCCACGGAGGTACGGGAGTATCTTGGAAGGTGAAGGTGGGGATTATGTTATCTCGTTCAAACCATGCAGAGCTGATTATGCCAGTCCTATTTTGCTAAGTAGTTTTGCTCTTGCCTGGTGGCAAGAGATTTCGGTATTTGGGCTTTCCGTATTTGTGTGCTTTCCCTTCTCCCTCTTTCCCATCAGCCGCTTCAGGTTTCTGGCAGGAGGGGTCAGCCTTGCTGCGGTTGGGTCGGGCTGGGCTCCAGGGCAGGTGCCGCAGGCTGGGTGGGCATCCCTGCAGCAGGAGGTACTGGCTGCTGTGTCAGTGGCTGGGCAGAGGGTGGGAGACATGCACAGATACCACATCCCAGAAGTCAAACTCTGAACCATTCTTCAGTAAATTCAGTAATTCTTCTTAAAATAGTTGCTATGAATACCATGTGCTAGGTGGTTTCATCTTTAATAACATAGGTCAGTCAAGGGTGTCTAATTAGGTGTCCATTCATGCAGCTGTAGCTACAGTCCATTTGGCTTTCTAGATAATGTGCGAAACAAACTGCCATTAGCATTATTTGACAGCAAACTGTTCTGCATTAGCTAGTACCGATGCCAGGCTCTGGACTCGTGGCTGTGTCCAACCTGACTTCTGTCAGCAAGGAAGGCAGTGTGAGCCTAGCAAACCCTTCACCTTGGCCAGACTTCTGTCCACACCACCAGCAATCTCTGAATGTCTTCCGTAAAGCCAGTGCTCAAAGAATTTTAGTAATTCGTGTAAAATTAGTACTTTGTTCCACCACAGAAGCTCAGTGTGCTCCAGCCCTAGTGCATGTCCTGTTTGATGCCAAGAGAATTACCCAGGTGTGTGGTCATCAACTTTGTCTTCAGCTTTTTCAAATGCAGCCTCCCCCCCTCCCAGAAAAAAAAGTCACTCAGAACTTCTCTATCCCTTGTTTGTCCAAACAAATTCATCTTTGTTAAAGCCACCATGAAATGCGGCTCCTAACCTTAGTCATCCACATCTATATCAGCATTTTGTAGTAAGAAGGCAGGTGATGGATCAGGGTACCAGTACAACCTGTACTATTAGCAAGTCTGCTAATGCCCACTCTTATTCTTTTTCAGAAACACTTCCTGCACAAGGGTACATTGTGGGAAAATCTGGAATGTCCCAGGGTAGGGCAAAAAAGCTAAATAATTTACCGCCTATTCAGAGTAAAATGGAAATGGAATAAAACAAAGTGGACCTGCCTCAGGTCATACAAAGCAGCTTGGATACGGAGTTTAAACTCGCGCAGAAAGAAGAAACTAACCATTTTCTATAGAGGGTGGGGAGAAGGAACAGGGAGAAAAGGTCAGGTGAAGCAAGAGAGCAAAGATCGAAAGGATCTGCAATGGCCTTTATATCCATATGGGATTTAAAGCAAGTCAGAGCTGCAGGAGCACGAGTTCTTTAGACTCCAGAGAAGACCTGTGAAGAGCCACCATTAGCTTGTGCTCTGCATAAAGTACGTCTCCCACCACATTCCTGGTGGCACACAGGGCAAGGAATGGGAGTTCTGTAGACGTACCTGTTGCTATAACCTGTAAATCAATTCGTTTCACTTGTTACTTCTGTAAGCCACCCTGGAAATAGATATATATTTTTTTTTTAAGAAAATTATTTAAATCTTGTACCTCTTGTGTTCAGATCATATCACATATAGTTTTAAGGAATTGTGATACACCATTGGCCATTCCTTCATCTCTTGATGGAAATCCCATCTAAGGCATATCTTAAAATGTAAGTAGCATACTGCCACCAAACAAAATAGCATATAATAGCATGCTGTTTTGATGGTTCATTCTGCTTGTTTCAAGCTTTAGCATTACTACTCCCAAAAAACTAAAGGGGAAAAATCGTATGGAAAAGATATTTCTTGACTGAGACATGACACAGGAATCCGTATCTCCAGATGGAGGCAGCACTAGCTTGCATTGCAGCTCTGCGTGCCATTGCCTGTCCAGCTGCGTATGAGTTACAAGACCTGTTTGCTCTGTGGACTCTTCCACAAACATCTCTGCTGCTTTAAAAAATAGTGTGTCAAATGCAACCAGCAAACACAGCAACCAGCTTTGCTGAGTGGACAATCATCATGTCATCAGGCACCTCTACCTTGCCTTAAAAGCCTCCTGGATGCACACTCCACCCCTGCTCTGCACCTATTTAGTCCGTCACTGAAGCATCATCCCTCTGGGCTGGTGTCACACATTACGGCTTTGTGACAGAGGGGAGCAGCAGATCTTCAGGCTTCAAGACAACCCCTGAGGTCCTGGAAAAGCCTCCCTCCTCCTTGTCTCTCTGCTCTGAGAAGTCTGGAGTTTAATGCATCCTGGTGCCGGGGATTATGCCTGGCTTGCTTTCATACACACGCTTCCGAAGTGGCTGTGACAGCCTCCGTGGGTTTGTATTGCCGAGGTGGTGAAGCCGTCCTGTACCTGGGGGTGCGGCGGTGGGCGGCACGTGCTGGCGGTAGCTCTCGTGCATCTGAGGGAGCGTGGCCGCTCGTCTCCGCAGCGATCTCTGCTGCGTTCGCCATCCTGGTGCACAGTGGCTCTCCCGTCAGGAGTGGGGCATGCCTCTGCCACGCCGGGCTCCCCATGGCCTCTGGCACTCCCCCCGCCGAGTGCCGGGCTGGTTCCCCAGGGAGCGTGGTGCCAAATGTACGCAAGGGATCCTGAGCAAGCCCTGCTTTTCCCCAAAGCTTTGTGGTTACTCTGCATAACCTACAAGTGCTTTCCCCTGGCAGGTGAAATGGGTGTGTGGGGTAGTGATGGTGGAGGTCACACTGCTCCCATCACGTTTCCGAGGGAATTCCAGTAACCAGGCTCCATTTTGTCTTCCCATCTGCAGTTCTGGGAAGGCAGGGAGGGGAAAGCCCAGTTTCTCGAGGGCTACATGGGGCCTGATTCACAACGCTGCTTTCAGGCATCCGGTTTGGATGCTACCGTGCCTAAAATGTAGACGCTGCAGCCCGAAGACTGCGATCCTTGCTACCCAGCCTAGGCGCCTGGTCTCCCTGTCGTACAGTTAGGCACTTCTGCGGGCTGAAGAGCTATGCTGAGGTAGGTGGTTGGAAGTGTGGCTTCTGGGGATGGGGATGCCTGAGCTGCTCCCGCTGCTGTGGGTTGGAAGTGCCTGACCTAGAGCCATATACTAGATGCCTTCACGCACGCAAGATGTATAGCACTTCTCCCACGTTCCCAGGGGGAGCTAGAAAGCTGTTCTGCACTCCCACTGCTGCCTGCTTCCAGGAGCTGTGACAGAAACCATAAGATAGGGAGCAAAAGAGCAGCGCAAGTGAAACGCTTGCCTTGGATGCCAAGGGCGGCGCTGGGCAAAGCCAGGGCAGGATGGTGGACGCTGATACGAGTGCTCTGTGCGGCTGCCGGTGCTGCTCGGCCATGCAGCTGCGGTCGTGGCCTTCACGCATATGTAAGCCTACGTACCGTTTTAATTTATTTCTTTTATACAGGCGGTGGCTGTTGGGAAAGGCTTCCAACCACATCTAAAAGCGTACAGCAGGGAGCCAAGAACGCTGCTTATAAAGAAAAATAGGCCCTGGTCAGGATGGCTGGCAGCTGTGCCTCCACCAGGCTCCGTCGCCAGGCCGGCTTGGCTCCCTCTGCATCCTTCTCCCCTGACCGAGGACCAGCGTCGCAGCGAGGCGAGGGAAGAAAGCACGGGGCAAGCAGCCGTGCTGCGGCTGCCCGAGGGGCTGCTGCAACCTCTGCAGTCCTGCTCGTCCGGCTGAGCTCTGCTGCGTGCTGGTCGGCCTGGGATGGAGCAGCCGCCTCTCAGGGATCACTGTAACATTAGGAGCCTTGACGGTGAAAACGGCGGTGTCATTTAAGAGAGACTCCCTAGGGCTTTCAGGGCCTGTGGTGTAGCTACATCCCGGCTTACCTGGTCCGTCCTCATCCTCCTTGGCCTTTTGGATGCCATCAGTCACTCCCTCCAGCCCCCTTTCTCCTCCCTACAGCTCTGCAGTACTTTCCACCGCTGGTTGTCCTGGCGTCTGGGCTGTTCGTTTGAGCCCTTAGCCTTCTGTCACTGCTGTTGTGCCTGGGGAGGACTCCCAGGCACACTTCCTTGTAAGTGACTCCTTTTTTTGTGGTCTGTAAATGTAAAGCGAGCTCGCCTGTTGTGCCAGACTTCACAGTACCAAGAAATAGCGGAGTTCTTGAGTTTCTTTCCATCGCCTCCAAGTTGGAAAACTCCTGGGATAGTTTTTCTGTTTCATGGTTGACTATAAATAGCTGTCACATAGCTGTCATTTATATTCCCTTCAGGAGACTCTTAAGAAAGGGAATTAAGGCATTAAACTGCAGCAGTGCATGATGTCTGTGACTGAAAGCTTTCGTGTGAACTTAAATGCCTTTGATTTCCGTCTGTGCCATGGAGTAGCGTCAGCCTTGCTGGTCAGGAGGCATCGGGTCTGAGCCTCTAGGCAAAGCCTGTAGGCAGCCTACAGAGGTGAACTGTGGGGATGTGGGGTGCCAGGAGCGGCGAGTGCTGTTCAGTCCTTACACCCTTGTTTTTAAAAGCATCGGTGCGGTGTGGTTTAGGTTAAGGTGTTTGGGTTGGTTCTTCACCATTGTAGCAAACGTGTATACCGATAGAGCTGTGAATAATGAAGTAGTTTTCCTGTCCTCAGATCAGCCATCAGAGGGGAAACCTTTACTCTCTGGAGCGGCTTGGATTTCTGGGGGGAGGTGGGAGCGGGGGAGCACGGGACTTCTGTCTGCAGCCGCAGTGGTTTTGCTGTATGTGTTTGCAGCCTGCACGGCTCTCCCTGATCCCTCCCCGCTCAATTCTTCCCAGGCTGGAATGACTTGTCCTAGGTGAAGGATTTGTTTTAGCTTCTTTTCTAACGGTTACAAATGATTTTATTCAGCAGAATGGAAGTGTCAGAGGAATAATACTGGCGCTCGTTTCCCAAACTGCTGTAGTGAGCCCGACATGAAAAATGTACAGGCATAGGCAGAGCTCATCTGTTGTTTTGACAGTCTTCGGGGTCATGTAAGGTTCTGCACTGGAGTGCGAGTTTCGTGCGGTTGGAGGGGTTTTTGGCTTGTGCTGGAGGTGAGACTGAAACCCGATGAAGCAAGCCATCAACAACTCCGCAGACGCTGGCACCACGGCAGAAAACAAAAGCAGCTTTTCCCCCTCAGCAGCGTGTTCCCTGGCTCCTCAGCGAAGCTGGTACGTGCTGGCCTGCATTACTCCCGCCCCCCTAAATCTCTTGTCATCCTTTCCTCCCTGCAGGTGAGCGACCGTTCCCCTGCACATGGCCCGACTGCCTTAAAAAGTTCTCCCGCTCCGACGAGCTCACCCGGCACTACCGAACCCACACCGGTGAGAAACAGTTTCGGTGCCCCCTCTGCGAGAAGCGGTTCATGCGGAGCGACCACCTGACAAAGCACGCCCGCCGCCACACTGAGTTTCACCCCAGCATGATCAAGCGATCCAAAAAGTCCAGCTCCAGCAGCTCCTTGTGAAGGCAGGGCTGGCCCGGGGAGGAGAGCGGTGGGGAGGCAAGCCGTGGCAAGGATGCAGGCAGCGGCAGCGGAGCACGAGCATCTGCTGTGGCACCGGTTGCCCTCGCTGTCCGAAAGCACATGTAGCCAATGTTGGAAAAAAAAAAAGTACTCCGTGCCCCGTTCCCCGTCCTCCACCTCCCCACCCTGCGCTGGGAACAGCCGTCTGGAGCAAGTGGACTGCAGGGGTGAGAGGAGGGAAGGGATGGCCAGCAGAGGAGGCAACCACCTCCTCTAATGTAAAGCATTGATGCTGGTGTACATACGTCTGACTGGATGGTCTGGCCTGTACCACCACAGTAGCGTGACCCCGAGGTCTTTGTGATTGCTGTGTCATGAACATGTTTTGTTGAACAGTGTAATGCTGCTTGTATTTAGACTTTGTTGAGTAAAACCACTTTCCGAGTCACATAAATAACTCTCAGATAAAAACTCCATAGCACATTGTAGAAGTGGGTTTACTTCTGTCTCAGAATGATCCTGCATTTAAAGACGACTGTTAAGAGAAACATTACCTATGTTACTAATAACGTTTGATTGATATACTGAGATAAGGTGAATTTATACTCAAGAAGGCCCATTAAAGTAAATGGGTCTTTTTAATTTTTCTTTGTATTAACTATACTTTTGAATATAAGCTGCACTTTTCCAGTAAAAACCTGTATAATTCAAGGAGATACTTAGAGCAAAAAAAAAAACCCACAACAAACAGCTCAGTTGTTTTCTGGCCATATGTGTATTCAGCTCTGTTATTCACGTACCTGGAAAAATACAAGTCAGCCTAGATAATGTGGCAGGGGTGTGGGAGCAGAAGCATACGTCTCTCAATTGATCCTATACTTCTAATTTGTCAATAAATACAGTACTGTACTATAGAAATGCCACTAACAGTGCTTTATTCTGCTGTGTTTTGTTTGAATGGATGCATAACAGCAGCTACCATCTTTATAAACTGCTGCTTTTTTTAAAGGCTTTTTTTCTTTTCCTACACTTGCCTTAAAGATTTATTCTCTTCATACCTTTGCCTAACTCCCACAGAGTCCTATGGGAGTTGTGTGTGCTTATGGAGAGAGTAGAGCTTTCCTTAAGAGCACTCTGCTAATGGGAACAGCTGAAATTATTGTAAGGTGCGCTTCAGAAGGGCTCCTGTATCTCTTGATATCGCTGTTTCTGTAGAGAATGGGGGAAAACCACAAGCTAGTCGGAAGTACACCATGGAAGGTGTGTTGTAATACTCCTTACGACATAAGCTTCGCTTGGTACTTCGTGTTGTACCTGTGTCATGCACGGCACATCAAACACTGATGAAGGCAATATTACTTTTATTTTAAAGCGGTTTTCTGCTCTTTAAGTGGAGCAAAGAGGTAACTGAAGAAAAAATTTAAGTTGTGGTCATTAGCTGAGTATTTTGGTTTTTTTCTTTTTCTGTTAAAAGCATGAACTGTAAGAGGTTATCAGTGATGGTTTTTTTCCCCTCCCCAGCTGCATAAAGGGGGGAGAATTCTGTTTACACATTATTTTTTGCAGAAACATTCTTCTCCGGTTTGGTTTTTACCCCTTCCTCCAGAAGAGGAAGGGGAGGTGCAGCCCTACTATAGAGACAGGGCCAAATTCATCGCGTGAGTAATCACACTGAAACCCAAAGTGTTTCCACTGCAGATGAATTTAGGTCATCTTGTAAAATTCTGTACATAAAAAAAATCTCGTTAGTACACCTGCAATTACAGTATCTTATTGTTTTACCTGATAAAAAGCTTGCTTCCTAGAAACAAACATAAAAAAATGAACTCAGAGAGTAGAGTGTTTTCTTCTACAGTTGTATAAGGCTTTCGGCATTAGAAATCAGTTTGCATATAGTGTTTTTGCCTGTGTAGTTCATGATAAATTCTGTCTGTGTGAAGAGAACTGCTTTTAAGGCATTAGGGATATTGAGCAATCTGTGGAATAAAAAGGGATGTGTTTTCTTCAGTGAAGACATCAGGAAACCAAGCACACTTTCTACCTCCGTTTCAGCCTTTTGAAACATTTATTTTAGAAACCAAACTTTAATTTCTGGTGTCCAAATTGAGTTGTAGGGACATACATTCTTCCTAATAAAAATAGGTAGCCTCAGTATGTCTATTGATGTAGAAATACAGAAAGTGTTCTGCTTACCAGTACTGTTAGTGCTGCCTTGTTGAGTGGGGTCAGGGCCATGTGTAGCCCAGTGAGATTCAAAGGTGCATGCACATTCATCTTCGTTCTTCTCTGTCAAGATCACGCAAAATTTTGAGTTTGTCCTGCAGTCCGGATTGTTGCCATTTTGTAGGACAAATGCAGCACTTGGAAAATTAAGGCCTGATCCTGTGATACAAGACACCCTCACATCCTGTCAACCACAATGGGAAGCCACAGCTGAAAAGCAGATCCTAAATCAGTATGTAGATATTTTGGTTACTTAGCTATCAGGATTAACTGATACACGGAAGTGAATGGCCAGATTTATGGTTTCCACCTTGCATATTTGGGGTGGAATGCACATTTAAAGAAGCGTCGTTCCTGGAAAGTCTGACAGAATCAACAGGCTGGGGCTACTTTGGTCCGTGGGACAATGGGATGTACAGGTGCCTGTCATCATTGCGTGTGACAAGATCCTGCTCCCGAAAAAAACCCCTCCTAAACGGTAACCCATTTGCTGTAACATATGCTGTATTTCAGCATTGGACAGACGGGATTAATGCGATTCATTAACCACTAAGAGAATGCATTGGGAATAATCAGGTTTGGGGATTTCATTTTACTGTTTTGTTCATTTGGGATTTTTGGGGGTTTTTCTTTTAGTAAAAGCAAACAGTGGCTCTAACACATAAAACAAATAGCAGGTTAGTTCTTTGCATGTTGAAGTTCAGTTTTGAAGAGTGTTGCAGGTATTGGAAAAGAAAAGGAAAATCAGGTTCTCTAATACCATATGTATTTGTACTATTTTGGAAATACTTAATAGTGCTGAAGTTAGGACAGCTCCTCTCCTTGGTTAAGAAAGCCCATTACTATAGAGAAACCATGCCTTTAAAGGTATAGCTATACAACATACTTCTTTTATGAACAGTTTTTCATTACTTGTATTACAGATCTGTTTTCAGTTTGCAGATGGACTTAGCCCAGCATACACCAGACTGGACACATACTTCAAAATGCTGTTTTACAGACTAGTGATCTGTAACACTGTAAAATACCAACTTCCAACAGTTTAATCAGTTTTATTTTTGTACAGTATTCGTATCCTTTATAAGTTATTTTGCTGTCCTGTTTTGTAAATCACATGAAATTGTAAAAAAAAGAAAAGGAAAAAAAAAAGTAGGCGTAGATGTTTTTTGTACATATGTATATATATATATTGTCCAAATAAAGAAAAAAAGGTATTAAAAGAAACCCTGTTGTTTTGAATGATTGGGGTCAAGCAGTGGTCATGTAAACCAGTCTGAATGATTATGAAAAAAATACGGCTGCACATGATGAAATCCATGAGTTGAGTGGTGTATGAACCAGCTTCAAAGGGCTTGGTGTTGCCAGTCGCTATTTAGCTTGTGTCTTGTTTCTCTACTTTTCCCAGGTGTTTTCACAGGTATTCCTTCTGCTGCTGCAGAGAGACAGAGACGCAACTTGCAGTGGGGGAGAAGTGTCCCCTCACCAGCATGCTCCAGCTCCCAGAAAGTCTCTCCCCAATTGCTCAGTGGCTTTTGAGCTGACTGATGCTCTCCCTGGCACCATGCAGGTGCTCCACAAGCTAATGACGCTTCAGCCTGCGCAGCCACACTGCAGCCTTGAGTTTTCCCTGGGTTTGGAGAGGTTGCTGGTGTAAGGAGAAAAAAAAACATCCACTCAGCTTCTGAAGGAGGGAAAGGCAAGGAACCCTGTGCCAAAAATCTCACTGGCATTTACGGTCACTGACATTACGGTTGCTAAAAGCAACTACTTACATGCACTAAGTTAACCTGGTACATGGGAGCAGTATTAGGGTATGACTGCAAGATGAGACCCTGGGCCCGAGGGAACATGTAACCCTCCAGCAATGCAGGCAGAGACAGAGGGGTGGAAGCGTGCCATCTGCATCTGGAACAAAACTTGTAAGCAGCCTCCAGATCTGACTTGATGCTGAGTTGGAGTTTTCTGTCCCTGGGTTGGATGGCCAAAGGACAGATAGGATAAACTCATCGTAGGGTTTTCTTTTTTTGGCTTGTCATTGATTTTAGGAATAAGGGACACAGGGCTGTGGCATTGGCCTCACTCCCCTGCAATCCCATCGTAAAGGACTTTCCATAAATCTATCATTCTTCACCTTAAACCCTTTAATATTCGTCTTTAGTGCTCTAGTTGAAACAGCTACCAAAATCTTCCTTGTGAAGAGAAGACCTTAACCTTGGGAGGATGTTTCCAGCCATTGATATCTAATACACTCTACAGAACAATCTTGCCAGGAGTGATGTAAATTTTGCCTGGAAAAGGTATGACATGCAAAGACTGGGTGCATCCCAGTGGATGCTGGCAGACTTCAACAGCAACATGGGGAGGCGTGACCCTGAACATAGACCGCCTGATTGAGAAAGCACAGTTTCTACAAGGTGAATTTTCATTTCTCCTCTCTGCCGAGGACAGAAGAAAGGAAACGTGTCTTAAAATGCCATAAAAGTCTAGTTAAATGCCTGCAGAGTGGTTCAGAAAGCTGCAGGCAAGGGTGGCTTTCTGAACCTGCCTGCTAGGGTGACTGGAATGACTTTCATCTCCACGGGAGCCTAAACCACTGTTGTTTAGCACTCACAGAGCTAAGGGGTCGGTGAGGTTTCCATTCTGCATCAGAGCTCCGTAACAACTGCTACTTTCTCAATGGCTTTTGCTTTGGAAGCAAAATCTCTTCCAGGTTAAGCTCCTCGCACCTCCCAGCCGCATCTGACAAATTACATCAACAATAACTCAACGCAAAGTCATAATTGTCAGAAGAATGTACTTACCCAAGACCTTTTTAAGGGACTGCCTTAAAGCAGGGGAAGCTTTCCCAATAGCAAGAATTTTGCAGCTACCATGCTTTCAGTGCCATGCTCTCCTCAACTGAGAAATTCCCTGGCCCCTAAAATACCTCCTCAAACACTTCCACAGGTATTATGGAAATCTTCCCGTTTCAAAAAGGGAAGGTCTTGACTAGCATCAGTTCTAATCCTTAACACACACTTGTTTCTGTATTACTACACACAGTATTTTTCCAGTTCATGTATCTGTATGGAGCTCATGTATGCCTTTTGGGGTGAGAGAGAGCGGACGAAAGCCCTATGGGAATTCAGAACGCATGGAGAAAGAAACCAAAAAGAGCACAGGCAATATCAGAGCCCTCCTGACATTGTGCTAAAAAGGTACACAGAAAAGCCTTGGGCTTTCCAAATGGCCTTTTTTTCCTCCTCTGGCTAATGGGCAGAGGCCAGAAAGACAGCAGCACAAGTTTCAGGAGACGCAGGTATAAGTTACATGAGAGCTTTCTGGAAAGACCACATACAGTGGTTTGGGCTCTTCTGCTGTTGACCACTGCTTTGGTGGCCTTGAATAGTGTTTCCAAGCAGAAAAGACTTTTGGGAGCCTATGAAAAGCCATGCATAACTGCTCTGTCAACAAACACCAGGCCAGGGAAAACCACAACTGTGTTATTAGTCTGTGCAATGCTGGTGGTAGATCACTGCCTCTTTTGTACTGGATTACAGAAAGACAACCTAGGCCTTACCTAGAAGCTAAGCTACATTCAGCTCTCATGTCCAATGAACCATTTTTCTCAGGGATATCATTTTTTAACTGAAACATTTCAAGGGGGACAGCCTTACTGTAAACTCCTTCAAACTGAAAATAAAGGAGATTCTCCCAATATAACTCACTCCAATAATTTTTCATGAGCATACTGATTTCTGACTGGTTCTTGAAGAACTGCATACACACTGGAGCCTGTACTGCTTTAATGATACTGGCATCAAAGCAGTACATTTTATACAGCAAAGTGTATTTTAAATACTACAAAAGTTCCGGCCAAAAAAATCCTTCATGAACAGCACAATTGGTCTCCGAAGCAGACACAAAGTGAGTCCAGATTTCTTAGCCACTGGGGCCTGTAGAAAACTGTAACATCGGTGGCTTTTCACCTGAATAGGCCTTTAAGCATCATTGCAGCAGCACAGAGTGGGGCTGATACTGTTGGCGGTGTCTGAGAGCAAGTCTCTTTGCACTCCTCGTGCTGATCATCTGCTTTGGATTTACTCTGTAATTCTTCAGGAAAACGAACAAAACCAAAGAAATACTGTGACAAAAAACCCCCAACCAACCAAAAAGCCCTTTCTTGTCCATGAAAAAGCTATTAGATGACCCAAACTGAGGTAAACCAGTGTTAGTAGATTGCAGTCAAGATCAAGCAGCATAATGTTCACAGTCTACAGCTTTGGCTAGAAGGGGGAATTGGAGACTTTTCCCCTTTAAATTACATTATCCCAATTACCTTAAAGCATGTAATCACCCTGAGCCATCCATGTGGCATGTTACCTGTGCCACCTTCTGCTTTGTGTTCTTTTCCAAGGCTTCTTGGTATCTTCTGCCACCATCCTCTCAGTTATCATCTGTTCCCTCCTTCTTGCTTCTAGCAAAACCAGCTTTGTCGACTACTGTGCATGGTTCTTTATCCCCAACAAAGTGAATTTTGTCACTCATTTCCAGCTTACTTGCCATGTTCTCATCTCCATCCTTCCCAAAGATGTTCTCAGTCTGTGAGCAGATGCCTTGCTCGTCTACAAATACACGCTGGGCATATTTGCCAAGATTTCATGTAGCTCCAGGTGCAATAGTTGATACAAATAATTTGCAATACTAAACTGTAGCTAATGACATGCATAATGTCATGTTTTGAGATTAACATACACTGTTGTTGTGGGTTAACCCTGGGCGGCAGCTCAGCCCCACACAGCCATGCACTCACTCTCCCCCAGAGGGATGGGTCAGAGCATCAGAAGGATAAAGTGAGAAAACTCCTGGGTTGAGATAAAGGCAGTTTAATAGGGAAAGCAAAAGCTGTATGCACAAGCAAAGCAAAATAAGGAATTCATTCACTACTTCCCATCGTCAGGCAAGTGTTCAGCCATTTCTCCAGAAAAGCAGGGCTCCACCACAGATAGTGGTTACTTGGGAAGATGTAACTCCAAATATCCCTCCTTCCTCCTTCTTAACCCAGCTTTTACTGTTGAGCATGATGTCATATGGCACGGGATATCCCTTTGGTCAGTTGGGGTCAGCTGTCCCATCTATGGTCCCTCCCAACTTCTTGCAAACTTCTTGTGCTGGTCGGGCAACATGAGAAACAGGAAAGGCCTTGATGCTGTGTAAGCACTGCTCAGCAAGAGCTAAAACACCTCTATGTTAACAACAGTGTTCTGGTCACAAACCCAAAACACAGCCCCATACAAGCTACTATGAAAAAAATTAGCTCTATCACAGACAAAACCAGTACAACTGTCAAAAAACCCATAGGCTTAGTGGGGGTAATAGATCAACAGAAGGAAGACTGGACAACTGGGGAATTAGTTCGAGAGCAAATGGGGAGAAGAGTAGCAGAGAAAAGCTGGTGGAATTTGGTGGAACACAGAGATGGTAATTGCTGGCAGGGGATTGTGCCATTGGGAAAGAGCTGAGCCACAGAAGAGGATGTCAGTGGGTATGCTGCTATAGTGCTGGTTATCACCTCTTTCACCTTCTGCCTCTGCTGTTGCTACTTGCCCTTACTTTTCAATGTCTTCCCTGCTGGCTTTCAACACTGGCACAGTGGTGCCTGAAAAGCTTTCAATGGCTAAACGCATCTGGTTCCTGCACTCATCTCCAACCTCCGTGTTTAACAGTTCAGCCTTGTCAATGGCTCAAGTTAGCACTGAAGTAAAATGTAGTAACTACTAAATCACCCCCTGCATACAAACCACTGCTTTTCATCCAGGCTGTCCTAATATGCAAAGGACAGCTGGATCAATGAGCCTCACAGGAGAAGCGTGGCTCTTGGCAAGCCTAACCTGTGAATGCAACAGCAGAGAAACGCTCCCACAATTTTCAGATGTTCAGGCTGGGACAGGGGGTGGATTTTTCTTGGAGCAGAGGTGGATTTAATTCCCTTCCTCATCTTCCTCTCCAAATTATGATGTACTGAATCCTGGTTTTATTCTTGATTAGCAAAGTACTGGGACAAAAATGCTTCTGTAACAAAAAGTTCTAGGAAAATTTATTTTGGACATTGTGTTTCAGTGAGTCAGAACTGAAGAGAGTAGTTCTGGCTCAGAGTTACTTACAGTGAAGCTAGAGTGCCAAGGTTCCCCCGGCTTCCCGTGAGGTAGCTCTCCTGCCAGACACCTCCCATCAGATACTGTGCCAAATGAAATCAGAAGAAACTGCGGTGCACCTTTCAAGAAGCAGGCCAAATAAAACCAGGAGAGAGGAGAGGGAAATGATGCATGCAACATCAAAACGACTTCCATAAAATTGCAATACATTTTGATGTAGTTACTAGGTATTGCTGAGCCAATAAAGCCGTTCACCTCAGTGTGGTGCTCCTTCCCCAGCACAGGTGGTGTTGAAGGTTGTGGGGTGCAGGGACGAGAGAAGGAATTACACATTATGTAGGACCATCCCTTAGCCAACCCCCGGGGACAGCCACAGGACCGCTGCTCAGCTTCGCAAACACTGAGCATCTTGAGTTACAGGTCTCCTTCTCACATTTCCTTCCCTCCACCAAGTAAACTCCACTATCCAAAGCCTAAGCATGGACAGCATAGACAGTATCAGACAACATGTTAATGTTATGTAAGTGTTTGTAAAATAGAATGAGAAATTTCACATCTTACTATCTGTTTGCTCTAATGCTTTGCTTTCAAGAAGAGTCTAGGGAATGGCACAGGAACTGGGCAAGGAAGGTGAAAATTAAGGCCTATTAGTAAGACATATTCAGAAAATTAAGAGGCCTTGCTAAGGGAACAAGCAGGTAACCGCAGGCTCACGGAAGAAACCCAAGTCAGTTTCCACAATCCATAGGAAGCAGTGTTTGAAGATGGTCCAGAAACTTCTAGAAAGGAAGCATCAGCCAGAGACCTTAGTAACAAGAGGGGGCATCTTGGCATGAACCATACACAAGAGCCCCAATAGTGTTAACTCTAAGTAACATTTGCTATCAGGTCCGGAGCAGGTGCCTATCCTGGCCTCCAAAGGGCACCTACCATACTTCTCAGTAAGCATCCTGCAGCCCAGACCACCTCTGTGTCTCATCATCTCTCACTGACTCCCAAGCCTGGAGAATAGATGTTCCTAGGCAGCAACGGCCTTCACAGGCCTCATTTATTTTTCCTCCAATAAGAGCCTAAGCTTCATATAAGCATGTTAAAAAGCACTGTAGTTGTGCAAGGGTCCCTCCTCATTCTAGTTTGCTGCTTCATCCGACTAAGCAATCTCTCCTAACACTAACGTACATGCACAAGTGCCATTTACAGTCATAAAATACAGTAAAAGGTGACTTGTAAGTGCAGTATTTAGTTTCTCAAGGTCTTTTTCTTTCTCACAGTAAGTCACAATTTCCATGCTGCTTCTCTTTGTCTCAATACATAAGCAGTCACAGATGTTTGTCAGATGTTGGTGGAAGAGGATCTTTGCCATAGTCTTCAGCTGGTCTGAAGAACAGGGAAAAGTACCTGTTTTTGGAGAAAGCTCAGTTAATACTTCAACTGTCAGGACTATTTGGGGTCTTTCCACATCTACATTTTTGAGGGGTCCTGTCTATTCAGCAGGAAAAGTTGGATACTACATGTACATTTAACCTAACTACCACTCATCCCCCCCCCCCTCAAAGTTACACTGAAATTAATTCCATGGTTTTTTATAGCAAGAGTCCCTGAGGACCTGAATAGCAGTAGCAAAGCATGAGGAACCAAGAAAGCTGGCAGCAGGCAAGGGCCCTGTATGCGGGTAAGGAATACAAAATAATGCTGTAGCTACACTATGTGACTCAGTGTGGAATTTTCACGGTCAAATACACAATCCAGTTCAAAAGACTTCCTTTTAAGCCAGAAGGTCTCTGTACGTGGACAGGATGCACCATTATGCGATGGTTGCTAATGGGAACATGTGTATGGGAGGCACACAGTCATGCTGTATAGCCCATCTGCAAATAGGAATGGCTGCTTTTATATACAAAGTTGGTTTTACAGTTCTTTTTTAAAGGCTTTAGCTAGCAGAGCTGCTAGATAGTGAAGCTCTACTGGTCAGTAACATGACAGTGGTATGGTTTTGCAGCTTGTTACACTGTCTGGGGTAAATTAATATGAAGTGTCATGTTAAGATTTAGCCAGATACATCAAAATCAGGACCTCCAGTCAACAGTTGACAGACCTCTAAGGAAAAGCAAACACCCACAAGCTCATCATCCTCTTCACTTGTGCAGTGGGGCACGCTCGTATCCAGACGACATAGTTTTTGAGACAGGATATGAAGTGCCATCCTCTTGAAGTAAGTCAGACTTACAATTCATACCTCAGCCTGAAACATTAGAAAGGAACCTAATTCTAGGAAGAAATCCCACGAAGTTCTAAGATGTCAGCATTAAGAATAGACAGTCAGTACTGTCTAGCCATAGAAGAATTGAGTCCGAACACATGTTCATGTAAGTAGTTTCACTTATTTAGACATGGAAAACAAATTGCACTAGTCATACAGTGATCCTCAAGAGACTAAACAGAATGTGTGTTCTTCCATTCAACTAAAAAAAAAAAACCCAAACCCAAACCTTAGAAGTTCAGGGTTACAAGAAGCCAAGTATTTTCAAGATCAAAGAGCACATTTAAAGCCCATATCTTGCAATACAGTGGACAGATAGGCCTGTAGCCTCAATTAAGTTGAGGATACTCTGCGGGCCCACTCAATCCCTGGAATACAGCCCAAGTTTCCACACTCTTTTAGTTCTTCTGTCAAATATTTGTGTAGGGACACTAATCCTCACAGAACTTATTCCAGGAACTCATTTCACAGTCAGACAGAGCTCCATTGATCAACAGTGGCCTGCGATGTAAGAACGTGTAGTTCTCTATTCCCTTCAAGGCTCATCTAGTCAAAACAAGAATTACAGTACTTTTAATACCCAAAACTTTTCAGATCCTAGCTTATATTTTGCAGTGGATTATTTTACTTCTAATGTTCTAATGTAAAAAGCCTGACATGTTAATTTCATTGGCAAAATTCATTGACAGGATGCTGTTAAGAAAAACTCACTGAAAATCAAGTGGACACCAAATTTTGTATAAAATTACACTGAAGGCTACTCCCATCGTGAAAACAAGGATACTGCATATTTTCAGATGGTGTCCTGGGACTCAATCATTTTTATGTACATTTTACATACCAATCCTATTTTCCATTTCTTTACAAATCATACTTTTCAAAATTCAGTATTATTTTTTTTTAATAGTTAACTAAATAACCGGGACTTTCTTTTAGGTATTCAGCATTCTGTTGATAACATCTACTTTCAAATGCTTAACAGCTATAGCCAAAACATCACTAATGAATTTTATGGCTATCTGTTGAAAAGCCATTTTGTATACAATCACTCCAATGCAGCTGAAGCCTTGTAAAAAGCCTCCTGGTTTTAACTTACGTGTAAAATCAGCAGGACTATTTTCTCCATCTATCACCAATAACATATCAAGTTTTACTTAAAAAAACCCCCAAAAGTTATATATTGCTTAGTTTTACTTCTGCAAGCTAACTAGCTCATTGCTTCAGAAACACCTGGCTCTTTGTCAGTCTCCTTGCTGAGAGAGACTTGCTAGAAAAATAAAGACCTTATCCTTCCAGGAATACAAAATGGAACATTAGCTCAAAGATAATAAATAACAATAACAAAGTATATTACTCTAACAATAGTATATTCTTTATATTAACTTCAGGTATATTTTCACAAAACAAAAACCAATGCACAGCTACTTACAAACCATTCTCCTCCTACATATCATCATCTTAATTCATTCAAAAAGTTTCCATTTCAATAGGAAAAGTCCAAAGAACTTCCTTAACTGTGTTAGGGGAACACTACTTACCGAAAATAAATTCCAATTTTTGGAAAAAAAACCCCGAAACACCAGACACAGAATTAGTCCAGTATACCCTAGAAAAATTAACTGTACTTCTGGTGCTACATTACTGATAAAATAGCAAAATACAAGAAACTTCCTTTTTATTTAAAACTACTGTTGAGAAAAAGTTGGTTCTTTGGAGAAAGAGACCACTATGAAAGATTTGAAAAAAATCATGCACTTCAAATCTATCACATTTTTACACAAGTTTTAAGAATCAAAGTTCTTAATCAGAAATTCTTGGCAGGTTCTCATCTTTCACAATTTCTGAAGTCTTGAAAGAATGTTCCAAAAAGTTCTACAAAAACATTATGTATTTTATATATATGTATGTATGTGTCACTGTTCATCCATCCTTCCAAGTCGCCGCCGCCGCCTACAGAAAGCCTTTAAGTTCCATTTGTTTGCCTCCAACATAAAAGGTCCATTGTAGACAAACAACACCGTCATCTTGTCATTGTAAGTGAGATTCTGCAGGAGCTGGCAAAAAACACAAAAACCGAAGTCAAAATAGATAATGGCTAAAAAAGGTGAAGAAAGTCTACATAAAGCCTTAGGTCTCAAAAGGTCAATATAGCAGGATCATAGCCTTTCTGACAGATGATGTGTATTTGTTCCTAGAAACCCTCCAAAGAGACTCCACTCATTCTTCAGACGATTTCCATGCTTCACTATCCTTACTACAAGAAAATCTTCATCTCTAATCTGTACCTTCTTGCTGCAAATGAGGTCATGACTTTTTTGCCGTATTCACAATGGGCAGAGGATATTGGCTGGTTTTCCTCTTTTGCCAGGGCAGGGCAAGAGGTAGAGTTGCTTGGGCACAATTATTGTCTCTCTCTTCAGCCTCGTGCTCCTCTGAGCTAAGCAATTTCCATTAGTGGAAACTGAAAACTTTAAAAACTTCTTAAAAGTTGCACAGTAACTCCAGCCACTGTACTACTTTTTTGAAGTGTAACAGCCAAAGCTGGACACTTACCATAGTCCAAATCTTGTCAGGCACAAGCCCAGCAAACTGATAGTTGTCATGCAAGCTGTAGGGTTATCTGCAGTGCTCAGGATGACATTTAGCCATTTACTTGCAACTGATGCTCAACTCGTCATCCACAGTAACTTCTCTCTCCCAGTCATTTAGGCATTTATGCCTTTGACCAGATGTTGTTGATTTTTCCCACTTAAATACCAAGTCCTATGCTTGTCTGTGCTGAAATGCACTCTGTTTTCAAATAAACTTTCGTAATCTAAGATTGTTTTGAATTCTAATCTTACAGCAAAGAAGCATTCACTCCCAATGTGGTGATTATTTGCATGTTTAATAAACATAATCTGTTTCAGCATAGATCGATATTAAAAATACTGATTTTCAAACCCAAGACTCACTCCTAAGAAACACATTCCGTTCATCTACTCATTCTGACAGTGAATCACACTATTCAGAATACAAATTTTCCTAATCAACTCTACTGCATATTAATCTATACCCCTTCCCCTCTGTAGCTTGCTTAAAAATATAGCTGGGGAAAGTGTCAACATACTGAAAAAAACCACGGTAACAGTTTTTCCTGTATACACAGGATACATACACAGAACTTAGCTTAGTATGATGATTTGTCATACTTTCCAGTATGTGATTACATATAGCGTAGGCTCAGGAACTGTAGGTAAGCCACTGGAACAGCAGAGTCTGGCTTTCTCTTCAGCCTGCTCTGTACAGCCTTTTAATTATCCTCTGATGCAGCCCACTTTACACGAAGTGCTTTCTCAATAATGTTCATTGTGGTAGGCCATTACAAAAAACCTTTACACGAAGTGCTTTCTCAATAATGTTCTTTGTGGTAGGCCATTACAACTTCACCATGTTAACTGTGGTGATCACCTACTTGCAGTTGAGAGACAGAGAGAGGCAAGAAGAAATAACCACCTCTTCATAATGCCTTCTCTTGCTGCTGAATAGTGGTGCAACACATTCCTTGATCTTCCTCTTACTATAACATTAAATTACCTTTTTTTTAAACTCCTAAATTTCTTACTTCTGCTTTCTCATTTTTACTGTGATCTTTCTGGTTAGCTCTGCACACTCAAGTTTCCCCCTTCTCTATTCTTAGAAATTTGACAACGAGCACAACTTTTAAAAAAGACTCTGAACCTTAGGCAGTAATTTTCTACAGTTCTTGTATGTGGGAAGCATTAGAGTTAGTAGAGCTATCTCTATCCTTTCAACATCCAAACCACTCTCTTATTTCTCAAAGTAGGAGAGAGCACAAAAAAGCAGATCCAACAAGGAGAGAAATCACAAAAAGACAAAAGGGGATAGATAACACACAAAACAAGAAAGAAGTAATGTGGACAGGAAACGACCAAACTGTGGAGGTAAGTATACTGCAAGATCAGAAGGAACAACAAGCATCACTTTCCTCCTATTTTCAGTCAGGTAAATGCTGTAGGTGGCTTTTCTCAGATCCTTCAATTGCTATTTACAGAAAAGAAGAGCACATACCAGCCAGATTTTCTAAAATACAGCGAAGTACAGGATGCAGGAGAACTGGTATATTAATAAAAAGCATACAGCCTATTACTGAATGCTTGCTTCCTTGGTGTACCAGTAACCTTTACTGGTTCAGTCTGTCTTGAATCAAGCTGAACATAACATTAGCCTCTGTTAAAGGTGCAGGTGAACAGCCACCCTACTTACTAGTTCTTTCAAGCCACAGCATCGCATCACTGCATCACCTAGTAAGACAATTACATATGGGTTTTTTTTAAATTTTAACACAAGAGCACAATTAAGTATTGGTCATTCTTGACTGAGAAGTCCTCTTCAAGCCATTCTCCATGGAGCATAGCACTGACCTTGTAAGTCTCAGATTATTACTTGAATAGTTTTCCTCCATTAATGGGGGACTCCTCTAGTTCTTCCGACATCAGCAGCACTAGCCTGTTCCAATATCACTATCTGACTTGTTTGGAAGTTGGTCTCTGCTACAATCCCAATTCTGTGTGAGCTAGAGGCATTACATTTGACAGCCTTGTTACATGGTGCCCCTGTCCACTGGTGTTTAACTTGTGATACTTCCACAGAGGCCACAATTCCAGAATGTGTTTATGATGAGCCTTGGTATAAGTTGGCTGAATTCCTGCCAGGACTGTCCTTAAAATGGACAAATTCTCTCACAGTTACCCTTTATTATCAAGTTCTTCAGTAAAACAGAGGTTAAGTTATACAGTGTTTATAGGGATATTACCACACAAAACTCAACTGTCAATTTCATTTTTCGCCACGCACCTTTGGCGTTACAAAGAAGTACTGAGATGTGCTTTCTTTACAAGCAGTTTTCACAACCATTTCAAAAACTCTTCTCTCATTCATTGGATCCATTCCCTAAAAGAAAAAAAAAAAAAAGTCTGTTCTCTCCAGTATGTCATAAGCATCTGTGTAGTTAAGAGGTTACATACTACACTATTGATCCTCACCTGATTTATTTCATCTACGACCCTGAAAGGACATCTGTTGAGTTCCTGTAGAGCCATCAGGTACAACATAGTGGAAACACTTTTCTCACCTCCACTCTGATGATATGGAGTCAATTCATGAAGTTCAGTGCTACTGTGGAATTTGACTCTAATGCGAATCCCGTACTTGTCGTACTCCTCCTATAAAAGCCAGTACCTGTTAAACTCAGTTTCTCTGTACTACAGTTTATCTAATAATGACATACAAATTAAAGGAAATTTATGCTAAATGTTCTACAGGGGTCTACGAACTATTCAGGTTCGATTTAATATCAATATATTAATTCTGTTTCATGTATTTTCCTGAACTCTGATCTATTCTTGTTAGATAGAGAATTTCCAATACCACTCCCTCCCCATGACAATGATTTGTTAATTTCTGAATCCCTGGTAAGAAACACTTCATACATATTAAGAACATCGACAAGAAAAAAAATTCTTGGCTAGAAAAAGGAGAAAGCAATGCCCCTAAAAATTCCATTCATTGGGGAAAAAAGGGTACATGATGCTATCAACTTGAGCAGTGGGATGATGGGAGTGTGTGTGTGTAGGTTAAGATCTGATCTGAATCTCTTCAAGTGCAAGCAGTCTAATTAAATCCTTCACTTTTCCTCCACTAGCAGATTGAGCTACAAAGCCCCTACAAAATCCACCATGATAGCAATTTCCCTTTCATACTCAGTCAGGAAAACCACACACAAGGATTCCAAACCTGGCCTATTCTTTAACAGAAAACTGACATTTGTCAGCAGTCTGAGTCAATGATACTTAAGTGTGGGGATAACAGATGTGGTTCAAAAGAAGGCTTATGCAAGGAAATATATTAATGATTCGACAAAACAAAATAAATCTTTGGAGTATTTGCTAATATTTCTGAAGTTCCAGTAAGCTCAGTGCAGGAATGGGAATACAATCCCCAGTGCAGAAAGCCCATACTGATTGCTTACCATTTGGCCTACATAAGACACAATCTTTATATGCACCTATCAAATTAATGACAGCTACAGGAAGATTCAAAAGTTTCAGGAATATGAGTTCCCAGAGGTCTATCCATATTCACTGTGGAAGCATAAATCCTGCACCATCAACCCACATTCTTCTGATAACACAATTGTAATGCTTAGGGTAGAAGAAAGGAGTGGAGGTGATTCCTGATGGTTATTCACAGAATACTTCTAGATTTAGAAAGGACAGTTGTGGCAAAGAGACATGAGGAGCCCATCCTATAGAAGCTGGCACATGCCAGTTTCGTTCAGATTGCCACATACCACAGTCATCAAAAGGCATAAGAACCTGGGTGACCAGGCTGCCCAGGGAGGCGGTTGAGTCACCATCCCTGAAGGTATTTAAAAGACGTGTGGATGAGGCGCTTAGGAATATAGTTTAGTGGTGCACTTAGCAGTGTTACATTTATGGTTGGACTTGATGATCTTAAAGGTCTTTTCCAACCTAAATGATTCCAACCTATATTGCAAGGTTTCTGCAGGGCAGACTAACAGAGGCTTGAACTTCAATGTCACAGGAATATTTCTAATAAAGATAATTCCGCCTCAAGTGTCTCTCTTTTGATATTTACAGGTCAGGGCAAAAGAGTGTCCTGCACAGAAGGGTAAGGAATCCAAGCTCTAGAACAGATTATCCACCTCTCTGTACTAAGGAAAAAGTTTCAGTCATTGGCACAGTACCACTAGCTAACCTCTTAAACTATTTGTGACATCTTTGTAAAAGAAAAGCAAGACCTTCCAAAGAAGATATTTGGAAAGCCAGTCCAGACCCCCTTGGCATTTAAACTGCTTTACCATTTTTCTGTGTCTTCTCTTTCAACTTACTTTTAGATAAAATACAGTATCTCTGTAATATAGATCTGACTCTGTAGGTAACTAACAAAAGAACTGAAAAGTCCATGTTTTAATGTCCAACTGTTTCATAATATTAGTTGCTGTGGAAACATTTTTATACAGGTCATGTAAAGAGCCTTGTCAGTCACTATTCTGCCCCCAATAATAACTACCACTTCAATTTTTTTAAGAAAAGTTGCTTGAGTAATTTACAACAGCAAAAAAATGTTTAAGTGTCAACTTTCACTATTGTGGAGCCTATGCATTACATATGAGACTCTTAAAATCATCATTACAGAGATAAATTTAAAACAAAATACCCAACTTCTCTTCAGCCCACTGCACTGAATATTTCTCCCCCAGGTACTATTGATGCTTTAAACTCTTCATCAGAGGTAAACCCTGCCTATAAATGTTACTGAGGGCATAACAGGCTGGGCCAAATGATTGCTACTTCCCAAACAGACAAAATGCCACCAGACTTGAGTAGAAACTACATGTAGAAGCAGATTAATACAACACTTAATAATAGTAGATTTAGTCACTAAATGATAATAGAATAGCACAAACACATTAGCTAAAAATGTAGAATTAAATCACTAACGTAACAAATCTGAATTACAGCTAAAGTAAATGCAATGCTTCTAACTGAGCCCTGTAAGTTGCAAGAAGCTTGTAAGTCAGTGAGTTGAAGTTGTATGCATATGCACAAAGACTAATTTTCCTTTAATCACACTGATAAGTTAGTTCCAGCACAAAAAAAAGTGCGTTCCTCAGTAAGTTTGTTATTTTTTTTAAAAGAACATCTTTCCTACAGTCCAAGCGACAACTTATTTTTTCTCTAGCAATATACAAGCAAAAGATGATGCATGAAAATATTAACGTTATTCTTCCGTATGAAAAATAAAATAAATCATACCTCATTTTCCACATGAAGATCAACTTCACCAACACACTGCATAGAGCTAAAGAAGTTACTGAACTTCTCATTAATTTGCTCAATCAGCTTTTTCAAGGGGTTTAGCCACCTTTCTTTGACCTAGAAGTAGACATATCCATGTAAAACCATTTTCAATAACTGAATTTTCCTTTAGAGATAGCATTTAAATTCAAAAATATCGTCATTACAGAAGCTAACATCTCAGTTTACACTCAAGACAACTTGGAATGTTACCCTTTATTTCTGTACATACATTCCATTCTAATAAACACATACTGATACAGAAGCGATAATTTCAGCTATTACCTGTAAAATGTTTTGCTTATAGTTATCCAATTCATTTTTCTTTTCCTGTAGATATTCTGTCAACTGCTGTATCTCTTGTGTCTGCTTATTGTATTCTTCAACAACCTACCAGAATAAAAAAACCCAAGCAGTCAACAAAATGTTTGCCAATTCTAACCTATTCTAACCTATATG